>NW_012110253.1:192395-204402 GCF_000951045.1 Mandrillus leucophaeus
AAAGAAAGAAAGAGAAAGAAAGAAAGAAAATATGGTACATACACATCATGGAATACCGTGCAGCCATTAAAATGACTGAGATCATGTTTTTTGCAAGGACATGGATGGAGCTGGAAGCTGTTTTCCTCCAACCTAACGCAGGAACAGAAAACCAAACACTGCATGTTCTCATTTATGAGTAGAACTCAACGATGAAAACACATGGTCACACTGAGGGAAATTACACACACAGGGGCATGTTGCTGGGGTGGGGTGAAGGAAAGCAACGGGAATAACAGCTAATGGATGCTGGGCTTAATTCCTGGGTGATGGGTTGATCAGTGCAGCAAATTACCATGGCACACATTTACCTATGTAACAAACCCGCATATCCTGCGTATGTAACCTGAAACTTAAAATAAAAGTTGATGAAAAAATATATAATGATGCAGTATTAAATTATAACTGAATAAAATTAACTATAGTACATACTATAATACCGTAATAATTTTGTAGCCACCTCCTGCTGCTATGGCAGTGAGCTCAAATGTTAAACGTATCCACTTTAAAATGCCACATGACTCTAATCTTCTCCATATGAGCAGTTTGTCTCTCTAGTAAATTATGTATCACAGTAAACAGTGATTGCTCACAGTTCTTACTTATTTTTCATTGTGTTAGTTCAATACCATAAACCTTGAATAGTACCAGAGAACTCAAAAGAAGTGCGACTGGTAGAGCTGGAACTGCTCCCAAGAAACAGAGAAAAGTCATGACATTACAAGAAAAAGCTGAATTGTTTGATAAGTACCACAGATTAAGGTCTACTGCTACAGTTGCCTACTCTTTCAATATAAATAAAACCAGCATTAGACTATTTTTTAAAAAGAAAAAATCATAAACTGTTGCTTTATGTTTATCATACATCACCAGGTATGAAATCCTTGCATTTTTTTAGTTTTTTGTAAAATACCTTTATATCTCATGTAGAAACTGCAGCATTTATGTGATTACAGGATTTTCCTAAGAAAGTCATACCTATAGACTCTTAATATGACCTGAGGAAAAGTGAAGTTACTATATGACAAAGCAAAGGGAAGATGAAAGGTATAAATCTGGAAAATTCATGTCAGCAAAGGAGAGTTTGATGATTTCAGAAGGACATTTGACCTAAAAAATGTGAAGAAGCCGACCATGGTGGCTCACACCTGTAATCCCAGCAATTTGGGAGGTTGAAGTGGGAGGACTGCTTGATTTCAGGAGTTTAAGAACAGCCTATGCAACATAACGAGATCTCATATTTACTAAAAATATAAATTAAAAAAAATTAGCTGGGTGTGATAGTGCATACCTGTAGCCCCAGCTACTCCAGAGGCTGAAATGGTAGGCATTCCTTGAGCCTGAAAGATTGAGGCTGCAGTGAGTTAAAACTGCACTTCAGCCTGGCAACAGGATGAGACCACCCTACCTCAAAAAAAAAAAAAAAAAAAAAAAAAAAAAAGTAAAGGCAACAAGAGAACCAGCTTCTGCCAACCAAGAAGCAGTAAATGAGTTCCTAGATACCATTAAGAAAAATCACTGAGAGGAAACGGTATCTGAGTAAACAGATTTTTAGTGTAGACAGCAGTGCCCAATAAGAGGCCACAGAGAATATTTATTAATAAGGGAGAGGAGCGAGTACCAGGATTTAAGGCAGGAGGGGATAAGCTAACTCTCCTATTTTGTGCAAATCTAGTTGGGTTTATGACCAAGTCTACCCTTACCTATAAATCTACTAGCCCTCGAGCCTTGAAAAGATAGACAGCAGCGCTGCCAGTATTTTGTTTGAACAAAAAGAAGGCCTGAATACTTTTTCTTAAAAAAAAAATTTAAAAATTAAAAGTGTTTGAAGACAAGTTGTCCCTCTGTCACCCAGACTGGAGTGCAGTGACACCATCATAGCATCATAGCTCACTATAACCTTATACTCCTTGGCTCAAGTGATCCTCTTGCCTCAGCCTCCTAAAAGCTAGGACCACAGGCACACACTCCTATGCCTGGTTAACATTTTCTCTGTAGAGATGGGATCTTTATATGTTGCTCAGACTGACCTCAAACTCTCAGCTTCAAGCAATCCTCCCACCTTGGCCTCTCGAAGCACTAAGATTACAAGCTTGGATCACTACACCCAGCTGTGAACACTTTTTCTGTATTGGTTTCATTGATGGTGTGTCCCTGACATTGGGAAGCCCCTTAGCAATAAAGGGCTGTTTTTAAAAATTCTTTTGATATTGAACAATGTCTCTGCTCATTCAGAACCTCATGAGTTCAGCACCGAAGGAATAAAAGCGGTCTATTTGTCCCTAAACACAACACGTCTAATTTGGCCTCTAGCTCAAGTGGTCATAAAAACCTTTAAGTCTCATTACATATGGTACTCTATGGAAAAATGTTGTCAACATCATGAGAGAACCCCAATAGGGAGAACATCATGAAAGTCTGGAAAAATTACACCATTGAAGATTTCGTCGTTGTTATAGAAAAAGCCACGAAAACCATCAAACCTGAAACAATAAATTCGTATCAGGGAAACCTGTGTTCAGATATTGTCCATGACTTCACAAGATTTATGACAGAGTCAATCAAGGAAATCATGAAAGAGATTGTGGATACCGCAAAAACGGTGAGGGGTGAAAAGTTTCAGGATACGGATCTTGCAGAAATTCAAGAGCTAACAAACACCACAGCAAAGAAATTAACAGAAGATAGCTTCATGGAAATAAGCATTTCCAAACCAGTGCCAGACAATGAGGAAGAAGATAGAAACGGAGCAGTGCCAGAAAAATTGACATTAGGCAATCTGGCAGGAGGGCTCTGATTATCCAAGACTGCTTGTACTTCTTGTACAAAATGAACCCTTCTATGATACAGACACTTAGACTAAAACAAACTGGAAGAAAGATTGGTACCATATAGAAACATTTTTACAGAAATGTAAAAGCAAAAAGTCAGACAGAAATTAGTGTCTTTTTGTAAAGTTTCGCCAAGTTTGTTTGCCTCCCATGCCTCCCATTCCACCTCCTCCACCTCTTTCACTGCTGCCACCCCTGAGACGCAAGACCAATCACTCCTCTTCCTCCTCCTCAATGTACTCATGGGAAGACCATGAGGATGAAGACCTTTGTGAAGATCCGGTTCCGCTTAATGAATATTACATATATTTTCTCTTCCTCATGATCTTCTTAACATTTTCTTTTCTCTAACTTACTTTATTGTAAAAATATGATATATGAAGCATATAACACACAAAATATGTATTAATCAACTGTTATTGGTGAGGCTTCTGGTAAACAGCAAGCTATTACTGGTTAAGTTTTTGTGGAGTTAAAAGTTACATGCAGATTTTTACCTGCACGGAGTGTCTGCACTCTTAACTCCCATGTTGTTCAAGGGTCAACTGTATATATCCTATTGTTTCTGTGTGTCTGAAGAATCTTGAATAAAACAGTTTCCAAATATTTGGGAATATTCCAGAGGCCTTTTTATTTTTTAATTTCTAATTTTTCCATTGTAGTCAGACAACTTTGTAGAATTTGAATACTTTCAAGTTCAGGGAGAATTATTTTATTACCCAGAATATGGCCTATCTTGGTAAATGTTACGTGTATACTTAAAAATAATGTGTATTCTGTAATTGCTGGGTAGAATGTTCCAAAAATGCCTTTTAGGTAGTCTTGGTTGGTATTGTTGTTTAAGTTTCTATATCCTTAATTATTTAGTATTTTATTATATAAAATATTTGCTTTATCCACTTTTGCAAAAGGACCACTGAAATGTGTTACTATACTAGTGGATTTGTCTATTTTTCCTGTACTTAGCTTTTGCTCCATTATTTTTAAACTCTATTAATAGGTTCATAATGTTTAAGAATGTTATGTCCTATATATTTTTTCTTTTTCTTTTAATTTTAATTTTTAATTTTTGTGAGTACATAGTAGGTGTATATATTTATGAGTCACATAAGAAATTTTGATACAGGCATGCAATGCTTAACAATCACATCAGGGTAAATGGGGAAGCCATACCTCAAGCATTTACCTTTTGTGTTACAAACAATCCAATAATAATCTTTTAGTTATTTTAAAATGTACAATTAAATTATTTTTGACTATAGTTACCCTGTTGTACTAACAAATACTGGGTCTTATCCATTCTTTCTATTTTTTTTTTGTATCCATTAGCCATCCCCCCCATCTCCCCTCCAAGCTGCTACTACCCTTCCCAACCTCTGATAACCATCCTTCTACTCTATCTCTGTGAGTTCAATTGTCTTAATTTTTACCTCCCGCAAATAAGTGAGAACACAGGAAGTTTGTCTTTCTGTCCCTGGCTCATTTCACTTAACATAATAACCTCCAGTTTCATTTATATTTTCAAATGACAGGATCTCATGTTTTGTATGTCTGAATAGTACTTCATTGTGTATATGTATCCCATTTTATTCATCCATTCATCTGTTGATGGACACAGGTTGCTTCCAAATCTTGGCTATTGTGAATAGTGTTGCAATAAACGTGAGTGCAGATACCTCTTTGATATACTGACTTCCTCTATTTTGGGTAGATACCTAGCAGTGGGATTGCTGGGTAATACGGTTGTGCCATTTTTAGGTGTTTTTTGGTTGTTGTTGTTTTTCGTTTTTTTGCTTTTTGTTTTTTGGAGACAGAGTCTTACTTTGTCATCCAGACTGGAGTTTAGTGACACAATCTCGGCTTCCTGCAGCCTCCACCTCCTGAGTTCAAGTTATCCTCATGCCTCAGCCTCCCAAGTAGCTAGGACTACAGGTGTGTGCCACCACGCCAGGCTAATTTTTTGTATTTTTAATAGAGATGATGTTTTGCCATGTTGGCTAGGCTGGTCTCGAACCCCCAAGCTCAGGCAGTCCTCCCTCCTTGGCCACCCAAAGTGCTAGGATTACAGGTGTAAGTCACTGCACCTGGCCTATTTTTAGTTTTTTGAAGAACCTCTAAATTGTTCTCCACAGTGGTTGTACTAACTTATATTCCCACCAACTGTGTAAAAGGGTTGCCTTTTCTCCACATTCTTGCCAGCCTTTGCTATTGCCTATTTTTTTAGGATAAAAGCCATTTTAGCTGGGATGAGATGGTATCTTATTGTATATTTGATTTGCATTTCTCTAATGATCAACGATGATGAGGACATCTTCATATGCTTGTTTCCCATATCTATGTCTTCTTTTGAGAAATGCTTATTCAAATCTTTTGCCCATTTTTAATTAGATTATTACATTTTTTCCTATAGAGTTGTTTGAGCTCCTTACATAGTCTGGTTGTTAATCCCTTGTCAGATGGGTAGTTTGCAAATATTTTCTCCCATTCTGTGAGTTTTCCTCCTCTAGCCTTTGTGTTGTTTTCCAACATTTACTTCTATATGTTACAAACTTCAGCACACAAATAACTCGTTCTTCATGTGCTGCTGTTTGTCTATTTGTAGCCGATTTACATAGTAGGATACTGTACTGATGGGGAAACCTTCCCCTGTTCTCTAGAAAGAAAAAGATAACCTCCCCTTGCATATACCTAGAGACACCCAGGTAGAAGAGGACAAAGTATGGTCTCTCAATGCCTTTACTAAATTGTTTTCTATTGTAAAATAACTATTTTTTAACTTTATATCTGTTTTGCCAACTTCAGTTGAGATTGTTTTATTTTGGTGGTTTCATGCAATAATTACACTAGCATCTAGTGCTCCTACAGGGAAAAAAACAAACCACATTTGTCATTTTATATGTTAACATTGATAATTAATGATTGATCGTTATTTATAAGCACATATAATCTTTATAATTCAATATTAAATTTCTACTTTGTGTAACATTTACCATGTCCACTATTTTGCATCTCAGTATAATGCATTAAATATTTGTGAAAATTGCAGGCACGTTAGAATCTCTTGGTACAGACTCTTGATAAATTGGCTTATGGCTTCTGAAAAATGAATATAGTCACTGACAAGTATATGGCAACTTCTCAAGTAATGAATCATTGAACCCATTAATTATCATATGAGAAGACAATGAAAGAAATATATGAATAAGTAAATAAATAATTTCAATATTTTAGGAACTATTAAGATCTAACCGAATGGTAGATGCTGTATCATGTTGAGCTCTTTTAACAAGGAAATTACAACTTATTATACAAAACTATAAAATTTTATTGAAAAATGTATAATATAACCTGAATAAATGCTGAAATATTGCGTGTTTCACTGTTATTTGACCTAATGCCCTTAAAACATCAATCCTTTACAAATTTATGTGTATCCATGTATATTTGTATATTTAATAGAATGAAACTACATTTGATGCAATCACCAGCAGAATTTTTTGAACTGTACAAAATCATTCTAAAGTTCACAGGAAAGAATAAATGCAATTGAATTTTCAAGGAATTGTCTTATTTAAAACGAATTAAGTTGATCCGTACATTATGAGATATTTAAACAATCACTTTATACTTACATACATATGTATATATATGAATATATATTCACTATATTTCTCATATAAAATATATGTATATTTGGATACATCTGTATGTACTCAAAACCTTGGAAAGGGTATAGAACAAATTACCACTAGAAGTTGCATATGGATGATGAATCTATATGGTAACATGAGTGAGATATTTATATTATTACTTTGCACAATTCTTTTAAAAAGCTTCTTGGGACTGCAGTAACTTGGTGGCCCAGACTGATGGCATAATCAAAGAAACATCTAGCAAAATATACTTTAAAAATATCTTTTTTCCTTATTGGCCTTTCTTAAAAACTTTGGAGGGAAAACATAGATCAAAATCACTTTCTTTAAAATTTGTTTTGCTCCACTTCCTCATATGCAGATGTTTCTGTGTTTCTATCTTTGAAATCTAGCCTATTTGCAAAGACCTTGTTCTTTTTTCTTAAACCGCCCTCCTACACCAAAATTCTGCATAATCAAACCCTGAAGAACCAGTCAAATCCTAAAGAACAGTGTAGTATATTTAATGCTATTTCCAAAATATTTCTTCCTTATCCCAATGATGTCATAGGAGGTATATATTTCCCTAACATGTTGAAGTTGTGTTTCCATGTGTCTTGTTTTGGCCGATGGAATATGTCATGTGTCTGGGCTTATAGAGGTGTCATCATGTTTCTACTTGTCCCTCTGAGTACTTCTATGCTTGACTTTAGTAAGAGCATTCCTGTGATAACTGCTACCCTTCAGTTTGGGTCTCAGCTGACCCACAGACCTACTATGTGGCAGGCCTTTTCCTAATGGCTTTACATGAGTTAAGTAAATTCTATCTTCAAAACAAGTGTTTGGGTTAGGTAAAATTATTACCTCTATCTTACAAGTGAGGAAATTGAAGACAAAAGAACTTAAGTAAATTACCTAAGTTTATAGCAACAGAGGAGATTTTAAAATACTTTAGCTTCAGATACTGTTCTTTGAATACATGATATTAAAAATAATGCCTTCTGCTATAGACTGAATATTTGTGCCCCTCGAAAACCTATATGTTGAAACCTAATCTCTAATGTGATAGTACTAGGAGATAGAGATTTTGGGAAGTAATTAGGAGAGCAGAACCCTAGGGAGTGGGATTAGTACCCTTATAAAACAGACTTCCTTTCCCTTTCTACCATAAGAAGAAACAGTGAGAAGATGGCCATCTATGAACCATGCAGCAGGCCCTCACAGACACCAATTCTGCCAGCCTCTGAATCTTCGATTCCAGCTTCTAGAACTATGAGAAAAAAACGTTTTGATGTGTATAAGTCATCCAAGCTATGATATTTTATTATGGCAGTCCTAACTGAATAAGACACCTTAGTTTTACAAAATGTCACAAAAATATTCTATATTTTATTCTAAAAAGTTCTAAAGTTTTGTCTTTCAGTTTCATACCTTTCATCCACCTAAGAAAAATTTGATTTTGTAAATGTTTTTGTAAAAAACTTTTTGTTCTCGTAAATTTGTTTTTGAAGTGAAGTAAAATTATCTTTTAACCTAGAATACCAGTTAAAACTTCCTCAATACCTGGTACATACATTTTATATGGAAGGCAATCAAACACATTTCTATAGAATTAAAAGAATTTTCCTTTTGGTGTTTGAATTTTCTTTATTTCAGGACAATCATTTATAATTTAAATCAGAGCACATTGGGAACTGTCCACTCCTGATTCTTCATGGCACCATTGTCCAGGTAGGTATTCACATGGCAAGTAAATGGGTGTTAAAAGTTTAATATAAAAAAGAAAAACATTTACACCTGATGCAGAAACATTTTTTGGTTTACCATCTGAAAGCTACCAAGTAACCTTCATCCTCAAATTCATACATAAACTAGACCACAGAAATTTTCTTTCCATATGGCTAATTCCAACAAAGAGACCAATAAGCAAGTTTACTCATAAGTTATTATTGAAGATCATTAAGAGCTTGGAATGAAGAAGAAGAAAGAGTAAAAAAACGCTAACACGATTAGTGTACTTTATAGAACCTACTTATTAAAAGTTTATACTTATATATTTATTTTTAGATGACAATACAAAAGACAGAAAGGTATGACACATAAAGACTGGTGCGAACTCATCTATCACTAAGACTTAAAAGTACATTAAACTAAAACTGTATTATAATATGACAAAAATAATTGATCTTTTGCATTTTATCATTATTAACTTTTTGAAAGTAAAAAGATGAATTAAAATAGAATTTAGGTTATTTTTTAAAAACTTCATTTTATTAGGTGTTTATATACAACATATCAGTGATTTATATTGTATGTGCTGTAGATAAAAGATTAATGGAATTGTTCATGGAATATTCAAGACTTGAGGGAAGACAGCTTTTAATGGAAGCATAAACCCAATACTCTTTATGGATTATTCATTATATTCTGCTTCTCACAGCATTTATATAAAGTTATATATTTAAGGTGCTATGCAATTATTTCTACATTTTAGCTTATCACTTGCCAATGATCTGGCTCAATTTTCATCTCCATTTAACTGGAAGGAAATGTGAAGTTAGAGATTAATGAAGTACTTTAGCTTCTCACACAAACTTAGGATATGTGATAAGGTTATTCTTTTTATATTTTTTAGACTAAGCCTTGAACTTACTTCACTGAATTATCATTTACTGAAGTTTAATGTACTCTTTAGTCAATTTTGGGTGATTCTAACGTTAGCACAGAATGTTTTCAAACAGAAAGCAAGCTTATTTTAATGAGGGTGTGTTAAATAAAGACTAAATTATGCTTCTAATATGTTTGGATCTATGCATGGACTCGTGTGTGTATCCATTAACCACTCATCTCCTGTTTTAGTCTGTTTTCTATTGCTATAACAGAGTATCACAGACTAATTTATAAAGAAAAGTGGTTTATTTGGCTCATGGTTTTGGAGGCTGGGAAGCACCAGATTGGGCAGCTGCATCTGGTAAGGGCCTAATGCTGCTTCATAGCAATGCAGAAAAACAGAAGGGGAAACAGATCATGCCTGTGTGAAAGAAAAGGGAGCCAAACTCTCACAATACCTAATCATTCCCATAAGAAAGGTATTAATCTCTCTTAACAACCTAATCACTTCTTAGAGGCCCTACCTTGTAACACTACCACAATGGCAATCAGATTTCAACAGGAGATTTAGAGGGGAAAAATCATATTCAAATCACAGCATCTACCAAGAATTCTTCTTATTGCCCTATTGTAGCACTTTTCCTAATATGACTGCACATTCCAGAACGTAATGCAGAATATAATGTATAACCCATCATGTACTGTTTCCAGCATTTGCTTCCTGGAAATTGAAATCTCCTAATGGATATACAAATTGAGTAGCACCTGGTGCTAAAGAGAAAAAGGGAAGAGATGAGATGATGGTGTGGAAAAAAAGTCAAGGTTAGGGAAGAACACTGAGCATTGCTGCATAAAGTTCCACCTCATGTTCTGATGAGAATGACCTCTGAAAACTAGATACCATTTCTAAAGGCTATTAAAGTCTTTAATGCCTTCTTTTGGCCAATAATCCTTTTCTTATTCGGGATGTACAGCATATATACTATGAGTTTCTTCTTTTTAAAAACTTGCCTATGTTCCTGGTAGTCTACCAGCTAGGAAAAAGTTTTTTTAAAAAATAAAAATAAATTAAAATTGTCTATGAAAATGCAACTAGTAAAACATTTCCAAGTAAGGTCTATTTATAATCTTTATTTTCAAGCATACATGAAATATCTGTGTGTGTGCACGTGTGTGTGTGTGTGTGTGTATATATTTATAAACATCAATATCAAAACTAGAAATAAGAAAAATGCTCATGATTGGTGCTCTTATTAATTTGGCAGCTCTAACCAAGGTAAATAGCAAGGAAAAGAAGTGACATAAACTTTAAAAGGATAATGCAATATTATCATTAATTGCAGAACCTATTATTATATACTTAGAATATTCAAGAGATTGAGTTGTTTAGCTATTAGACATAAGATAATTTACTTAGTTTGCTAGATATAAAAATGATTATTGCTTTTCTAACCAATTAGAAAATATAATGGAAATAAAAGTTAAACTTACAAAAGAAACCTCTATGAGACACCAAAGAAAAATCTTAGTAAGACAAATGTTCACTATGTATAATAGAAACTTTAACTGCTATTGAGAGACATCAAAAATTTTTGAATAAATGCAAATATTTATCATATTCTTGGATAAGAGGAACCAATACTGTAAATATTGCAGTTCTCTATGTTTTGAAGCTAGACAAGAGAATTCTAAAGTTTATATAGAGAAAAACAGGTCAGTGAGAATAGCTAGCCGATTTTTAAAAAGGAAACAAAAAAAGACTGATCCTATCAAGCATTATAAATGCACAGCAATTAAAACTGTACTTATAAAGTTTATAAGTGATAAATGTGGAGAAAGGATGGATTTTTCAATATAAGATATTAAAGTAACCACTACCACATACCTTTTCTCCAATTACATTTGAAATATCAATGATTTAGTAAAATCATAAAAGTTCTAAAATGAAATATGGGAAGGTTTTTTTCTCCAGTAATATTTGAACTAGGAATGCCTTTAAAAGAAATAAAATCCAGAAAAAAAGGGGGGAAAAGGGGAAAGATTGATGAATTTGACTGCATGAAAATTAAAATAGCTGCATAAAAACAGAAAGTCAAAGGACAAAAAATAGGAAAAAATGCAACACATGTTACAAATCTCTAATTTCTTTCATCTACAGAGGCATATCAAATCAATAAGAAAAAGAAAACACCAGCAATAAAAAATCAAAGGACAGTTTTCAGATAATAAAAATATAAGGTGTTTAAGTATTTTTAAAGTTGCTTTACCCTACTTATAAGGACATGCAAAATAAAAATGGGGATTTTTATTATCTTAGGAAAGGAAGAAAATTTGAAAATTCACACCATTGGAGAAGGTATGTGATAAAAGGCATCCTCAGACATTGCCAGTAGGAGTGTAAATTAACATAAACGTTTTGAAGAACAATTTGACAGTGTCTATGAAAATGAGAACTGTACATACTCTTTTATGTAGTAGTTCAACATCAAGAGGCCTATACATTATACTACCAACATTTCCAAATGGCATGCATACAACCTATTTATTGAAGCCTTGTCTAGTAACAAAAGACTTGGTTTTATAGATGTCCATAAATGATTAAATAAATTATGGTTCACCCACAAATGACATAGCTCGTAGTAATGAAAAAGAATGAGGCATATCTCTATCTCTAGGTGTTGATATGAAATACATTAAAGATAAATTTATAAAGTCAAAAACAAGATGCAAGACAAAGTGGATATTTCATATTTGGAGGTAGTGAAGTGTGACTAAATGAATTTATATATGTATCTATTTGTGTGGAATATTTCTGGGAAAATGGATACTACAAGAAGCTGCCGATGATTATTGTCACTGCATCAGTGATCTGAAGGACTATTCTAATACTTGCCG
>NW_012110253.1:205092-249667 GCF_000951045.1 Mandrillus leucophaeus
CAGTATCAAATCAGTTTTATTTACCACTTGGCTTTACAAGGCAAGGGTGTGGTATTTCTCAAGGTGTGCACACGTTCTTGTTCAGTTTTGCAAACCCCTTTCCTTAAGACCACACTGAATTCTTCTCTTTTCTTTATCATATCTGTGCATACACTAATGCATGCTTTGACATGTGTTGGAATAACGTAGTCCTTTTAACATTTTAAACTATCCCTTTATCCTGAAAGGACACCAGAAAGCAGAAATCTAGTGGACAATTTCACTGTGACCTATACTTGTTGTCACCATGTATGTCCACCAATTTATAATTTATTTATAAACTATTTATCCAATGGTTCTTCAATTTCTTTGTTGTGATTCTTCGTATCCCAAACGTCTCTAGTTTTGAAATGATGCATTATTAACCTACCATTGCATGGCACAGTTGATATTCTACCTGGAAAAAATATTAATGTCACAAACTCATCTTTAATAAAATATTAACACTTGAACAATAAAAGTTTATATTTTAAAAATCACTTGGAGTTTAATAATTCTTAAAGAACAAATCAGTCAAAAAACATGTTTACAATCTGTGTGGAACATAGTATGGCCTTGTTATCAAGAGGCTTTTTTCTTTCAAGGCTATATAAAAAAATGTTTTGAGAGTAAATGATATCCTATCTAGGATTTGCTTCAGAAAAAAAATCACAGGTGAGAGAGTAATAGATATGAAATTTTATTGGCTATGAGTTGGTAATTATTGAAAGTAGAATATAAATATGATAATTACACTAAAGTAAATGGTTTTTTAAAAATTGTGCTTGTAGTTTTGTCTCTTTTAATTCCATTGACACTGCTTCATGTAGTTTGCGACCATGCTATTTGGTGCTACAAATTAGAACTCATATCTTCCTAGTGTGTTACCTATTTTTATCATTATGAAAATATCTTCTGTTATTACTAAACTACTTAAAATCTAATTTTACAGATATAATGATAATTAAATATACTTTATTTGGTTAATAATTTCATAGTATTTTCGTTCCTTGAAAACATTTCTGCAACCTGTTTATAGTGTGTCTCTCGTAAAAAGTGTTGACTTGAATCCTTTGTTTACACCTAGCCTGAAATCTATGTGAAAGTATTTGATTTTAATTTTATAGTTAAAGGATTTGATTTTAGTTTTTTATTTTAGGTAAATTTTGATATAGTTGAAAATAAAGATTATCTTACCTGTCTTCTACTTATTCTACCTGTTCTATGTTAGTTTTTCTTTACTATCTTGGCTTTTCCTGAATTAATCAAGTATTTTTTTCCATCTCCCATTGGGTTGGTAATTATACATTGATAGTTATCATGTTCATTACAACATGCATTGTTGGTTTATTAGAAGCTAACGTTCCTTTTACCGTTTTTCAAACAAGTTAAAGGTCTGCTATCACTTTAAGTCCATTGAACTATCTTCCATCTCTTCTGCTGTTGTTGTCGTGTATTTTAACTCTACATTTATTTTTAAACCCATAAATAATATTAGAGCATTACTCAGTTAATACTCACTTAAATTTATCCACATTCATACTCTTTTTGTATCTTTTTGGTTTTGTTCTATATTTCTATGCTTTTATCTGGCAGCATATTCCCAGGCTTACAGAACTCACTTTAGTAACAGCCTTGTGTGACTCTAATGGGAAAAAATTTTCTCAGGTTTTGCTCATTCAAAAATGTCTTCACTTCTTCACTTTTGAAGAATAGTGTTATTGGTCAGCAATAAGTCTCTTTCAATACTTTAACACTCTGATTTTAGTTTTCCTTATGATGTTTTTCTCTTAAAAAATTTGAACCTCTTATTTTTCTATTTTAAAGCAGTGTGGCTGCTTCCTTTTGACAATTTCTGATGTTCTTTGAGGTGACTTAATCTGCTTTCCTTTGTATTTATCTTGCTCAGGGTTTGCAGCAATTCTTGGATCTCTTACTGATTACTCTAATTTTTAAAATACTCAGCCATTATCTCTTCTAATATTACCTGTTTCTTATTCTCTTTTCTCTTTGAGACTCATAATATAAATATCTGAGAACTTCTCATCATTTACATACATCTTTTGAGCTTTTTTCTGAGTTCCTTATGTCACTTCCCTGCTTCAGTCCAGATAATTTCAACTGACCTTTCTTCCAGTTCACTAATGTTCTCTTCAGCTGTCTTTAGTTTGCCATTAAACCAATCTATTGATTTCTTAATTTTAATTATTTTATTTGTCTATTCTAGAGTTTTCATTATGCTCTTTTTATGGATTTCAGTTTTCTACTAAAATGATCCATTTTGTCATTTATTTTAAAGCATATATGAATTGACATTCTTTGAAAGTCTAAGTTTGGTAAGTCCACTGTATGAATCATCTGTAGTTCTATTTATACTGCCTATGTTTTTCTCTTGCCTTCAGTTATTTAAGAGTATCTTGTTCTATGGGGATTTCCTTTTGTTTTTAGTGCCAGATAATGTGTACACACATATTTAGGCTAATATGAGGTTCTTGGTAATGTTGTTTTCCTCCAGAGAAGACTTACATTTGTGTCTGGCTGTCAGCCTGACTTGGGAGTACATTACCTTACTCCAGGGTAGACTGAGTTGTTGCAAAATTGGGTTTCAATTTTTCTATTTATCCTTATTCCTAGCATATAACCCTTCAGGGATCCCACCTGAATGTCTAGGGCCTTTATCTTTGGGAAGTCTTAAACTGAATTTTTTCTCCATCATATCATAAGAGTGATGAAAATTCTGCTAGGTTTCGAAGATTTTTGGCCACTGCTTGACTTCGCAGACTCTCAGTTGCAACTTACAAACAACAAATACTTCAAGGAAAATTGTGACACTGAATGTTAGGCTAACCTCAGTGCATTTTTGTTTTCTCAGAGATCCTGGTCTCTCAGGGTCTGATTGCCTGGTAGTTACCTAACATTTATAAACAGTTTTTATTTTTTAATTTATAATTTTTTTCAGTTGTTCGTTGTGGAAATATTGGTCTGATACAAGTTAGCCCTTTATGCCCAAAATTGGAATTCTGAATTAGGTATTTCTGAGGTTTTGAAATTGTGAATAACTTTTTATTACTATTGTAATCAGAAAAAGTAATAAATTCAATTTATTTTATATATGTCTATTATATAAATTGCATTTAGAGATTGGATATGGGAGAAATACATTTGCAGATGACTAAAAATGAATAGAGGAACAGAAGTAAAACCAAGAAAATGTGGAATAATGAAAGTCAAGAGAAGAAAGTTATTCAAGAGTATAGAGGGGACAATTTGTTGACTGATACTAGAATAAGCAGTATAGAGAAAAAAGGAAATGTATGAGAATGTCGAAGTTAACTCCAGATATCGGAATTAACCATTAAGTCACAAACACTACAAGTGTGGTACAGGTGTCAGATATGTCGATTGAATAAACTCAAAAACCCATAAACAAATACAAAAATCTATACAACTCTAACAGTCATTATTTTACCATAAAGGTGGTATTTCCAGTCAGCGAAGAAAGAATGATTGATTAAATAGAGAGCATTGGAACCCCTAAGTACACTTACTGAAAAAAAATGTTAGATCCTTATTTCACACTTGATATCAAAACAAATTCCAAACAGATGAAAGACAGAAACCAAATAAAATATCATAAGGAGACAGAGAATAATAGGCCTCATTGATTTTCCTATTTAACAAAGCAATAAATCAATTTCATACATATTCATGAAGACATTATTGTTAAAACTTTTAAAAGATTCAGAAAATAATTTGAAAACAAATTAAAATTATAACACAATAAAACTAGAAATCAGGAAAATATTGGAGCGACTATGAAACAAATATACTGGAAAAACTAAAATAGATAATTCTAATTATAAAAAGTGAGAAAAAGCCAGGCACAGTGGCTCATGCCTGTAATCTCAGCATTTTGGGAGGCCAAAGCGAGTGGATGGCTTGAACTCAGGAGTTCGAAACCAGCCTGGCCAACATGGTGAAACCCCATCTCCACAAACAAACAAACAAACAAAACACAAATATTAGCCAGGTGTGGTGGCATGTGCCTGTAATCCCAGCTACTCGGGAGACTGAGGTGGAAGGATCTTTTGAGTCCAGGAGGTGAAGGTTACAGTGAGCCAAGTTCACGCCATGACACTCCAGCCTGGGCAATAGAGCCAGACTTTATCTTATCTTTTTTTAAAAAAAGTGAAAAATAAAAAAATATGAAAAAGCAATAATTAATAATAGTTGGTTGTTGTAATTTAAAAGAACACTATTTACAAACCTAAGCTAATACACCTCGATGAAATAGGTGTTTTTGTAGAAATTTTAAATATTACCATAATTGATGCGGAAATACATCTGGTAATTAAACAGACCATTTATGTAAGAGAATTTGGGTTGAAAGTGTTATATAATTATCATTGCCCAAAAGGTTCTGAGCCACACAGTTTTGTGAAAACGGGCTTTCAGTACTTTTAAGAATAGATATATCTGATGTTAGCATAATTTATTCCTGGCAAGAAAAATGATACAGAGCTACCCAATTAATTTGATATATCTAGGATAACTCTAAACTAAAATCAATAAAGGAAGCAGAAAACAATAATAAAGACAATTTGATTTGCATAAAGATTCATATATCTTAAATACATTAAATGAAATTCAGCAACTTATTTTTAATTTTTCAAAATCAATAGGTTTTGTTTAAATAGGTATTCAATACCATTCAACAGCTGCTTCTTATTTTTGAAATGCTTTTGAAAAAATATGTATTGAAGAATATATTCTTAATAGAAAGAAAAGCTTACACCAATGATCAACTCATATTTAGGAGTAATTTTAATAGTGTCTACATCTATTGGGCATTTAACTCAATCATTTCAACAACACTATAAAATAACTTATCATCCCGATTTTAAATAAATCTTTACACAGATTGTAAATGGAGGACCTGATATAAGACGACTTAACCATTGTAGTGAAACAGTGGAGATAGTCTCATTCACTGGGAGCATAAAAAAGATTTGCTTCATGAACAATAAAAATTTCACACCAGAGAACAATGAAAGCAATAATGAAAGGTCAGCTGCACCTGGGAAAAACTCATGCAACCTATCTGATAGAGAACGGGTTATTATCATTAATATAAAATCAGGAAGTGATATTTTTATTTTTATTTTTTAAGAAAAAGCCATCAACTCAAATCTTACTTTGGATGTTATAAACATTTTCTTCCTGATAACAATTTCAGATTTCCTCTTCCCCAAGCTTTCTGCCTTTTCTGGAGAGGGAGAAAAAATAAGCATTAGAGAAATTCTAGATAAAAGTTATTCTGTATTTAACTTCTATTAAAATGCATTATCTTTGATGATTCAATCCACTTTGATTTAAAACTACTTTTAAAATATTCATGGGTTTTATAGTAAGATACTATCACATTTGTATTTTTTTGACTCTTGAAAACACAAAATTAAATTTTCTCACTTTCATATATTTAGTTCATTCTCAGACTGAATGTGTTCTAACTGCATATTTCAGGAGATTGCTGTCGTTAGTCATTGAAGAAATTTTAATTCCCTTTGATCAGCTAACCAGGTTAAACAACTTCATTAGGAGATAAAATTTTAATTAAGAAGGAAATGCTTTGGGATTAAAAGAAAAAAGTTGCTAAAACAAGTTGAATTCCAAATGTCATCCATTCGTTCACATAAAATATTGGCTCAGCATATATGAGGTGTGTGGTGTTTACTACATTTTGTCCTTCTCTCTCTTTTTTTGCCTTTGTACACATTGTTTATTTAGATACTACAAATGGGTAGTCAGAGAATTAAATGTACTTACATCTTCAAGGAGACATTCCTGAAATTGTTTTTATTCTCATTTTCATGGGAACTATGTGTGAAATAGACAAATACAGGCAAGTCTGTGGAGGCTTCACCTGGCAATAGGTCAATTCACTCGATCTTATTCACTCTTCTCCTTAGAAATAAGTACCTTGTGGTGGGTTGACAGTCCAATGGTAATGTTCCCTGGGCTCCACCATCAGCTTCAAACAAACATGGAGTCAATGGCAAAATAATATTCTTTCATATTCTCTTACAGTTCTCTCATGTTTATTCTTCCTATCCTGGACACTTGAATCTACCATCAAATCAGCATCCAGAAATGTTAGTTTACTGTCTGGTCATAGCTGTTTGTTAAGCAATTTTACTGTGAGATGAACACATAATTTGAGTCTACATTGGGGTTCTACTGCTACTTCTTTAGCTATCTGATTCCCTGGAAATTTAATGGCAAGCTATAGTCTTGTGGCCTCTCACAATTTATTACCATTATTATTTTCTTTGGGAAAGATTTATCTGTACTGTGTTCTGAATGATCCTTTATTTATTCTATTTGCCCATCAATATTTATTGAATTCTTATGATGGGCCTAACATTACATAAGTTATGAGGGTTCCATATAGAGATAAGGTACATGTTCCCACCTATACCTTCAGCCTTATCACTTCTCTCTCCTTAGGCTGCAGGTTATGCTCATGGAAAATTACATTTCTCAGGCTCTTCACCTCTGTATTTTCACTCATCCTTGAAGATTAAGTTCAAGCCTCATTCAGAGATCACTTTTTGTGTGTTTTTTTAACATGCCTTTCTGCTCCTCTTTAGTTTCTCCTCTTCTGGGTCTCTTAGTGGGTAGTTAACTATTGCATTTGCCTCATTGTATTAAAAATATCAAGCCAAGACTATAAGGAAAAAACTGCATCACACTCATAGTTATATCACCATCTTTTGACTGATTGGATATGTTAATAGTAGTAGTCACTCTATAACTGTTCATTGAGTTCATATAAACTTTACTGAGCTAAGTCTAATAAGTGAGTAACAAATGCAAATAGAGATGTAATATGGTAAAATAAAGTATTTATGGGCTAGGACCAAAGCATTACAGAATGACAATGCGAGGAAAGAAAAGCAGCAAAATCTGTCTGCAAGTTTTATAGCTATTATGTCTCAATTTGAGAAGTAATGCCCCAATACAAAGATATGAATCCAATTGGGAGCCACGTCAGTGACCACTATATTGAATCTTATTAATGGTAAAATTCCTTGTGGGTGGCTCACACCTGTAATCCCAGCATTTTGGGAGGCCAAGGCAGACGGATCACAAGGTCAGAAGATTGAGATCATCCTGGCCAACATGTGAAATCCCATCTCTACTAAAAATACAAAAATTAGCTAGGCATGGTGGCACATGTCTGTAGTCCCAGCTACTCGGGAGGCTGAGGCAAGAGAATCGCTTCAACCTGGGAGGTGGAGATTGCAGTGAGCCTAGATCGTGCCACTGTACTCCAGCCTGGTGACAGAGCGAGACTCTGTCTAAAAAATAAAAATAAAAAAAATTAATTCTTTGTGGTTCTTATGTATAATCTTCTTTGATCTTTTCAATAACATTGTAAAAATGGAGAAGAGGAAGGTAAAAGAAGACCATATAAAATAGTCTATGTAGACATTTTTATAATGTTATTGTTGAAAAACTAAGGTTTTAAATAGATTTTTCAAATTCATATAATTTGTAGAGACAATTTTTTTTCGTTTGTTTTTGTTTGAGACAGGGGTCTTGGTTTGTTGGCCGAGTTGGTCTTGAACTCTTGGCCTCAAGTAATCCTTCTGCCTCAGCACTCCAATATGCTAGAATTATAGGCTTAAGCCACATGCTCAGACTATAAAAGATTCTATCAGAATCTGAATTTTATAATATAAAATCCAATGCATTGTTCACTACACCATATAGTCTTTTATTGCATATGTGAGATGTTTGGAAGCAGTGAGGGTCTAAAGCTATGCCAGATCATAGCATGCTCATAAGGGGCCCTCTACACACGGGCAAGGCACTCTTTTCCAGTAATAACTAATATTCATTTGGTATTTCCTATTTGCAGGGCATCTTATTAAGTTTGTCTCAGGAATTAAATTCTTACAACTGTTATCTCCACTTTGGTGATGAGAAAATTAAAGCTTGGAGATGTTAAGTCACTATCACATAGCTGCTAAGTAAGGGACAAAGTCGGAATTTATACTAGGCATTCTGAATCCAGTATCCATATCTTAATCACTGCACTCTTATGTGTCCTATATGCAGATATTTTTAAAACAGTGTTGTGGGGAAAAGTATTTTTATTCCAAATATCTGAATAAATAAATATAATTTTATATTACAAATTGAACTTGAATTAATGTAGTTTATTTTCATACCTCTGTAAGTTTGAAATAAAACTAGATTTATTATATTAAAATGCTTTTAAGTTGGTAGAAGTGCTGTGTTCTTATCACAAAATAAAAAAAGAAAAGAAACCAAACCAACCCCCCAAAACGGTGAGATGGACATTGAGAAAATTTTGGAGATGATGGATATGTTTATCACCTTCATTTCAGTAATGGTTTCATGAGTATATACATATGTTCAAACTCATCAAATTGTGTACATTAAATATGTACAGATTTTTATATTAATTATACCTTGATAAAGCTTAGAAAAATAAAACCGGTAGAAGCAACTCAATTCAAACACTAACCTGAAATTGTCTTAGTTTTCGCAAAGTAACAAAACTTAAAATAATACTTACTGTTTTATACCAGAACTTACTAACACTGGAAAATTGAAATTACGTATATAGTAACTACTGAAGTGGACACATAAACTTTCACAATTATTCTGAATGGATATTTTTGCTTTGTGAATTTAAACCATGATACTACATTCAAAAGTTAATTCTGTTTAAAAGACTGCTACTATTTTTTAAAAGACCTTGATATTATTAAATATATTGTATGCCAGAGTATATACCATCCTTATATTCTGCTTTCTTCCATTTATGGATTCTAATGAAAGGCAAAAGCCACATTAGTTTCTCTCACGTGATCTGTCTGCAGTATTTCAATTCCTAAAGTACTAACGTCAATTACTTTTTAAAAGCTATTCAGTTGTCAACTGTACTGACAAATAAAATCAGGCATAAATTATGAGTCACAGCTTTTGTAGACTAAATTGATTCTTTAGAACACTAATAAAGAAAACATTTATAGAAAATTTCTTTTTAAAATATAAATGAATGCCTATTAATTGCATCAAGTAACAACATAAGTCACAAAAACATTTTTCATAAAGGTTTTTTAAAATAATCACAATGGAAATTGTCAAATTTGGAAGATGATGTAAAAAAGCTAAATGTTGGTCTGAAAAGAGTAATCAAACGCTAGAGTGAGAATAAAATTTGTTTATTTTATTTGTCCAGTGTGCCAGTTTGTTGACTTTTAGATCAAACTATGCCAAGTGCATTTCAGCTAGCTTTTTTCCTTCCAGAACCAGTGGCAAAACAGCTGCTCAGTCTATTAAGAGTGTTTACCCCAGAAACCAGCAAGGTTCGGAAATTGCCATCACTGTTCCTCACCTAGAGTCTAAGGTTTATGCAACTGAATCATTCATGTCCCCACAAAACTCCCATAGGACAACTAAGCTGTCTTGCTGGAATCTTTTGCCAAAGGCTTTTAAATGCTTCATTTTGCTGTCTCTCCCAGGACATCGATGCCTGTAGGAGAAGCCTTGCCTCAGCCTCCGGCCATCTCCTGCACACTAAGCCTTGCTTCTTTTCTCCTTAATCTTCTATCCGGACAGAATGTTAGGAATGATACCCCTAGCCCTGCACCTGACACACTGACAATCTCTGTTCAGTACTTACAAAGCTGTGTTTCCTCCACCTCCCAACCACTTCCCTGCAGCTTACTTTGGCCTTTTATTTCCTCAAATTCAGCTTCAAACTCTTCATGATCATATCCAAACATTTATAAGATTAAATATAAATACATATGCATATAGGTTTTCAAACTCATTGCTTTAGAAAATATATTTTTGTTCATGGGTATATTTCTACTTACAGGCATGGCAATACTTTGTAAATCTCTCTAAGTCAACATTAATGTCTGGAATTCATTAATGACACAGGCTAAATAATATTGTAGGATATAGTTCCCAATTTCTTCATGTAAACATACGTTTAAATACTTTCCAGTTTTAGCCACTGTGTATTCTGCTGTAATTAAGAATTGCGATATATCGACTGCTTTGCTTTTAAGGAATAAAAGTTAATTTTAAAATTATAATAGATTAAGTTTTATACTTTAGCATGTATCCTGAAACTGGTTTTTAAAAATGCTGCAATAGTTTACCTATCCCCTGTTTCCCCTGTTGTTTAGGAGGGTAGTTTCTACTTGCATCTATAGCAGTGGTAGATATGATTAATTTCAGCTTTCCTCTTGGTGAGGGGAAAGAGGCATGTAACCAGCTGCAGGGGGACAAGAAAAGACATCTGATGCAGAGTATCTAATCTAAAGAGTCTTTGCTTTCAGGAATCCTCAGTCCCCAGGCTGCAAACTTATGCAGGTCTATGGCCTGTTAGAAATCAGGCCACACAGTAGGAGGTGAGCCAAGCATGACCGCCTGAGCTCCGCCTCTTCTCAGATCAGCAGCCGCATTGGATTCTCACAGGAGTGCAAACTCGATTGTGAACCGTGCATGCCAGGGATCTAGGTTGCCCACTTCTTATGAGAATCTAATGCCTGATGATCTGAGGTAGAACAGTTTCATCCCAAATTCATCCCCCACTCCCCCGACTCCTGCCACCCTTGTCCATGGAAAAATTGTCTTCTATGAAACCATCCTTGGTGCCAAAAAGTTTGGGGACCACTGTTTCTGAAAGGCCAATTTTTTTTCACTTTCCCCACTTTTCTTCCAACTCCACCAGGCTTGCTTTGAAATGTTGTCAGGTACTCCTCAGTCACCTCAGTTTCATTCACCCAGCTTCCTCTCTGGGCTTTTGTCACCTTCTCGTTTATTCTGTTTGCCTTTATGTGCTTATGCCCTTTTTATTCTTTTGCTCTTATTTTCTTGCGGTTTCAGGAGGGAGTAAAGAAAAAGAATATGTTTCTCCTGTGGGCTTTTTCAATGGCAGTTGTTTATTCAACTTTCAGATAGATAGCATGTAATTTCTCTAATATAGTTTTTATTTCTTTCTTTTTCTTTCTTTTTGTTTTCTTTTCTTTTTCTTTTTTGAGATGGAGTCTCGCTCTGTCACTCGGGCTGGAGTGCAATGGCACGATCTCAGCTCACTGCAACCTCTACCTCCCAGGTTCAAGTGATTCTCCTGCCCCAGCCTCCTGAGTAGCTGTGATTACAAGTGCCCGCCACCACCTCCAGCTAATTTTTGTATTTTTAGTAGAGATGGGGTTTCACCAGGTTGGCTGGGCTGGTCTCAAATTCCTGACCTCAGGTGATCCACCCTCCTCAGTCTCCCAAAGTGCTGGGATTACAGGTGTGAGCCACTGCGCCCAGCCAGTTTTTATTTCTCTTTGGTTTTTGTTGGTATTATCTTGTCACCTCAAGTCATCTTATTTTGCCAGGAACTATCCACATCCTACCGTTATCAAATCTGTGGCCATAGAGTTTATATAACATTCTTTTGTAATTATTTTAGTCTTTGTATTTCGGCTACAACACCTCTCTCATTCTTCATCTTTTATGTTTGGTTCTGTCTTTTCTCCTTTATGATTTTCAAGGGGAATTTATCTTCCTTGGTAATTTACAAAAGTAGCTTTGCTTTTGTGTTTGTTTTGGCTTCATCCTATTTTTTCTCTTAATTATCTCAGATTTTATTGTGTAATTTCTACCTCCTATTTTATTTGTTATTGTTTTGGTTATTTTTCCAATTTATTGATATGTGTTTAGTTGTTTTGTTTTGCTGTTCACCTGCTCTTTAGTGATGAGGGTAAAGAGAGCCACACATTTTCTTCTGGCTCAGACTTCACTGAGTTCGTAGATTTTGGTGTGATGTATTCTTCTCTCGTTGTTTTCTAGATAGCTTACTATTTTTTTAAAAAAAATTATTAGTAAAAATGTTATGACATGTGTCATGCACATCCGTGTGAAGAGATCACCAAACAGGCTTTGTGTGAGCAACATGGCAGTTTATTTCATCTGGGTGCAGGCAGGCTGAGTCCAAAAAGAGAGTCAGCAAAGGGAGATAAGTGTGGGGCCGTTATATAGGATTTGGGTAGGTAAAGGAAAATTACAGTCAAAGGGGGGTTGTTCTCTGGCAGGCAGGGGTGCGAGTCACAAGGTACTCAGTAGGGGAGGTTTTTGAGCCAGGATGAGCCAGGAAAAGGAATTTCACAAGATAATATCATCGCTTAAGGCAAGGACCAGCAATTTTGACTTCTTTTGTGGTGGAATGTCACCAGTTAAGGCGAGGCAGGGCATTTGTGCTTCTTTTGTGATTCTTCAGTTACTTCAGGCCATCTGGGCGTATGCGTGCAAGTCACAGGGGATGCGATGGCTTGGCTTGGGCTCAGAGGCCTGACATTCTTGCCTTCTTATATTAATAAGAAAAATAAAGCAAAATAGTGTGAAGTGTTGGGGTGGTGAAAATTTTTTGGGGGGTGGTATGGAGAGAGAATGGGCGATATTTCTCAGGGCTTCTTCAAGCAGGATTAGGGGCGGCGTGTGAACCTAGAGTGGGAGAGATTAAGCTGAAGGAAGATTTTGTGGTAAGGGGTGATATTGTGGGGTCGTTAGAAGAAACATTTGTCATATAGAATGATTGGTGATGGCCTGGATACGGTTTTGGATGAATTGAAAAACTAAACGGAAGACACAAGGTCTGAATAAGAAAAGGAGAGAAAACAGGTATTGAAGGACTAAGAATTGGGAGGACCCAGGACATCTAATTAGAGAGTGCCCAGGGAGATTATGCACAGCCTTGCCAGCAAAGATTATTTATTTACTTTAGGAGGGGATTTAGAGTGGCGGTTTGGAATAGCACTAGGAGATATCAGCTGTGATGGCTTGGAGAAACAGTGTAAACCAGCAGTATAAACACGAGCAGGGCATTTATGAGTAGTTGAGAACGGTGAATAGGAGTATGACTAGACAGAAGACAGTAGGGATGAAAGTTTTTTTGGGGTGCAGTCTAAGTTGGTCTGGTGTCTGGAATAAGACTGGGACCTAATAAAAAGGAGCGTCCACACAGGAGCTCAAATGGGCTGTAACCTGTAGCATTCTGAGGGCAAGGCCTGAATTCTGAGAAAGGAAAGTGGTAAAAGTATTGTCTAGTCCTTTTTAAGTTGGTGGCTGAGCTTGGTGAGGTGTGTTTTTAAAAGACTATTAGTCTGTTCTACCTTTCCTGAAGATTGAGGATGGTAAAGGATATAAAGGTTTCACTGAATACCAAGAGCCTGATAAACTGCTTGGGTGATTTGCCTAATAAAGGCTGGTCTGTTATCAGACTGTATAGAGGTAGGAAGGCCAAACCGAGGAATTATGTCTGACAGAAGGGAAGAAATGACCGCGGTGGCCTTCTCAGACCCTGTGGGAAAGGCCTCTACTTATACATTGAAAGTGTCTACCTAGACTAAGAGGTATTTTAGTTTCCTGACTGGAGGCATGTGAGTGAAGTCAATTTGCCCGTCCTGGGTGGGGGCAAAACCTCCAGCTTGATGTGTAAGGAAGGGAGGGGGCCTGAACAATCCCTGAGGGGTAGTAGAATAGCAGATGGAACACTGAGAAGTGATCTCGTTGAGGATAGATTTCCATGATGGAAAGGAAATGAGAGGTTCTAAGAGGTGGACTAGCAGCTTGTAACCTACATGGAAGAGGTTATGAAATGATGACAGAATAGAATGGGCCTGTGAGGCTGGAAGGAGGTATTTTCCTTGATATAAGAACCATTTGCCTTGTGTGGGAAGAGATTGATAGGTGGTAGTTTCAGTGGGGGAGTAGGTGGGAGTGACCGATGTGAGGGAGAAAAACTGCTGTGAGGGATAGAAGTTGGAACGCTAGCTGCTTTTTTATCTAACTTATCAGCATAAGTATTGTCCTGAGCGATGGTTGGGGGAAGAAAATAGATTTTGGAAGTTATGAGAACTGTAGAAAGTTGAGCATAGTTTGTGATTTTTAGGGCCTCTAACAGTGTTAAAGCAGTGGCAGCCGCTGCGTGCAGACATGAGGACTAGGCTAAAACAGTAAGGTCAAGTTGTTTAAACAGAAAGGCTACAGGACACGGTCCCAGCTCTTGCATAAGAAATCTATCCGCACTAACCATGCCTAGGAAGGAAAGGAATTGTTTTGTAGAAGGGATTGGGGTTTGGGAGATTAGCTGGACACGATTAGCAGGGAGAGTAAGTGTGTATTTATGAGAATTACGCTGAGATAGGTAACAGATGAGGAAGAAATTTGGGCTTGACTGAAGTAATGGGGGCTGTCCGTGAGGCCTTACAGCAGTACAGCCTAGGTAATTTGCAGAGCCTGATGGGTGTCAGGGTCAGTCCAAGTGAAAGCAAAGAGAGGCTGGGATGAAGAGTGTGAAGGAATAGTAAAGAAAGCATGTTTGAGATCCAGAGCAGAATACTGGGTTGTGGAGGGAGGTATTGAGGGTTTGGCACCATGGGGTGGATAGGCAAGACAATTTGGTTGATAAGGTGCAGATCTTGAACTAACCTGTAAGCCTTCTCTGGTTTTTGGGCAGGTAAAATGGGGGAATTGTAAGGAGAGTTTACAGGCTTTAAAAGGCCATGCTGTAGCAGGCGAGTGATAACAAGCTTTAATCCTTTTAAAGCGTGCTGCAGGATGGGATATTGGCGTTGAGTGGGGTAAGGGTGATTAGGTTTTAATGAGATGGTGAGGGCTGCATGATCAGTTGCCAAGGAGGGAGTAGAGGTATCCTATACTTGTGGGTTAAGATAGGGGGATACGAGGGGAGGAGGATGCGAAGGAGGCTTTGAACTGGGGGAAAAGGCAGCAATGAGGTGTGACTGTAGCCTAGGAATAGTCAGGGAAGCAGATAATTTAGTTAAAATGTCTCGGCCTAATAAGGGAACTGGGCAGGTGAGGATAACTAAAAAGGAGTGCATAAAAGAATGTTGTCCAAGTTGGCACCAGAGTTGGGGAGTTTCAAGAGGTTTAGAAGCCTGGCTGTCAATACCCACAACAGTTATGGAGGCAAGGGAAACAGGCCCTTGAAAAGAAGGTAATGTGGAGTGCGTAGCCTCCGTATTGATTAAGAAGGGGACAGACTTACCCTCCATTGTAAGAGTTACCCAAAGCATCTGCGATGATCCAGGAGGCTTCTGAGGCAATGGGGCAGCGTCAATCTTCAGCACTAAGCCGAGAAGATCTGGAAAGGAGTCAGTCAGAGAGCCTTGGGCCAGAGCTCCAGGGGCTCTGGGAGTGACTGCGGGGTGAGTTGGACAGTCCGATTTCCAGTGGGGTCCCGCACAGTTGGGACACAGCTTAGGAGGAATCCTGGGCTGTGGGCATTCCTTGGCCCAGTGGCCAGATTTCCGGCACTTGTAGCAAGCTCCTGGTTGAGGAGGTTCCGGAGGAGCCCCTGGCAGCTGCGGTTCAGGCATTTGGAGTTGTGTGCTGGAGATGTGGCTGGGGTTTGTCTCACATTGGAGGCAAGGAATTGCAACTCAGATATAAGTTGCTACTTGGCTGCCTCTATTATTGTACACCTTGAAGGCGAGGTTCATTAAGTCCTGTTGTGGGGTTTGAGGGCCGGAATTTAATTTTTGGAGCTTTATTTAATGTCGGGAGCAGATTAGGTAATAAAATAAAATGCATATTAAGAATAAGACAGCCTTCTGACTTTTCAGGGTCTAGGGCTGAAAAGTGTCTCAGAGTTGCTGCTAAATGGGCCATGAACTGGGCTGGGTTTTTCATATTTGATGAAAAACAGCCTAAATGCTAACTGATTTGGGAGAAGTAGGATAAAGAAAAAGGAGCATTAACCTTGACTATGCCTTTAGCTCTAGCCACTTTTTAAAGTCGAAATTGCTGGGCAGGTTGGGGAGGGCTAGTCGCAGAATGAAACTGTAAGCCAGACTGGGTGTGAGGAGGGGAGGGGATAAAAGGATTACAGGGTTGGGGAGTGGAGGCTGAGGAAAAATTTGGACCTCGCTCAGCCTGGTGAGGAAGGGACAGGTCAGATGGGTCTGTAGAAAAGGAAGATTAGAAAGACTCAGCGACGCTTGGGGTTGGGACTGAGGGGACAGGAAGGAGGAAAAGAAGGAAGGTTTGGGACGAGTTCCATTGGGAACAGAGACTAGGGAGGGACCAATGCCTTGATGTCAGGCACCTCAGACCGTTTGCCCATTTTACGACAATTATTTAGATCTTGTAGGATGGAAATATCTAAAGTGCCATTTTCTGGCTATTTGGAGCCATTGTCAAGTTTGTATTGGGGCCAAGTGGTGTTGCAGAAGACGATAAGGCGTTTAGGTTTTAGGTCAGGTGTGAGTTGAAGAGGTTTTAAGTTCTTGAGAACACAGGCTAAGGGAGAAGGAGGAGGAATGGAGGGTGGAAGGTTGCCCATAGTGAAGGAGGCAAGCTCAGAGAAAAGAAAGAGTAGAGATACAGAGAGAAGGAGTTCGGGGGTTCTTGCCCTCCAGAAAAGCGAGAAAGGGGTCAGGGAGCAGAAATAAGCTATTGGGGTGCAAAAATAAAAGATCGGAGCACAAAAATAAGAGGGGGCACAAAAATAAGAGGTCGGGGTTCTTGCCCCTCCCCCAGAAAAGCAGAGAAAGGGCAGAAACAGGGAGAGAAGGAGTTGGGGTGCTTGCCCCTCCCCCAGAAAAGCGGGACTTGCCGCTTAGGGTGAAGGACCAAGGCAGGCATCACTGCAGCGTGGTCAGACACCCCTGAAACGTGGGTGAATAATCAAAGAGGCATCCCTGCAATGATTAAACACCAAGGGAAGGCTGCCTTCCCCAGTCGGTGACAGGCGCCGGGGTTTTGGGTCCACGGAAAAAATGTGTCTCCTTTGTCTCTACCAGAAAATGAAAGGAATTGAAATTAAGAGAAGGGAGAGATTGAAGGGTGGTGCCAAGATTGAAAGGAGAAAGAGGTTGAGGGATAGTGAGAGAGGTTGGAGAAGAGAGTAAAAAAGGGGCTGCTTACCCAATTAAAAATTGGTGACATGTTCCTTGGGCTGGTGGGTCTGAGGACCCGAGGTCGTAGGTGGATCTTTCTCACGGAGCAAAGAGCAGGAGGACAGGGGATTGATCTCCCAAGGGAGATCCCCTGATCCGAGTCACGGCACCAAAATGTCATGCGCGTCCGTGTGAAGAGACCACCAAACAGGCTTTGTGTGAGCTACATGGCTGTTTATTTCACCTGGGTGCAGGCAGGCTGAGTCCAAAAAGACAGTCAGCAAAGGGAGATAAGGGTGGGGCCGTTTTATAGGATTTGGGTAGGTAAAGGAAAATTACAGTCAAAAGGGGGTTGTTCTCTGGCAGGCAGGGGTGGGAGTCACAAGGTGCTCAGTGGGGGAGATTTTTGAGCCAGGATGAGCCTGGAAAAGGAATTTCACAAGATAATATCATCGCTTAAGGCAAGGACCGGCCATTTTCACTTCTTTTGTGGTGGAATGTCATCGGATGAGGCAGGGCAGGGTATTTGCACTTCTTTTGTGATTCTTCAGTTACTTCAGGCCATCTGGGCATATGCGTGCAAGTCACAGGGGATGCGATGGCTTGGCTGGGACTAAGAGGCCTGACAACAGGTATATATTTTTAACTTCCGAGCAGTTATACTTTTAGAGATCTCTTTTGTATTTAAATCTGGTTGTACTCACTCTGTCAACAAATACTTATATTTATTTATACAGCCTACTATATGATCAGAATGATTCATGATACCAGAGATTCACTGTGAATAAATTCACTATGCAGTCTCATTTATTGTTTATCCTGTAAACATTTTGAAATATTCCATGCTTTATTTCTGGGTTGATTCTGAAAGTTGATGAACAATAAAAACACTTACAGTACTATATAAATGTGATTCACCTTAAGGCAAGGCAGTATACTAAAACTGCAATCACTTCGTATAAAAGAACAATACTCCAGACCAAATGAGTTGGGTTTTGTTTTTTTTTTTTTTTGATAGATTAATATTAAAATGTTTCACCACATTTTAGTTTCCCTCCTATCTGTACCGGGGTAACTTACACAGTTTTACCTTTTATCTTATGTTTCTTGTTTTCTTGTGCTTCCTTTCCTTTCTCTTTATTGTAAGAAGAAACACACTTTTCTCCTCATCTCTTCCATATCCAGTGGTTTCGATATGCTCTATGTTTCTCATCATATACTTCACTCTCCTTCCTGAAGTCCATTGATTTTCTGATCTAATTGGAACCAGGTACTCTTGCAAAACTGCCATCTGAGGGATCGTTTTTACTAGATTTGGGGGTTATTTTCATCGCTTATTTTGGCATATATCTTTCTTATTTTTTTTCTTCCTATTGCTCAGTGTAATCCCTTAGTGAGTAAATGGTTGGAACACTTGCATTTCAGCAAAGGCATAATTTGCCCATATATTTGATTCATGGTTTGGGTATAAAATTCCAGGTTGAAAATAATTTTAATTAGAAGTTAGGAGGATTTTCTTTTTTGTCTTCTAGAATTTGATGAGATATCAGATGCCAGCCTAAATAACTTTGGTTTATAAATGACATTTTTTTCCCCCGACAATTTAAACTTCTAGGACTTTTTCTTCATCCTTGGTATTTTGAAATGTCATGTTGATATATCTATTTCAGGATACATCTACATTTATTCTATTCACGGTGAACATTTCAGTGTGAAGGCCAGTGTCTCTTTTCAACACAAGGAACTTTTCTTCTATTAGTTCTTTGATAATTTATTCCCTCTTTCTTCTCTCTCTTATTCTAGAACTCTTACTTACAGGATTTTAAACCACTTGGATTCATTATCTATGTATGATTATTTATCTCACTTTCCATCTATTTGTTCTTTTCTCTATGTTAAGAAATAATGCCTTAAAATCATTCAATTTTATGTTTAATTTTTTTCTCCTCTTTTATTCACTCTTTTTTAAAATAATACTTTAAATTCTGGGGTACATGTGCAGAATGTGCAGGTTTGTTTCATAGGTAAACTCATGCCATGGTGCTTTGCTGCACCCATCAACCTGTCATCTACATTAGCTATTTCTCCTAATGCTATCCCTTCCCTAGCCCCCAACCTCCTGACAGGTCCTGGTGTGTGATGTTCCCCTCCATGTGTCCACGTGTTCTCATTGTTCAGCTCCCAGTTATGAGTGAGAACATATGGTGTTTGGTTTTCTGTTCTTGTGTTGTTTTGCTGAGAATGAAGCTTTCTAGCGGCTTCCATGTCCCTTTATAGGATACAAAATCATCCTTTTTATGGCTGCATAGTATTCCATGGTGTATATGTGCCAAATTTTCTTTATCCAGTCTATCATTGATAGGCATCTGGGTTAGTTCCAAGTCTTTGCTATTGTGAACAGTGCTGCAATAAACATAAGTGTGCATGTATCCTTATATTAGAATAATTTATAATGCTTTGGGTATATACCCAGTAATGGGATTGCTGGGTCAAATGATATTTCTAGTTCTAGATACTTGAGGAATTGCCACACTGTCTTCCACAATGGTTGAACTGATTTACACACCCACCAACAGTGTAAAAGTGTTCCTATTTCTCCACATCCTCTCTAGCATCTGTTGTTTCCTGACTTTTTAATGATCACTATTCAAACTGATGTGAGATGGTATCTCATTGTGGTTTTGATTTGTATCTCTCTAATGACCAGTGATGATGACCTTTTTTTCACATGTTTGTTGGCTACAAAAATGTCTTCTTTTGAGAAGTTTCTGTTCATATCCTTCACCCACTTTTTGATGGGGTTGTTTGTTTTATTCTTGTAAATTTGTTTCTCTGTAGATTCTGGATATTAGCCCTTAGTCAGATGGATAGATTCAAAAATTTTCTCCCATTCTGTAGGTTGTTTGTTCACTCTGATGGTAGTTTCTTTTGCTGTGCAGAAGCTCTTTAGTTTACTTAATCCCATTTGTCAGTTTTGGTTCTTATTGCCATTGCTTTTGGTGTTTTAGTCATGAAGTCTTTGCCCATGCCTATGTCCTGAATGGTATTGCCTAGATTTTCTTCTAGAGTTTTTATGGTTTTAAGTCTTCAATTGACCTTAAGTTGATTTTTGTATAAGGTGTAAGGAAGGGATCCAGTTTCAGCTTTCTGCATATGGTTAACCAGTTTTCCCAACACCATTATTAAATCGGGAATCCTATTGTTTGTTTTTATCAGGTTTGTCAAAGATCAGATGGTTGTAGATGTGTGACATTATTTCTGAGGCCTCTGTTCTATTCCTTGGTCTAGATATCTGTTTTGGTACCAGTAGGATGCTGTTTTGGTTACTGTAGCCTTGTAGTAAAGTTTGAAGTAAGGTAGCGTGATGCCTCCAGCTTTGTTCTTTTTGCTTAGGATTGTCTTGGCTATGCAGGCTCTTTTTTGGTTCCTTATGAAATTTAAAGTAGTTTTTTATCCAATTCGGTAAAGAAAGTCAGTGGTAATTTGATGGGGATAGCATTGAATCTATAAATTACTTTGGGTAGTATGGCCATTTTCTTGATATTGATTCTTCCTATCCATAAGCATGGAATGTTTTTCCATTTCTTTGTGTCCTCTCTTATTTTCTTGAGCAGTGGTTTGTAGATCTCCTTGAAAAGGTCCTTCACATCCCTTGTTATCAGTATTCCTAGGTATTTTATTCTCTTTATAGCAATTGTGAATGGGAGTTCACTCATGATTTGGCAGTCTGTTTGTTATTGGTGTACAGGAATGCTTGTGATTTTTGCACATTGAGTTTTTATCCTGAGAAGTTGTGTATCAGCTTAAGGAGATTTTGGGCCAAGATGATGGGGTTTTCTAAATATACAATCATGTCATTTGCAAACAGAGACAATTTGACTTCCTCTTTTCCTCATTGAATACCCTTTATTTCTTTCTCTTGCCTGATTGTCCTGGTGAATAATTCCAATACTATGTGATATAGGAGTGATGAGAGAGGGCATCCTTGTCTTGTGCTGGTTTTCAAAGGGAGTGCTTCCAGCTTTTGCCCATTCAGTATGATATTGGCTGTGGGTTTGTCATAAATAGCTCTTATTATTTTGAGATATGTTCCATCAATGCCTAGTTTATTGAGAGCTTTTAGCACGAAGGGCTGTTGAATTTTGTCAAAGGCCTTTTCTGCATCTATTGAGATAATCATGTTGTTTTTGTCCTTGGTACTGTTTATGTGATGGATTACATTTATTGATTTGTGCATGATGAACCAGTCATGCATTCCAGGGATGAAGTAAACTTGATCGTGGTGGATAAGATTTTTGATGTGCTGCTGGATTCAGTCTGTCAGTATTTTATTGAGGACTTTTGCATCGATATTCATCAGGGATATTAGCCTAAAATTTTCTTTTGTCATTGTTTCTCTGTCAGGTTTTGGTATCAGGATGATGCTGGCCTCATAAAATGAGTTAATGTGGAGTCTCTCTTTTTCTATTGTTTGGAATAGCTTCAGAAGGAATGGTAACAGCTCCTCTTTGTACCTCTGGCAGAATTTGGCTGTGAATCTGTCTGGTCCTGGACATTTTTTGGTTGGTACGCTATTACTTGCTGCCTCAATATCAGAACTTGTTATTGGTCTATTTAGGGATTCGACTTCTTCTTGGTTTAATCTTGGGAGTGTGTGTGTGTCCAGGAGTTTATACATTTCTTCTAGGTTTTCTAGTTTATTTGCATAGAGGTATTTATAGTTTTCTCTGATGGTAGTTTGTATTTCTGTAGGATCAACGGTGACATTCCCTTTTTCGTTTTTTAATTGCATCTATTTGATTCTTCTCTCTTTTCTTCTTTATTAGTCTGGCTAGTGGTCTACATATTTTGTTGATCTTTTTAGAAAACCACCTCTTGGATTCATCGATTTTTTGAAGGGTTTTTCGTATCTCTATCTCCTTCAGTTCTGCTCTGATCTTAGTTATTTGTTGCTTTCTGCTAGCTTTTGAATTTGTTTGCTCTTGCTTCTCTAGTTCTTTCAATTGTGATATGAGGGTGTCAATTTTAGATCTTTCCTGCTTTCTCTTGTGGGCATTTAGTGCTATAAATTTCCCTCTACACACTGCTTTAAATGTGTTCCAGAGATTCTGGTATGTTATGTCTTTGTTCTCATTGTTTTCAAAGAACATCTTTATTTCTGCCTTCATTTCATTATTTACCAGTAGTTATTCAGGAGCAGGTTGTTCAGTTGCCATATAGTTGTGTGGTTTTGAGTGAGTTTCTTAATCCTGAGTTCTAATTTGATTGCACTGTGGTCTGAGAGACTGTTTGTTATGATTTCCACTCTTTTGCATTTGCTGAGGAGTGTTTTTACTTCCAATTATGTGGTCAAGTTTAGAATAAGTGTGATGTGGTGTTTAGAAGAATGTATATTCTGTTGATTTGCAGTAGAGAGTTCTGCAGATGTCTATTAGGTCCACTTGGTCCAAAGCTGAGTTCACATCCTGGATATCCTTGTTAAGTTTCTGTCTCATTGATCCATCTAATATTGACAGCAGCATATAAAATTCTCCCACTATTATTGTGTGGGGGTCTAAGTCTCTTTGCAGGTTTCCAGGAACTTGCTGTATGAACCTGGGTGCTCCTGTGTTGGCTGCATATATATATATATTTAGCATAGTTAGCTCTTCTTGTTTCATTGATCCATTTACCATTATGTAATGCCCTTCTTTGTCTCTTTTGATCTTTATTGATTTAAAGTCTGTTTTATCGGAGACTAGGATTGCAACCCCTGCTTTTTGTGCTCTCCATTTTCTTGGTAAATAGTCCTCCATCCCTTTATTTTGAGCTTATGTGTGTCTTTGCACTTGAGATGGGTCTCCTGAATACAGCACACCAATGGGTCTTGACTCTTTATCCAATTTGCCAGTCTGTGTCTTTTAATTGGGGCATTTAGCCCATTTACATTTAAGGTTAATTTGCCAGTCTGTGTCTTTTAATTGGGGCATTTAGCCCATTTACATTTAAGGTTAATATTGTTACATGTTAATTTGAGCCTGCCATTATACTTGCTGGTTATTTTGCCCAATAATTGATGCAGTTTCTTCATAGTGTCAATGGTCTTTACGATTTGGTATGTTTTTGCAGTGGCTGGTACCAGTTGTTTTTTCCCATGTTTAGTGCTTCCTTCAAGAGCTCTTGTAGGGCAGGCCTGGTGGTGACAAAATCTCTCAGCATTTTCTTGTCTGTAAAGGATTTTGTTTCTCCTTTGCTTATGAAGCTTAGTTTGGCTGGATATGAAATTCTGGGTTGAAAATTATTTTCTTTAAGAAGTTGAATATAGGCCCCCACTCTCTTCTGGCTTGTAGGGTTTCTGCCCAGAGATCCACTGTTAGTCTGATGGGCTTCCCTTTGTGAGTAACCTGACCTTTTTCTCTGGCTGCCCTTAACATTTTTTTCCTTCATTGCTGCCTTGGTGAATCTGATGATTTTGTGTCTTGAAGTTGCTCTTCTTGAGGAGTATATTTGTGGTGTGCTATTCCCTGAATTTGAATGTTGACCTGCCTTGCTAGGTTAGGGAAGTTCTCTTGGATAATATCCTGAATAGTATTTTCCAACTTGGTTCCATTCTCCCCGTCACTTTCAGGTACACCAAACATAGATTTGGTCTTTACACATAGTCCCATTTCTTGGAGGCTTTGTCAGTTTCTTTTCACTGTTTTTTCTCTAATCTTGTCTTCTTGCTTTATTTCATTGAGTTAATCTTCAATCTCTGATATCCTTTCTTCTGCTTGATCAATTCGACCATTGATACTTGTGTGCTTCACGATGTTCTCATGCTGTGTTTTCCAGCTTCATCAGGTCATTTGTGTTCTTCTCTAACCAGGTTTTCTAGTTAGCAATTCATCTAACCTTTTTTCAAGGTTCTTAGGTTGTTTGCATTGGGTTAGAACACGCTCCTTTAGCTCAGAGGAGTTTGTTATTGCCCACCTTCTGAAGCCTACTTCTGTCAATTCATCAAACTCATTCCCATCCAGTTTTGTTCCCTTTCTGGTGAGGAGTTGTGTTCCTTTGGAAGAGAAGAAGTGTTCTGGTTTTTAGAATTCTCAGTCTTTTTGTGCTGGTTTCTCCCCATCTTCATGGATTTTTCTACCTTTCATCTTTGAAGCTGGTGACCTTGCGATGGGGTCTCTGAGTGGACGTCCTTTTTGTTAGTGTTAATGCTATTCCTTTCTGCTTGTCAGTTTTCCTTCTAACAGTCAGGCCCCTCTGCTGCAGGTCTGCTGGAGTTTGTTGGCGGTCCATTCCAGACCCTGTTTGCCAGGGTATTACCAGCAGAGGCTGCAGACCAGCAAAGGTTGCTGCCTGTTCCTTCCTCTGGAAGCTTTGTCCCAGAGGGGCACCTGCCAGATGCCAGCCAGATCTCTCCTGTTGTATAAGGTGTCTGTTGGCCCCTACTGGGAGGCATCTCCCAGTCAGGATACACGAGTGTCAGGGAGCCACTTCAGGAGGCAGTCTGTTCCTTATCAGAGCTCAAACACTGTGCAGGGAGATCCACTGCTCTATTCAGAGCTGCCAGGTAGGAATGTTTAAGTCTGCTGAAGCTGCACCCATAGCCACCCCCTCCCTCAGGTGCTCTGTCCTAGGGAGGTGGGGTTTTTATCTATAAGTCCCTGACTGGGGCTGCTGCTTTTTTTTTCAGAGATGCCCTGCCCAGAGAGGAGGAAATTTAGAGAGATAGTCAGGCCACTGCGGCCTTGCTGAGTTGTGGTGGGCTCCACCCAGTTCGAACTTCCTGGAGGCTTTGTTTACACTTTGAGGGTAAAACTGCTTACTCCAGCCTCAGCAATCATGGATGCCCCTCCCCGCATCAAGCTCCAGCTCCCAGGTCAAGTTAAGACTGCTGTGTTGGTAGGAGAATTTCAAGCCACTGGATCTTAGCTTGCTGGGCTCCATGGGGGTGGGACCTGCCGAGCCAGATGACTTGGCTCCCTGGCTTCAGCCCCCTTTCCAGGGGAGTGAACGGTCCTGTCTCCCTGGCATTCCAGGCACCAATGGGGTATGAACAAAAACTCCTGTGGATAGCTCGGTGTCTGCCCAAACAGCCTCCTAGTTTTTGTGCTGGAAACCCAGGGCCCTCATGGTTTAGGCACCTGAGGGGATCTTCTGGTCTGCAAGTTGTGAAGGCTATGGGAAAAGTGCGGTATCTGGGCTGGAGTGCATGGTACGGTCCCTAATGGCTTTCCTTGTCTGGGAGAGGGAGTTCCCTGACCCTTTGTGCTTCCCAGGTAAGGCAATGCCTTACGCTGCTTCGGCTCACCCTCCTTGGGTTTCACCCTCTGTCCAACCAGTCCCAGTGAGATGAACTGGGTACTTCAGTTGGAAATGCAGAAATCACCCGCCTTCTGCCTCGATCTCGCTGGGAGCTGCAGACCAGAGCTGTTACTGTTTGGCCATCTTGCCTTCAAATCTCTATATGTTTAATTTTTAAGAGCTTTCTTCTCCCTTCTAGTTTACCTGTTTTGAATAATTTTTTGGTTATATATAGTCAAATATTTCTCAAGTAAATTATAGTAATTGTTGACTTGTTTCGTTTTTATTTTCATATTCTTTCTTATTTTTCTCTGGATTATCTAGATGTTTTTATTGAGTGATCTGCTAGTATGCATTCTACTTCTCTGTTATGCTATTCCACTTCTTATTTCATATTGGATGAGTTTAGTTTTTAAGATAGAGGACTTAGTTGGTTTTCCTAAATAGCTGATGTGGATTCTATTTGTAGGCCTATTCTTTTCTACTAGGACCCTGTTTTAAGAGTTTCTAACACCATGCCCAGGTTCAGTGATTCACTAGAAGGTTGCACAGGACTCAATATACAATATACTCACAGTATGGTTGATTGTAAAATGTGAAAACGTACAAAGCAAAATCAGCAAAAGGAAAGGCCCATAAGGGAAAGTCTGGTGGAGATCAGGTACAGGTTTCCAAGAGTCCTCAGAAGTCACATGGGACACATTTAATTTCTCCAGAAATGACTTAGGACCACAAATGCTAAGTTTTGTGTGCCAGGGAAATTCAACAGAGACTTAGTACCCAAGGTTTTTATTGGAGGCTGGTTAGATAAGCACACTCTAGGTAGCATGTTCCAAAATTCTAGACTCACATAAAACAAAAGCAAGTGTTTAGCATAAATCATATTGTTCCTAAAGTCTAGGCACAATGAACCACCCATATCAGTTGACAGCTGACCTGAAACATTCTGAGAGCCATGTTCCCAGACCCCAGCAAGGGCCAAATTTGCAATCAGGACTATCTAGTGATAGCAATCTCAAGCTATCTAAGTTAACTCTATACTTCATACTTCCTCTCATGAATAAGATATCTATCTTAGAGCTCTGTATTTGTGAACTGGGCTTGTTAACATTCACATTATGATCAGTAGGATGCTAGTCTTAAGTTCAAAAAAGGTGGATGCACATGCCAGAAAAAGGAAGGAATGCAATATCCTAGGGCACTGACATTCATTCACCCAGGAATCTATATTTCTCCCTAGCAGTTCCTTACTTCTTTGGAGAAAAGACCTTAATATTTTGCCAATGGTTAATTGCTGGTCTTCCAGGCTCATTCAGCAATGATACAAAAAAAGAAATAGAGGAAAAAGAAGGAATAATGAGGACCTGTCTTTGTTAGCTCAGGCTTTAACACCACAGACTGGGTGTCTTAAACAATAGACATCTATTTTTCACAGTCCTGATGTCCAGAAAGTCCAAGATCAAGTTGCTAGAAGATCCAGTGTCTGGAAAGGGCACTCTTCCTGGGTTACTGATGACTGTCTTCTTTTGTATCCTCTCATGGCAGAGAGAGAGAAAATTCTAGCCTTCTTAGACACAAGTCCCATTATGGGGGCTTCATCCTCATGACCTCCTCTAAGCCCCAATTACCTCCCAAAGTCCCTACCTGTTAATACCATCCTGTTAAGAGTTAGGGTTGAATATACGGATTAGGTGGGACACAGACATGCAGTCCATAGTAGGAGCCAACTAGCAGGGGATAGAATTGAAATTTTGTCTGATGGGTAGTCTATCCAACTAGCAGGGGGATAGAATTGAAATTCTGTCCATCAGACTATCCATCAGACAAAATTTTAATTCTATCCCCCCTCTAGTACTCTTTTGCATGCAAATGTGTGCATTCAAGATGATTATCTTGAACAAAAAATCATAGTAAATTTTTGAATATTTTGGTCAGGATGGTTAGTATAAGCAAAATTTTAATGTTATTAAGAAATCTTTTGACAGCTGGAGTATATAGCCAAACTTCATAAAACAGGGCATGTCAGGCCATTGACAATCTGTCAATAGTCACTTCCTTGTCTCTTTCCATTGTGCACAAACCTATGCTATACTCAAAGCTCTCCAAAGAGGCTCTGCATTTTCAAACTTTGGTGTCCTTGTGCATAATTTTTCCCTGCCTGGATTCCACCATCCCCTTTTCTCCATTTTTTGAAAACACCCTCATGTTTCAGAAACCAGCTGACACCTCCACTTTCTCCAATGCCACCAGACAGAACCATTTGTGAATGCATTCAAAAATTGTACTGAGTTCCAGGCATTGTGCTAGGAGATGAATATATCATCAAAGTTCCTGTACCCATAAAACTTAAAAATGGTAGGATTTTATTACTAGTATCACATTTCATATTATACAGTAAATCCATACATCTTTCCCAATAAATAGTGATTTCTTTGAGGTTCTAAGATTTACTTAATTTTATGTCTACAATGGCACAGAATGTATTTACACATTAGATAACAAACAAAATGCATTTTCTTCAAAGGCAAACACAGGGTATTTCAATTTAATAAGCACCTCAGAATCTCAAAACATTTAGAATATTACAATCTGGTATCCATATATTGGGTAAAATTGAAAAAAGGGAATGGCACACTAAAAGAGCATGAGTACAGTGAATGACAGTGTATTCACATCTGGGTATATATTATATTAGCTCTAAAACTTAAGAGAAGATTAAAATGTTGCCCTGCACGCCTAAAAATCTTCCAGCTCTGACATCAAAATGTATCCCAATTTTACTTCTTCTGGGATAAAATATTTCTAATGTTTTATGTTTAAATAAAAGACATACAGCTATCTTTGTAAGTGACCATGCAAAGCAAATGCATTTTCTATGAGATTGCAATTATGCTTTCTTTGTTGTTTCCATTATCATTTTGATAATGCTTCTAGGTAACACCAAAATTTAAAAACCTGCAAACCTAAAACTGCTGGTATATTTCTGCTTAACGGACATACTGAAGAGAAAAGTTTGACAGCCTTAAGTTTCTTTCAAGAGAGTGAAATTTGGCAGGTCTTATTATTTTTTATGTTACTATTATATTATTTGAAAGATTTTTTGGTTTATTTGATTGCAGAATTTATTTTAGACATATATTTTAATATTAGTTTATCTGAAAGACTCATTTTATTTGCCTTAAAAAATGCTTATCACATTTTTACTAACTTTTTCAAAATAACCAACATGTTTCTACTTTTACAGAAGTAAAGATACAGATAAAATAAATTTCTTCTTCTATGAAACTAAAATACTTGTTTTAAATACTTGATTTCAATATTAAATATTGCATAATTTCAGCATGGTGATTAGTTATCCTCGTGTGCACATTCTGTGTTTGAAATTTATAAATTTTAAAAATTATTATTTCTTAACTCACTGGTTGCTGTTTCTGAACCACTTTTGCTCGTTCTTCTTCATCTCCTCAAACTCTAAACATTGGAATGCCAAGGCTCAATCTTTAGATTTCTTCTCTGTCTTTTACACAGTAGGTGAGCTTGCTAAATCTCATCGCTTTAAATGCCATTTATATAACAATGACTTTCAGTTTTTTAATCTCCTGCCTAGACTTTATTTGAAACTCAAGTCACAACATCTAACCACCTATTTGGATATCCCCATTTGGATATCCCCATTTGGATATCTAATAGGCTTCTCAAATTTAACATACAAATTTGTGCTCCTAATATCCGTATGTACTGATAATGAGAATTTTATCATCTCAGTAAGTAACTATGATATTCTTCTAAATGCTTATGCCAAATATTTTGGAGTCATTCCTTGGTTTCTCCTTAGTCTGTTCATAATGAAATTAAAAGAGATTGGCCTGTTTAATGACAACTCTATTGTTTCTTATATCCTCCTCCACCTTGGATATAAATCCTTGGGTCAACTACTTGTAGCCTGAAAGCAGGATTACATGACCCAAGGCCTAATGTTTAATTGGATGGAAAATCCAGTTGGTTAAATCTGCAGGATTTATCTAACTGTACCACTGCTTCTACCTTGGTCCAAACCACTCTTTTCTGTTGCCTGGATTATTGTAATAGCCTCTTTTCTGGTATCGCCACTTCTATCTTGCCCTCCTAAAGTCTGCTTTCCAGACAGCAACCGGAGTAATTCTTGCAAAATGTAAGAGAGATTTTTTTGGCTCAATGGATTTCCCAACGTTTTTCTGTCCTCCTCAGTTTAAAAACCAAAACCTTACAATCACTTGCAAAAGCCTTAGTGATGTGACTCCTAGCCACCCCTTTGACCTTATCTTTATGGCTCTTCCGCTTGCTCACCACCACAAACATGTCAAGAATTGTGATGTCTCAGGGCCTTTGCATTTACTGTTCCTTCCACCTGGAATGCTCTTCTTCAGCTTATTTAGCCTCCCTTCTTTTTGGTCTTTGCTCAAATATCACCTTATCAGGCCATACTATATAAAATAGAAGGACCTCAACCTACTATTACAAAAAAAAATTAGCAACTTTCCCCACTCCTGGCATTCTCTAACTTCCTTACCCAGTTTTATTTTTATTCTTATACCCATATCACTACCTGATATACTCTACATTTATTCTTTCAAATCATCTAATTCCGGCCACTAAAATGGAAGTTGCATGAAGGTAGGGACTTCATGACTTTGTTTGTTGCAGTAACTTTGGCATTAAAACAGCAATCTATCAAGTATTAGATGTTCAATAAATATTTGTTGAAAAATGAATTAGTTTAAAAGTAAGTAATATTGGCCAGGCACAGTGACTGACACCTGTAATTCCAGCACTTTGGGATGTCGTGGTGGGTGGATAGCTTGAGTTCAGGAGTCCGAGATCAGCCTGGGCAATATGGTGAAACCCCATTGCTACCAAAAATACAAAAAATTAGCTGGGTGTGGTGGTGGACTACACCTGTAGTCCCGTCTACTCAGGAGGCTGAGTTAGGAGTATTGCTTAAGCCCCAGAGGCAGAGGTTGCAGTGAGCTGGGATCATACCACTGCACTCCAGGCTGAGTGATAGAGACCTCATCTCAAAAAAGAAGTAAGTAATATTGATTTTTCTTTTAATATATATAAATATAATGAATATTATTAGTGATAGATTTTAATACCTATATATATGCTAATTTTAATGTTAACCAAACAAATTTTTAAGCTTAGCACTAAATATTTTATGAAACATAAGTGCCTGCCACATCTAGGCCTCCTTCTCAAAAGATAATCCACAGGTCATTTTTTCCAAACAAAAGTGTCAAGATTTGGGTCATGTAATCTGGTTTCTCAGGCTATTGCTGGTAAGGGCAGTGATTTTTGCCCAAGGTAAACAGTGGATAGGAAGAATAGGATTGACAAAAAGAAGGTCATCCTCTTGATTCAGCTATTGAGAAACTATGTCTTGATATCACAAAGTGGCAAACTGTCCCAAACAGATATTCTGTTTTAGAAATTTTGAAATTGAGATCCATCTTGAGTAAGCAGCAGGTAGCAAATATACACACTTTTAAGAGCCCACAAGAGGACAGTGGTCATGGCTATTGAGCTAATATGATTCTTGTCATATCCTAGATAGTTATGAACCCTTGATTCAGCTCTCCCTGAGGCTGGCTCTGATTTATATCTTGGAAGCACTTGACTACTAAGATGGCTTGCTTTGCTTCTTTACTTCCACATGTGCATTTATAACAGTAATATTTCCTAAAGCTAGTATGTTAACAGGCATTGCAAATAAAATGAAATCCTGACTCTGCTGCTTATTAGCTGCGTGATGTTAGGCAGTTATTTAACATTTGTTTGCCTCAATTTCCTCATCTGTAAAATTGAGCATAATAACATACTCATCCTTAGGGCTGTGGCTAGAGTTAAACGAGATAAAACACATAAAGTTATCAGAGAAGTGCCTGGCATATAGTTGGCATTCCATAAGAAACAGGTTTCACTGTTTATCTCATTTAGTCTTTATTCTTCCATTAAGTTCGTTCTATTCAGCCTCATTTGTGTGGGAGGAAAATGAAACCTAGAGACTGTAAGTAATATGACTGTGACTGAGTCAGGATTCTAAGCGAGACTCTCCACCTCTGAAGCCCATGTAGCTTAACCACTCCAGCCCCAAGATGCATTCGGCCGTGGATCTCTTTCTCATGAGACCTCCTGAGAAACTGCTGCTCTGTCGAACATACTGGACAATGCTGACTTAAGGTAAACGAGGCTGATGTAACAAATGTCATTGTGGTTCCAGAGATTTGGAGGCCTTCCTCAGGAAAAATTTTAATGTGGTTCACATAATAGAGTTAATAATTTGATGTATTATTTGATTGACTGTGTTTCATGGCTGACCGACTAATTCATCAAGAATTGTTAAGTTTATTTATAACGAGAACTACTACACTTTTGAGTTAACAGACCTAACTCCCCTTTATTATTTGTGTGTTCATTGGGTTTTCTTTTACTTTCAACTGAAAACATACTAAGTGCTACCATATAGATATTTTGAAATGTTTTATCTCCTTCATAACAACTTGAATAAAACCTAAAATGGTATCTCTAAGTCTTAAATTTGCCGTCTTAACAATGAAAAATCAAAGCCTATATAACTTTCCAAATTTTAATTTGAGAAGTTTTTGACATTGGACCTTCAAGATTCTGTTAAGAATTAAATTAAGTATTTGTAATTAAATTATGTACTTCTAAGGTATCTCATGAATGCACCAGAAACCAAGTTAAGCATAAGCAAAATATTATTCAGGAGGCTGAAGTAGGAAGATTGCTTGAGGCCAGGAGTTCAAGACCAACCTGGGCAACATAGTAAAACCCTGTCTCTCTTTCTCTTTCAATCTCTCTCTCTCTCTCTCTCTCTATATATATATATATATATACACACACACACGTAGACAGATATATAGATATATCTATAGATATATATAGAGATATCTATAGATATATATAGATATATAGAGAGATATATAAAAAAATATAAAAATATAAAAACAGATAAAGATAGAGAGAGAGAGAGATTTTTTAAAAAATTTTAAATTGTAAGCCAAAATTTGAAACTTTTGGTTGTTCAACCACAGATTTGGAATTCAAAACTTGATTGGAAATTGCTTTTGATTCACTACTGAAAAGACAGTATAATGATATTACAGAAACTCCTTTAGATAATTATACTCAGTCAATCATTCATGCAATAAATACCTAATGAGCATTTCCTATTTGCCAGGCACTTTACTAGATATTGGATATATAGTGGTAAGCAAAGGAGATGTGTCTGTTTCCTCATGGACTCCTCCTCTCCAAATTCAGTAGTAGGAAATAGACAATAAATAAGTAAACAAATGCTGACTCAAATAATTACACAGTTGTGATAACAACTATGTAGAAAACAAATAGGATAAAGTGATAGAGGATAATGGGTAGAGGACATCAGACAAGATGTTCACGATTGATTTCACTTAGAAAACAACATTTTCAGGTGATGATAGAGCTCTGTAATTGTTAGAAACTGAAAGAAGAGCAATGTAGCTAGGGCAAAATGAGCAAGGGGAAGGGGAACAGAGTTAAATTGGAAGGGTTGTCAGGGTTCTTACCATTCAGGAAGTTGTAGGCCATGGCCAATGGTTTGAATTGTGCTGACATGTGCATCCCCTCAACAATGTCACCATTATCTCTTCCTGGGCTATCCTCCCTACTTGAGACTCTCTCTCACTCTCTTGCCTCTTCAATGAGCTCTTCTTACCATAGCTATGAGAGTATTTTTGTTTGTTTGTTTGTTTGCTTGCTTGTCTTTTGTTTGTGTGTTTTGTTTTGTCTTCACAGGGCAAGTTCTATTTTTTTAAATTTACTTTTATTTTTTACTTTTAAAATTTTAAAAATACATATATTTTATCATGTTGTTTCTTTGTTAAAAATTCAAAACAAAATGAAGTTGTATCATGACATATAAAATATGGCCAGAATTTAATATTTTGTAGCTGTCTTTTCATTTGTATTCCTCTTACACAGACAAGACAAAGATATTGATTGCTGTGAGATAGTGTGTCCCTCACAGAAGCGGGTCTCCTGAAGCCCTTCCTCTCATCTTGTGGTCTTCCCTGACTGTCTCCTGGGGCCTGCTCCACACATAATCTCTCTCTCAATGTGGACTATGTGCCCTACTTCATATCACCTCAGTGTTTGGAAAAAAGGTATAAGGCCCAAAACCATGTCCTGGAAAACTGAAACTAAAATATTTAGGTGAGAAGATGAATAATGTGACAGAGAAAGAGACATGAAGAGAGAGATAGATGGGAGGAAGACCAGTCAAGTAGGTGTTGACTCATTTAACATGCTTTCAGTTCCAAGGAATGGAAAACCTAACTCAATCTAACCAACAACAAAAGGGATTACTAGCTGTCTTCAGTGAGAAGTCCAGAGATTTAAAAAGCTTCAGACATGAGTCCCTCAGGATTCTGTTTCTGTCTCTCTGAAATTCTTTCATCATTGTTTTCTTCCAGATGGTAGCTTTTCCCCAGGATAGTGTCATTTTTATCACAAGATGGATATTAGCAAAACACAGAACTACTTGCTTCCTCATTTCCTTCCAAAGGAGAAAGAAGAGCCCATTCAAGAAAACAAAAATTCAATGAAAAAACATTCCCACCAGAGTGATCAGGTGAATGCTATGAGCTGACTGACATAAATCTCAGATCCATACTTGGTATTGAACCATCAATGTGGGCAAGGGCAAGGTGTCCAGTAAAGACCCAATGCTAAAATTGGGGTAGGCTCAATCCTACCCCAACTCAAATCTGCTACGTGATGGGGGAAAGAAGGCATGGATGGTGAATAACCAAAATGTCTTTGCAGATGTCATGGATGTCAAGGTAGGTAACTGTATCAAGACTGAAGGACTCATCAACTATGTTTAATTTTATAAAATCAAATTGGCAGAAGACACATTGGAGAAGGTGGAGACATGAAAGTGTGGTGAGAAGATGTGCACAGCATGTATAAGAGATGCCACTAACATGGCTTAAATGAGAGCAAAGGAATAAAGCAATAGCTGGAGTGGAGTGTGGAGTCAAAGGGTGATTTTTTAGAATAGGAACTTCTACAGCATGCTTTATGCTTTGGGTAATGACACAGTTGTGAGAGATAAACAAAAAATAAGCTTGATAATGTAGAAAGAAAAGGCCCTAACTGATTGCTCCGGGCTGGATTGTGTCCTCTCCAAACGCGTAAGTCAAAGGTTTTTTGTTTCTAGTTTTTTTAAGATGGAGTTTTGCTCCATCTTAAAATGGCAACATGCCCAGGCAGAAGTGCAATGGTGTGATCTTGGCTCATTGCAACCTCTGCCTCCTGAGTTTCAGTGATTCTCCAACCTCAGACTCCCAAGTAGCTGGGATTACAGGTTCCCCCCAACCATGCCTGGCTAATTTTTGTATTGTTAGTGGAGACAGGGTTTCACCATGTTGGCTAGGCTGGTCTCGAACTCCTGACCTCAAGTGATATTCTCACCTCGGTCTCTCAAAGTGCTGGGATTACAGGCATGAACCACCATGCCCAGCCTATAAGTTGAAGTTTTAACCCCCAGTCTTAACCCTCAGAATATATCATATTTGAAGATGAAGTTTTTAAAGAGGTAATTAAATTAACATGAGATCTTTAGGGTGGTGCTTAATCAAGATGACTGGTGTCCTCATAAGAAGACGAAATTCAGACAGGCTCAGAGGAAAGACTATGTGAAGACAAAGGGAGAAGACAAAGATGACCATCTACAAGCAAAGGGGAGAAGCCTCAGAATGAAATCAACCCTGCCAACACATTGATTTCCAATTTCTACCCTCCAGAACTGTGAGGAAATAAATTTTCATTGTTTCAGTAACCTAGTCTGTGATATTTATGTCAAACCTAGCAAATTTATGCCATGAGAATGCCAGCAAGACAATGAGAGGGCTTGAGAGCAGGAGCATGGTACAAGAGACTAGTCTTTCGTAAGAGGAAGGAAATGTATTTCCTTTTAACAAGGGAAGAAGGTTGGCATCAACACATCTGCTGTGGAAGATGATTAAGTTCCCATCAGATAGTGTCAATTTTTTTTTCTTGAAATGTGATAGCAATTACAGACTTTTTTAGGCAAGGAAAAGGATAGGCTGTCAGCATTAGAAATTTAAGAAGAAAATAAAAGGCATGAAATAATAGCTTTGGTGAGTGGGAAAGGAAGAAGGATCATCACTTGACATATAATTTTGCCTTAATACTTATCTTTGGAAAATAAAAATGTCTCACTTTAGTTCTTACATAATATAGGACTTTTCGAGTTTCAAATTTTAAAAATATGGAAAAAGGAATAAATTAATTTCTCATGAGTAATTCAAATTTATTATGTGTTGGTACCTAGATAAATATAATGTGAGAATTCAAATGAACATTACGTTTGGAACTTAAATTTTTAAATTAAAAATGTTAATTATTCAGAAATGAGATAAACAGAATTGAACTGTAAGTTTCACAATTTACTGTCCACTGAAAACATCAGAAATGTCCTCCACGTCAGGAGTGTTACATATTGGTCAGAGAAGATGGGTCAGATAGGTTTTTTAAAAAATCAGAGTCAGAGAAGCAAGCATAATCTATGACCATCTAAGTAACATTTAGGGAATGGAGAGTCTCAGCCCCTGAACCCCAAGTATTTTACATTTCAATGGCATGCCATCCCTATTGTTGAGATAAATGTGTGAAATTATAGTCAATTACTTCAAATCTTTCCATTCGCATCAAAAGACCACTCTCACTTTATCATAGCTGTATTATGTCCCAGTTTCTTACTTAGTCTAATACTATTGAACAAATTGTTCCTCTAACTTCCTTTATTCAATGTAAAATATCACTTTCTGATACCCAAGTTGGTCTGCCAACATGAACAAGTACACAATGCAGTCTTCCATCCCTGTGAGAGTGATGTCTTATGGCAAATCAATGCAGTTGCATCTTATGACTTGGGTTCTTCCGTTCCTCTGTTGCTTCACTGCAGGGATAGAATGTGCTGATTATACTGAAATGTGTATTTTTGGACAGTCTCAAAATACTTTTAAAGAGAGAATCAATTGAATCTTTTGGCATATTAGATGATGGGGATGAGAAGGGAGACGGAGCATTTACATCTAGGTTTCTGACTTGGCTGATTAGTTTGATAGTCATGCCATTTGCTGTAATAGGGAAACAAGCGGAAAATCATGCTTGGGGAGGGAAATAATGAATTAACGTCAACATAAGCTCAGGAAATTTTTCTGATAGGATGCAGAATCTTTTCTTACTCAGCAAGTAAATAAAAACTATTTACAATCTCTTATAAAGAGCAGAACACTAATTGAAGAAAAACTGTTGTCATTTTTAAGTGAAGAGAAAACCAAATTGTAGTTTTCTATCAGTATAAAGTTTAATACTAAATCTTCTTTAACAAATCCTATAAATAAACCCATCAAATTTTAGCTTTGTACAAGAAATAAAATTCCTTATTTTTATTTATTTTTTTCTGCAAACCTCCTACAACTTTTCATATCCATTCGCATTTTGTGCTATACTTCCCTCTTTCTCATCCTGGAATGACTAGTCATTTTACTTTAGATCAAAATTACTCTTCTTGTTTCTTAACAAAAACACAACCTGCATAACTTGCATAATTAATTTACATAAGTCTACGGTTTTAAATTCATGAAAGACCTTAGAAACTTTGATGTGATGTATTACATACAAACATAACTACTGTTGAGATCAAGTTTTGCAAAATAAGCTTACTTTCATTAATTTCTGGGAATATTAGAAATAATTAAGGTCTGATGTAGTGAAAGGAAGAAAGGGTAACAGGAATGATGAAAAAGGGGAGCTCTCAAGATGTCAGATGAGCCAATTTGGGAAGTTCTCAAGTTTTGCAAAGAGATCATTATGTTCTAAACTGCTTTTGGTAAAATGTGACTGTTTCTGAGGATATTAAACTGAGTCAGTGCCATAGGGTGAAGCATGTTGTCACATGTAGTCAACAGAGAAGAAGAGGAAAGAAGGAGTCATAATGAGAGTTACTCGTTGGATTATCATATAGTTAAGACAAAGTCACAGAGCCAAGGGAAAAGGGAACCCCACCACATAATCTCTGAGGTTCTGGAAGCTAAGGAAATTGTCATCTGTAATCCCCAGATTAGGAATTCCTCAATACACAGAAGAGGCTACACAGCAGGGGGTGAAGGAAAATCTCTTTGCCACAAAGAAGAAAAGTAACTTCTTACTTTGATGCTACAACAGACAAGTGTCCTGAGCACTGGATTAGATGAGGAGTTGTGATGCATCACCATGGATCCTGATTTCTCCCACCAGGAAAGGACACAAGGGCTTCCAGAACCAGCATGGATACTTGGATGAAGACAGTGGGATCCAAGGGGTGGTCAGCACTTCCTTGAAGGCACGGAACCATTAATTATCAAATAAAAGATAAATTCTGATTTAGTAAGGAGAAACTTTATTCAAAAGGATCATTGCAGAAAGTAGGGGAAGGGACTACAGCAATAAGAGGAAGGGATTATTGTGTAGGAACTGCTGGATCCATACAACCATAGATCTGCAAGTATCTCTGAATGTAACTTGGAAAATGTTAAGATCAATGATTCTGAAAGGGGAGGTGACCTGCAGAGAGTTAGAGGTATTAATCTGAAGATTAAAAGAAAAAAAAACCAAAGTATACATTTAACAGTTGTTGATTTATAGAAACAATTGAAACCCTTTAAGTGGATGATATAACTGAGGGAGAGTTTGTGCAGAGAAAAGGAGGTAAAAGACAAAATTCTGAGTAGCACTGACATTTAAGGAGAGGTTGAGGAAGAAAAGTCTTACAAAGAGTAAAGAGGAGCACACAGAGAGATAAGAGAATAATCAGGAGCACAGAGTCCACAAAATCCAATCGAATATAATCTGTCATGAAGGAAACAGAGATAGGAGTTAGTAGAATAAGAAGGTTGAATAACATTGCAATACAGGTCATGCATACTAATGAAACAGACCAACATTTTTTAAGAAAAATTAAAAGGAGTAGCCAAAAAATATGACTACAGGGGCGAGGGGAGAGTAATTGTAGAAAATAGTACACTATTGCCCCAGCCATGATCTAACATACCAAAAGGCATCCACTTAGAAAATGCTTAATGAATTAATGAATGAATCCCTATTGCCTATCACTCTAGTTGCCAGTATAGATCCCCTATACTATCTGCAAGTTGTGACATATAGTATATCAGACACTTCCCATCAGGAATTTGAAACTCAATTAAGGTAGAAAATCCATCTTTCTGGTTGAATTGCTTGTCATGGAGTATTATTTCTTACTATCCAGTGACACAAATTATCAAGGGGTGAGTTTGCTATGATACCTCATGGTTTATGCTGAGGGCACCCCAAACACCCAAAAGTGACCTTGAAGAAGGTCTACTTTCTTATTATGGATTTCACCTTTCCCATATTTTTCTGAAAGTAACATTTAGGAAGTATTCTCTGAAAAACTTTTTAACAATTATTTATTAAAGAGTTCTTATGTTGGGTACTGTGAATATTATTGGATATTTATTCAAGATCTTACTAACAAATCCAGACTGCCTAATTAAAAGTAAGAAAACAAACAAACAAACAAACAAACAAAAAACAAAAAACAAAACAACAACTGAATTTTCCAGACTCCTCTGCAGCTAGGGACGACCTTATGACACAGATGTACTTAATAAGATATAAGTGCTTCCAAAAACACTTATTCATGCTTCCAAAAACACAATGTCTTTCCCTGATTTTGAAGAGAAAGGACAGATTGATGATATTGACATTTTACTCTTTGCCTTTCCTACTTCTTCCTAACTAAAATGCAGATTCAATATATAAAGGTAAAGCAGTCATCATAAAACCTGAAGAACAGAAGTCACATGTTAAGTAAGGATGGCCAAGCCTGCAGCTAGAAGAATCATCCAACCTTGACCAGCTACCTAATATTGGGAATGCCTGACTTCTCGTTGTCTAAAATAACAACAACAATAATAATAACTCCTTACTTGTTAAAGTTACTCCAGACATTATGCAGCCACTATGGTCAATATGCACCCACATGCAATTCTAACAGATCCATCCTATCCAAGACATACTTCTGGGTGGGATATCTGTTGTTAAATGACCAACATGTTATCTGCCTTTCTAAATTCTTCTCCCACGATTCCCTTCTTGCTAAATTCCTGAAGAATGCTTCTCTTTATTTCTGTGCCTTTACACATCTAATTCCTTCTTCCTAGAACTCACTTCTCACCTTTACCGCTCACTTTCCTCACAGCGAGTGTCCGTATTTTCCTGATAAGTTTCAGCTTAGATGTTACCTCCTGCAAGAAATCCTATCAGACCTCACATGGATGCCCCCCACTTAACACACACACACACACACACACACACACACACACACACACACAAAAACCCAATGGTGCCTTGGGCAGAGTTTCTATCTTCAAAGAACTTTTTGTCTGTTTTACTTCCAATACACAGGATGATCATATGAAATAGAAAGAAAGCACTTTGTAAGTAAATCTGTTTTCATACCTCAGTTTTACTGCTTACTAACCCTGTGAGCTGGGATAATTTGCATACTTCTTTTGAGCTCCTACATCCTAATTGGTATAGTGACTTTAAAAAAAAAATCAATGTTATGAGTTATTTGTGAGTACAAAATGGGATGATATATGTAAGTGCCTACCACAGTCAGCTTGCAATAATGTTGGTCCTCTTCCTCTCTCAAAAGGCACCTTCTTTTTAAGTTAACACAACCATCTGCTCATGCATTCATTTAAGGGACTTAACTTTATCAGTTGTCTCAAAATGCTCGGCTTCACACAAGTCCTTTTCCTTTCCTTGCTTATATAGTCAAAAATATACTACAATTTTTAGATAATGTAGAAGAGGGTAAAAGGAAATATTTATTTAGAGATTGTCTATAAATACAGTAAACGTAAAGATTATGTACATACGAAAAATGTATTATGATTTTAATTTAAACTTAGTGAATTCAGGTTTTTATATGACAAACACTCCCAATAAACTTTTTGACTGATGGAAATATTCTAAAGCATAATTTTGGTCATGGTTACATAACTGTATAAAATCATTAAAATTCATCAAATTACACATTTAAGGTTGGTGAAATATAGCCAGGTGCGGTGACTCATGCCTGTAATCCCAGCACTTTGGAAGGCCAAGGCAGGCAATTACCTGAGGTCAAGAGTTCAAGACCAGGCTGGCCAACATGGTGAAACCCCATCTCTACTAAAACTACAAAAAAAATTAGCCAGGCATGGTGGTGCACACCTGTAATCTTAGCTACTCTGGAGGCTGAGGTGGGAGGATCACTTTTGCATGGGAGGTGGAGGTTGCAGTGAGCTGAGATCATGACACTGCACTCCAACCTGGATGACAGAGCAAGACTCCATTTCAAATAATAATGGTAATAATAAAGTTGGTGAAATATATTCAATGTAAACTACAGCCCAGTAAAGCTTATTATAATTTTAAAAACTATAATAGTATCTGTTTCCAGCAATAGATTAGGTATTTCAGATCAACCGCTGTATCAGAAAAAAAGTTGAATTAAGTATTCAAAACACATGAAATGTACTTTTGTTTTGAAAGTATTTGGCAATCCAGAAATATAGAATTTTAGAGTTTTCAGCCTCATCGAAGTAGACAAAAGAGTCCGTGTCCTGTGTAATGTGAGGGTCTAATAGGAGCACCTCATGTCACCTGTCACAATAAGCTGGGTTCCCAAAGGGCTACACATCTGAGTAGGAGTATACTAGGAGTGGATGTCTTATGTAGCCACTTTCAAATATCTTTGCATTTAGTATTTATTTTTCAGAATGTAGAGTTCTTTGGCATGTAAATACCAAGAAAAAGGGATAATTCAAATAACTTAAATAACGAAGATACTTATCATTTCATTCTTCATACAAAACTGTGACATGTCTGATAAGGTCACCTCCAAATACATTTAATAAAATACTTAATACTGTCATTGAAAATTCGGATATTTTCCCATTTCTGGTCTGCTGCATTCATCATGCTGGTTTTGTTTTCAGGATAAATCTTCCTGCAGCCCCAAAATAGGCTCGAAATTTCCAGATGTCATATGCAGAACTGACAAAGTCCAGGTTTTCAAAAGTGGGACAAGGATTCCATTAAAAAAAGAAGAAAGGAGGATTGCATGTAGGCAGACGTTACTGGGTCTTTATGTTTGAAAACTGGAGCTTCTATTTTCTTTATAAAGTAGAAGATAAAGTCACCTGCTGAGCGTAAGAAGGGAGGCTGGGCAAGCAAGTTTCAGAAGACATTTGAAACAGTCATTGCAGGGAGTAATAACAAGAGCTGAACAAAGAAATACAGTGGAATAACTGAGCATCAGTGAGGACCCAGTCGAGGTGGGTGACTATAAAGTTATACTGGTAACGACTTGTCAGGTTCAGTGATTCTCTCTTCCATGAGCACTCAGCTACTCAGGTGTGAATATTGGGAAAATGAATAGTTGTAAGATTGGAGGCATTAGAGGCACAAGCAAAAGAAGAAACGGGGTTTGAGTATTAGAATAATTGAAATGAAGAACCGGGAAATCTAAGCTGCACAGAGAAGTATTAGGGAGAAGTAAAGTGCCTCGAGAGACACTAGAATGTTTATAGAGACAACAGTTGAAAGAATAAGCTAGAACAATTAAGTATTGTACTTAGGAAACACAATGCTTGAATTGGTGTATTTGGCAAAGGAAATTTTAAAAATTTTAAATTCTTTATAAACCAGGAAAACATGAATGTATTCTCTTTTTATAATAATTTTAGAGATAATTTTTTGATGCATCTTATGAATAAAAGCTAAAGTTGCCTTTGGCCACTCAAATCCCCCTCCCTCTCTGCAAAGGCAAACCATGACTTAAAAAAGAGCTTGGAAGGCGGAGCAAGGTGGAAGAAGAGAAAGCTCCACTGATCATCCTCTGCCACAAGGACACCAAGTTAACAACTATCTACTTAGAAAAAAAACACCTTCGTACAAACCAAAAATCAGGTGAGCACTCACAGTACCTGGTTTTAACTTCACATTGCTGAAAGAAGCACTGAAGAGATTAAAAAAATAACAGCCTTGAATTGCTGATGCCTACCCTCTTCCACCCCTGGCAGCAGCGGTGTGGTGTGGTGAGCATCTCTGGATGCTGGGGGAGGGTGAGCACAGCAATTGTGAGGCATTGAACTCAGTACTGTCCTGTTAGAGCAGGAAGGAAAACTGGATCAAATTCAGCTGATGCTCACCCACAGAGGGAGCCTTTGAACCAGCCCTAGCCAGAGGGAAATTGATGATCATAGTGGTCTGAAATTGAGTTCCCTCAAAACTCACCATGATGAGCTATAGCACTCTGTGTCTGCAAGTAAACTTGAAAGGCAGTCTAGGCCATAAGAACTGCACTCATAGGCAAGTCCTCAAGCTGAGTTAGGCCCAGAGACAGGGTACTGTAGGAGTGGGTGGGGTGCGGCACACAACATACTGAAATACCAGCTGGGGAAGCCAAGGGAGTGCTGGCATCACCCCTCCCCTAGCTCCAAGCTGTATAGCCTGAAACTTCAAAAGAGACCACTTCCTTCCACTTGAGGAGAGGAGAAGGGAGAGTGGGGAGAACTTCATCCTGCTTCTTGGATACCAGCCCAGTCACGGCAGGATAGGACACTGAACAGAGTCGAGAGGCCCCTGTTCCAGGCCCTAGCTCCCAGACACACCCTGGACCAGAAAAGAGCCTGCTGTCTTGAAGGAAAGAAACAAGTGCTGGCAGCTTTCATCACCTGCTAACTTAGGCCCTGAAAAACCAGTGGCAATACATAGGTACTACATGAAGGGTCTTGGGTGAACCTCTGAGACTTGCTGGCTTCAGATACTAGCTTGCTCACAGTGGGGTAGAGCACCAAGTGGGCTCTCGGGATCTCTGATTCCAGAACTTGACTCTTGGATGGCATTTCTGGACCTGCCCTGAGTCAGAGGGAAGCCCACTGTCCTGTAGGGTGAGTCTCAGGCCAGGCAGCATTCGTGACAAGCTGATTTAAGAGATCTTGGGCGTTAATGGAAAATCAGTAGTAGTCTGGCAATACTATTTATGGCCTGTGGTGGGGGAGGCGGGCTACAGGGTGAGGCTGTTCTGCTTTTGAAACGGGGAAGGAAGAGTGAGAAGGACTATGTTGTGTGGTTTGAGTGCCACCTAACCCACAATACAATAAAATTGGTACAATACAATACCAAAATACCAGGTTTTGACTCTAGTCTGACTCTTGGACAACACTTCTAGACCCACCTGGGTCTTGGGGCACCTTGCCAAACTGAATTGAAAGACACAGGTCTGGCTAGCTTTGTCAGCTTCTGATTTTAGAGCCCCAGGGCCTTGAATCAACATAAGCAGTAGCCAAAGAGTGATTACAACAGGCCTTAGGCGAGGCCCAGCCCTGGGCTGGCTTCAAGTCTGACCCAATGCAGTCATAGTGGTGGTGATCACAGGGGTGTTTGTGTCATTCCAACCTCAGTCTTAGGTGGCTCAGAGAGAGATTCTTTATGTTTGGGAGAAAGTTAGGGAAGGGAACAATAGTCTGTATTTGGTAAACTAGAGAATTCTCAAGGCAGTACTTCTATGAGTCTGTAAGAACCACAGTACTACTGTGATGCCCCCTAAAGAAGAAACAGCTTAGATTACAACATCAAAGTGCCTTCAAATATCTGAAAAGCTTTCTCAAGAATGATGGCTACAAATAATCACAGACAGTTAAGAGTACAATAAATACCTAACCCTTCAATGTCCAATCACTGAAGAACATCTACTAGCATCAACACCATCCAGGAAAAATATGATATTACCAATTAAACTAAATAAGCCACCAGGGACCAATCCTGGAGAAACAGATATATGACCTTTCAGTCAGAGAATTCAAAATAACTGTGTTGAGGAAACTCAAATAAATTCAAGATAACACAGAAAAGGAATTCAGAATTCTATCAGATGAAGTTAACAAGAGATTAAAATAAAATAATTAAAAATAATTAATCAGAAATTCTAGAACTAAAAAATGAAAATGACATACTGAAGAATGTATGAGAGTCCTTTTATAGCAGAACTGATCAAGTAGAAGAAAGAATTAGTGAGCCTGGATTGCACCACTGCACTCCAGCCTGGGGCACAGAGTAAGACTTCGTCTCAAAAAAAAAAAAAAAAAAAAAAAAAAAAAAAAAAAAAAAAAAAA
>NW_012110253.1:249717-268007 GCF_000951045.1 Mandrillus leucophaeus
AAAAAAAAAAAAAAAAAAAAATTAGTGAGCCTGAAGACAGGCTAATTGAAAAGACACAGTCAGAGGAAACAAAAGAAAAAAAATTTTTTTTTAAATGAAGCATGCCTATAGGATTTAGAAAATAGTCTCAAAAGGGCAAATCTAAGAGTTATTCACCTTAAAGAGAAGAAAGAGAAAGTGATAGGGCTAGAAAGTTTATTGAAAGGGTTAATAACAGAACTTTCCAAATCTAAAGAAAGATATAAATATCTAAGTACAAAAAGGTTATAGAACACCAAGCAGATTTAACTGAAAGAAAATTACCTGAAGGAATTTAATAATCAAACTCCCAAAAGTCAAAGATAAAGAAAGGATTCTAGAAGCAACAAGAGAAAAGAAACAAATAACAAACAATGGAGCTCCAGTGTGCCTGGCAGCAGATTTTTCAGTGGAAACCTTACAGAACAGGAGAGTGGCATTACATATTCAAAGTGTTGAAGGAAGAAAACTTTTACTGTAGAAAAGTATGCCCAGTGAAATTATGCTTCAGGAGAAATGAAGACTTTCCCAGGCAAGCAAAAGCAGAGGGATTTCATCAATACCAGACCCATTCTACAAGAAATGCTAAAGGTAGCCCTTCAATCAGAAAGAAAAGGACATTAACGAGCAATAAATAATCACCTGAAGATAGAAAACTCACTGGTAACAGTAAGTATGCAGAAGAACACAGTATATTCTAACAGTGTAACTGTGGTGTGTAAACTATTCTTATCCTAAGCGGAAAGACTAAAAAGTGAACCATTCAAAAATAATAACTACAACAACATTTCAAGGCAAAGTCAGTACAATAGGATGTAAATAGAAACAGCAACAATTTAAAAAGTGAGGAAATAAAGTTAAGGCATAGAGGTTTTTTTTTTTTTTGTAGTTTTCTTTTCATTTGTTTATGCAGATAGTGTTAAGTTGCCATCAGGTTAAAATAATGGTTATTTTATACAGTATTTGCAAACCTCATGGTAACCTCAAACCCAAAAAACATACAATGGATACACAAAAAATAAAAAGTAAGAAAATAAATCATACCATCAAAGAAAAATTACCTTTGCTAAAGGAAGACAAGAAGGAAAGAAAAAGGAAAAAAAAGATTACAAAACAACCAGAGAACAAATAACAGAATGGCAGGAGCAAGTCTTTACTCATCAATAATAACGTTGAATGTAAATAGACTATACTCTCCAATAGAAAGACATAGACTGACTGAATGGATGAAAAAACAAGACCCATTGATCTATTGCCTACAGGAAACACACTTCATCCAGAAAGACACATATACACTGAAAATAAAAGGATAGAAAAAGATATTCCTTGCCATTGGAAACCAAAAAAGAGCAGGAGTTGCTATTCTTATATCAGAAAAAAATAGATTTCCAGGCAAAAACTATAAGAAGAGACAAAAAAGGTCCTTATATAAGGATAAGGGGTCAATTCAGCAAGAGAAAATAACAATTTTAAATACACATACACCCAACACTGGAGTACTTTGATATATAAAGGAAACATTATTACAGCTGAAGAATCAGATAGGCCCTCATGCAATAATAGCTGGAGATTTCAGCACTCCACTTTCAGCATTGGACAGATCTTCCAGAAAGAAAATCAACAAGAAACATCAGACTTAATCTGCACTATAGACCAAATGGATCTAGTAGATATTTACAGAACATTTTATCCAAGAGCTGCAGAATATACATTCTTTTTCTCAGTGCATGGATTATTCTCAATGGTAGGCCATATGTTAGGCCACAAATAAATCTTAAAACATTGAGAAAAAATGAAATAATATCAAGCATCTTTTCTGACCACAATGAAATAAAACTAGAAATCAATAACAAGAGAAAATTTGGTAACTGTACAAATACATGGAAGTAAAACAGTATGCTCCTGAATGACCAGTGGGTCAATGAAGAAAGTAAGAGGAAAATTGAAAAATTTCATGAAACAAATGATAATGAAAACACAACATACCCAAATCTATGTGCTACAGCAAAAACAATACTCAGAAGGAAGCTTATAGCTATAAGCGCCTATATCAAAAAAGAAAAATAACTTCAAATAAACAATCTAACAATACATTTTAAATAACTAGAAAAGCAAGAGCAAACCAAACCTCAAATTAGTAAAAGAAAAGAAATAATGAAGATCAAAGCAGAAATAAATGAAATTGAAATGAAAAAAATACAAAAGCACAATCAAATAAGTTTGTTTTTTGAAAAGTTAAACAAAATTGACAAATATTTAGTCAGTCTAAGAAAAAAAGAGAGGAAATCCAAATAAAGTCAGAAATGAAAAAGGAGACATTACAACTGATACTGCAAAAATTCAAAGGATTATTAGTGACTACTATGAGCAACTACATGCCAATGAATTGGAAAATCAAGAAGAAATTAACAAATTCCTAGATACATACAACTTACTAAGATTGAATCAGGAAGATTTCCAAAACCTGAACAGACCAATAACAAATAATGAGATTGAAGACATGGTAAAAAGTCTTCCAGTAAAGAAAAGCTTGAGACCCGATGGCTGCACTTCTGAATTCTACCAGACATTTAAAGAAGAACTAATACTAATTCTACTCAAACTATTCCAGAAAATAGAGGAGTAAGGACCACTTTCAAACTCATTCTACAAGCCAGTGTTACCCTGATACAAAAACCAGACAAAGACACACAAGAAGAAAACTACAGGCCAATATCCCTGATGAATATTGATGCAAAAATCCTCAACAAAATACTAACAAACCAAATTCAACAATATTTTAGAAAGATCATTCATCACGACCAAGTGGGATTTTTATCCCTTGGATGTAAGTATGGTTCAACCTATGCAAATCAATCAAATAACACATTATATCAACAGAATGCATGATAAAAACTGTATGTCATTTCAGTTGATGTTGAAAAAGCATTTGGTAAAATTCAAAACATCCCTTCATGATTTAAAAAAAGCATTAAATAATTGGGTACAACAGGAACATAACATAATAAAAGCCATTTATGACAGACTCACAGCTAGTATCATACTGAACGAGGAAAAACTGAAAGCCTTTTCTCAAAGACCTGGAACACAACAAGATGCTCACTGTCACCATTGTTATTTGACATAGTACTAAAAGTCCTAGCTAGAGCAATCAGACAAGAAAAAATATATGAAGGGCATCCACATTGGAAAGAAAGAAATCAAATTTTCCTTGTTTGCTGGTGATATGATCTTATATTTGGAAAAACCTAGGCTCCATAAGAAAACTATTATAACTGATAAACAAATTCAGTAAAGTTCCGGGATACAAAATCAACATTAAAAAGTCAGTAGCAGTTCTATATGCCAACGTTGAACAATGTGAAAAAAAAATAAAAAAGTAAATCCATTTACAATAGCCACACAAAAAATTAAATACCTAGGAATTCACTTAACTGAAGAAATGAAAGATCTCCAAAATGAAAAGAATGAAACACTGGTGAAGGAAATTGAAGAGGGCACCAAAAAAAAAAAAAAAAAAAAAAAAAAAAATGCCATGTTCATGGATTGGAAGACTCAATATTGTTAAAAAGCCCATATTACCCAAAGCACTCTACAGATTCAATGTAATCCCTATCAAAGTATGAATGACCTTCTTCACAGACATAGAAAAAATCATCCTAAAATTTATATGGAACCACAAAAAACTCAGAATAGCCAAACTCATCCAAAGCAAAAAGAACAAAACTGGAGGAATCACATTGCCTGAATTCAAATTATGCTACAAAGCTATAGTAACCAAAACAGCATGGTACTGGCCTAAAAAAGACATAGACCAATGAAACTGGATGTTAAGACTGCTGCCCAGCCACTTTGGGGCTCCTCATGCCTCTAAACCAACAGGCAAAGAAGAGAGTTACCTTGCTGTCTGGGGTGATTGATCCTAACTACCAGAAGCAATTGGACTACTACTCCACAAAGGAGGTAAGAAAGAGTGTGTCCAGCATGTAGGAGATTCATTAGGGATATCTTATTATAACCATGTCCTGTGATTAAAGTCAATGGAAAACTACAACAATCCAAATGAGATAGTATTAGTAATGGTCCAGACCCTTCAGGAGTGAAGGTTTGGATCATCCCACCAGGGAAAGAACCATGACCAGTTGAGGTGCTTGCTGAAAGGCAAAGGGAATGGGTATGGAAGAAGGTAGTAACAAATTTCAGCTACAACCACAAGACCAATTATAAAAATGAGGACATAATTTATCATGAGTATAAAACAAATGTCTTTGCTTTCTTTCCTTTCTTATTCTTTTATCATGTAACATAAGATACACTGAGTTTATATCACAGTATTCAGATAGTGTTAATTTTACATCATAGTAAAATTACAGGATATAAAGAAGAGTAATCATCAATCAATGACTTTACCTTATCCTCTGGAAAAGGGGTTAGTGAATGTACAGTTGTATGCAGGACAGTGGTATCATGTTAAATGGAATTATGACCTTGTTATTTTATTTATTTGGAGATTAAGCATGGTTTAAAGTGAGGTGATGCATATGAGTGCTGAAAAGGGAAAAGCTCCGATTTTCTTCTACACATTCCCAACACTCTCAATACTTCACTCCTGTCATGGGATGTGTGTGTGTGTGGTTTTATTTTCCACAACAAATCAATTTAATTATCCAACAAACACCAACTGGATGTTATCTGATTAAATGCAATTCTGCGACTATCTACTTGGAGTTAGCATCATATCCCCAGGTTAAGGGCTCAGTTCCACTATACTACTTCCTATCATCTCAGATGCCAATTGCAAGCAGTGTCTCCTTGGGTTACCCACAACAACTGTACAACTTGGCTATAGAACAGGGGTTCCCATGCCCCATACTCAGTTTTAATAATTTGGTAGAAATACAGAATTTGGGGAAAAATTTACTTACTAAGTTACCAGTTTATTATAAAAGGATAAAATTCAGAAACAGTCAGATAGAAGAAACAATTAGGGTGAGGTACGGGGGCAGATTGTGGAGCTTCCACACTGTTCTTAGGAACACAACTCTTTAAGCACCTCCACGTGTTCACCAACCTGGATGCTCTCTGAATTCCAGCCTTTGGGATTTTATGAGAAATTCATTACATAGGCATGGTTTATTAAATCATTGGCCATTTGTGATTAAGTCAATTTGCAGCTTCTCTCCCCTACTTAGAGGTTAGAGGGTAGGGCTGAAAATTTCAACCTTCTTATCACATATTTGATTCTCCTGGCAATCAGGAAAATCACTTTAGAAATTACAAGGTGTTTAGGAGAACTACCCAGGAATCAGGGTTAGAAAGCAACTATTAACTTCTTATTATATCACAAAATCACAGGTGCAGTTGACAAATGGTAGTTTATGATGGTTAGTTTTATGTATCCACTTGACTGGGCTATGGGGTGCCCAGATATTTGATCAAATATTATTCTGGGTGTGTCTGTGAGATTGTTTAAAGAGATTAACATTTAAATTAGTCGACTGAATAAAGTAGACCGAGGAGATGAGTAGACTAAATACATTTAAATTTGTAGGCCAAATAATGTAGATTTCCCTCCTTATGTGGGTGGGTCTCATCCAATCAGTTGAAGGCCTAAATCAAACAAAAAGTCTGACTAAGAGTGAACTCTTCTTGCATAACTGTCTACGAGATGGAACATTGCTTTTTCACTGCCTTTGGACTCCAGACTGAAACATCAGCCTCTTTCTGGATTTGGAGACTGCTGGCCTTTGGAATGTACTATATCATCAACAATCCTGGTTCTCAGGCCTTCAAACTCATACTGCAAATTTGCAAGTGACTCCCCTGTGTCTCCATCTTGCCAACTGTAGATATTAGGATCTGTCTGTCTCCATAATCACATAAGCCAATGACTTACAATATACCTCTTTATTTATAAAGATAGATAGATAGACAGATGATAGATAGATAGATAGATAGATAGATAGATAGAAAGATGGATAGACAGACAGACAGATATCCTGTATTATTTGTTTCTGTAGAAAACTCCTGACAAATACAACTAGAAAATAAAAGTAATCTGCATTGGAAAAGATATGAAACGATCTCTATTTATAGATTACTTGGTTTTGCTTGTTGAAATCCTAAATAAACCATTTAAAAACTATAAGAAGTAATAATCAAGTTAAGCAAGGTTATAGGATAAATGATTACTATTACCTCACAAGCACCATCGACCAAAGCAAAAATGACAAATGGGATCACATCAAGTTAAAAAGCTTCTGCCCAGCAAAGGAAACAATAAACAAAGTGAAGAGACAGCCCACAGAATAGGAGAAAATATTTTCAAACTGCCCATCTGACAAGGGATTAATAACCAGAATATATATGGAGTTCAAACAACTCTATAAGAAAATAACTAATAACCCAATTCAAAATGGGTAAAAAATCTGAATAGACATTTCTCAAAAGAAGATATACAAATGGCAAATGGATATATGCAAAAGTGCTCAACATCATTGACCATCAGAGAAATGCAAATTAAAACTACAATGAGATATCTCACCCCAGTTAAAATGACTTTTATCCAAAAAACAGGCAATAACAAATGCTGGCAAGGATGTGGAAAAAAGGGAACTCTTGTACACTATTGGTGAGAATGTAAATTAGTACAACCACTATGGAGAACAGTTCAATGGTACTTGAAGGAAAACTAAAAGCTACGATATAATCCAGCTACCCCATTTCTAGGTATATACCAAAAATAAAGGAAATCAATATATCGCAGAGATATCTGCACTCCTATGTTTATTGCAGCACTATTCACAATAGTCAAGGTTTGGAAACAACCTAAGTGTCCATCAACAGATGGATGAATAAATAAAACATTTATACACAATGGAGTACTATTCAGACATAAAAGAGAATGAGATCCTGTCATTTGCAACAATATGGATAGAACTGGAGAACACTATTTTAAGTGAAATAAGCCAGGCACAGAAAGACAAGCTTCCCATGTTCTTCACTTATTTGTGGGAGTTAAAAGTTAAAACAATTGGGCCAGGCCCAGTGGCTCACACCTGTAATCCCAGCACTTTGGGAGGCTGAAGCTGGTGGATCACGAGGTCAGGAAATCGAGACTATCCTGGCTAACAGGGTGAAACCTCATCTCTACTAAAAAAATACAAAAAATTAGCCAGGCGTGGAGGCAGGTGCCTGTAGTCCCAGCTACTCAGGTGACTGAGGCAGGAGAATGGTATGAATCTGGGAGGCAAAGTTTGCAGTGAGCTGAGACAGCACTGTACTCCAGCCTGGGCAACAGAGAGAGACTCAGTCAAAAAAAAAAAAAAAAAGTTAAAACAATTGAACTAATGGTGATAGAGAGTAGAATGATGGTTGCTAGAGGCTAGGAAGTGTAGTGGGGAGGGGGATTATGGACCTGGGAATGGTTAATGGGCACAAAATTAGGTGGAAAGAATGAATAAGATCTAGTATTTGATAGCACAACAGAGTAACTAAAGGCAATAATAATTTAATTGTGCATTTTAGAGTAACTAAAAGAGTATAGTTGGATTGTTTGTAACATGAAGAATAAGTACTTGAGGTGATGGATACCTCATTCCCATAATGTGATTATTACACATTATATGCCATCAAAATATCTCATGTACCCCATAAATACACACACCGACTATGTAGCCACAAAAATAAAAAATAAAAAGTTTTTTTAAAAGATCAATATTAAAAATTCAATTATATGTCATACAATAACAATGAACAACCTGAAAATCAAGTTAAAAATACAATTCCATTTCAATAGCATTATAAAGAATAAATATTTAGGAATAAATTCAACAAAGCAAATACTAAATGTATATGCTGAAAATGGCTAAACATTGTCAAAAGAAATTAAAGAAGATCAAATAAATGGAAAAACCCCTTCATGAATAGGAGACTCAAAATTGTTAAGATGGCAATACTCCACAAACTGATCAAAAGATTCAATGAAATCCCTAGCAAAATTTCAGGTGTCTTTTTTATATACATATTTTTATTATTATACTTTATGTTCTAGGGTGCATGTGCACAATGTGCAGGTTTGTTACATATGTATACATGTGCCATGTTGGTGTGCTTCACCCATTAACTCATCATTTACATTAGATATATCTCCTAATGCTATCCCTCCCCCTTCCCCCGACCCCACAACAAGCTCCGTTGTGTGATGTTCCCCTTCCTGTGTCCAAGTGTTCTCATTGTTCAATTCCCACCTATGAGTGAGAACATGCAGTGTTTGGTTTTCTGTTCTTGCGATAGTTTGCTGAGAATGATGGTTTCCAGCTGTCTTTTTAAGGAAACCATCAAGCTGATCCTACACTTAATATTTAAGCACAAGGGACCCAGAATAGCCAAAACAATCTTTAAAAATAACATGGTTGGAGGACTGACACCTCTCAATTTTGAAACTTAGTATAAAACTGCAGTAATCAAGATAGTGTAATATTGTCAGGAGGATAAACATATGGATCAATGGATAAACATATGGATCAAAATTGAAAGTCCAGAAATAAACCTTCACAATTGCAGTTAATTGATTTTCAACAGAGATGTTAAGAAAATTCAGTGGGAAAAGAATCATCATCTCAATAAGTGGTTCTGGGACCACTGAGTATCTACATGCAAAAGAATGAAGCTGGGCCCCTTCCTCACACCATATAGAAAATATGAATTCATCAATCTAAATGGATCATCAATCCAAATGAGGAGATAAAGCCATGAAACTCTTAGGAGAAAATGTAGGGGTGTATCTTGTATTTTCATGAGTGTTTTGGTCAGTTCAAACTGCTAAAGTAACATAGACTGGATGGCTTATAAACAACAGAAATTTATTTCTTACAGTTCTGGAGGCTGAGAAGTCCAAAAGGAAGTCACTGGCAGATTCAGTGTCCAGTGAAGATCCACTTTCTGGCTCATAAACAGATGTGTTTTTGCTGTGTCCTCACATGGCAAAAGGGCAAATTTGTTCTCTGGAATTTCTCTTATAATGACACTAATCCTATTAACGAGGACTCTGTTCTTATGATCTACTCTCTTTCCAAAAGTGCCACCTTCTAATACCATCTCCTCGGGCATTAGGATTTCAAAATATTCTTGGAGGGACACAAACACAGGCCATAGCATTCCACACTGTTCTCCCAAAACTTACATCTTTCTTGCATGCAAAATACATTTATTCCATCCCAATAGCCCACAAAGTCTTAACTCATTCAAGCATCAATTCAAAAGTCTAAAGTCTGAGGTGTTATCTAAATAAGACATCAGTGAGACCCAAGGTTAATTAATTCTAAGAGAAATTCTCCTCCAGCTGTGAGCCTGTAAAATCAAACAAGTTACAAGCATCCAAAATACAATAGTGAGGCAGGAATGGGACAAACCTTCTCATTCCCAAGGGAATATTCAAGAAAGAAGAAAAGAGTCACAGATCTTAAACAAGTCCAAAATCCAAGACAGCAAACAACATTAAAACTTAAGGCTCAAGAATAATCTTCTTTGATGCTCTGCCCTCTAGGTCCACTGGTGTAGAAATCTCACCCTGCAGATGTGGGCAGGCTTGACTCCATGGCTTTGCTGGGTGCTACCCATACTGCAACTGTCACTAGTTGAAGTTAGAGGCCTGCAGTGCTCTCAAGCTCTAATCACAGGCTCTTGGCTCTGTCTGTATGGGATTGTGGAGTTGGCACTACTCCCATGGATCTGCATCGTCCTAGTGGGGAGTCTCTGTGGTGGCTCTTCCCAACAGCAGTGCTCTGCCTGGGGCATCCTTTGAAATCTAGACAGAGGTAGCTATACCCTCACAGCTTTGCTAAGCACAATGTACACTGCAACTGGCTTACTGGAGCTGCACCTGGGGTGGCTGCAGAGTGCTGTGACTGAATGTGGGGAGCAAGTCTGCCACGTGAGGTGATACCATCAGTGGTGGCCCCTTCTTTGAAATAGTTTTGCCTCCCATACCCTTGCACTCTGGGACTGTAATAAGGGGGACAGCCTTGATAACCTCCAAAACGGCTTTAGGGTCATTCTTCCATTGTCTTGGATAATATGTCCTGGCCTCTGTTTAGATGATTGACAAATCTCCCCATTGTCTACATGAATATCACCTAGCTTTTGTTGGGATGGTTGATCCATACTAAACTCATTAAGTTTGGTCACACCATTTGTGTTCTCTCCCAAAAAGCTGTCTCATTTTCTCCAGTATGGGTAGGCTAATTTTCCCAATTTTTGCATTTTGCTTCCGTTTTGATTAACTATGTCATTATTAAGTCTTCTCCCTTCTTGCATTTTACTATAAGCACTCAATTAAAAAAAAAAAAAAAAAAAAAGGCCATGCCGCTCCTTAAACTCTTTGCTTAAAATTATCACAGCCAAATATCCAATTTTATTGCTCAAAGTTCTGTCTTCCACACATGGTTAGGACATAAACATAATTAAGCCAAGTTCTTTGTCACTTTATAATAAGGATGACCTTTTCCCAATTGTCCAATATTATATTCCTCATTTCTGTCTGAGACCTCATCAGAATGGCCTTTGTCATCTATATTTCTACCAACATTATATTCATGACCATTTAGATGTTCTCTAAGAAGGCTGAGGTTGTCTCTACACCTCTCTTCTTCTATTTCTTCTCAAAATTTTCTTTAATATTCTGTTCACCACAATGCAGTCTTTTTCTAGAATGTACCTCAAAATGCTTCAAGTCTCTACCCATTACTCAGTTCCAAAGCTGTTTTCATATTTTTAGGTATTTGTTACAGGAGCATCCCCACTTCTCAGTACCAATTATCTGTTTTAGTCTATTTGAACTGCTATACCAAAATATCATAATGGTGTAGTTACAAATAAACAGAAAGTTATTTTAAAATTTCCAGAAAAATTAATGATTTCCTTTTGGAGCCCTGAAAATCCAAGATTAAGGTGCTGGCAAACTCAGTGTCTGGTGAGGGTCTTACAGGTTAATGGACAGTTATCCTTTTACTATAACATCACATGTCAGAAGAGACAAGCTAGTTTTCTAGGCTCTCTTTTCTCTTTTATAAACACACTAATTCCATTCTTGAGGACTCTGTTGTAATTATCTCATCACCTCCCAAAGACCACCCCACCTTCTAATATCATCACTCTGGGAGTCAGGATTTCAACATACCAACTTTGGGAGGCACTAACATTCAGACCATAGCAATGATCTAGAATTAAGGCAAAACATTTTTACACACGACACTAAAAGTACAAGAGAAAACAATAAACAAATTGAACATCATCAAAATTAAAAACTTTTTTACTTTAAAGGATGTCGACAAGAAATTGAAAAGACAACTCATAGGATGTGAGAAAATATATAAAATATAAGTCATAAGAGACTTTTACCTATAATTCTAAGGAACTCTTATATCACTATAATAAAGACAAATGGCCAAATTTAAAAATTAGAGAAAGGATGTGAATGGATACATTACTGAGAAGATTAACAAATGGCCAATAGTCATATGAAAACACGGTCAATATCATTAACCATCAGAGAACGCAAATCAAAATCACAATGACATATCACTTCACATCCACTAGAATGGATATAACCAAAAGGAAAATACCAAGTAATATCAAAAGTGTGAGGAAATTGAAATCCTCATACACTGTTGGTGGGAATGTAAAATGGTATGGCTGCTTTCAAAACCAATCAGATAGTTTCCCTGAAGGTTAAACACAGAGTTAAAACATTGTCACAGGATCCTTGGGATGTTGCTTTGCCAGTTGGAAACCTTTGTGGCTGATGGTGACTTTGCCAGAGTTTTACTGGGGCTCACTGGGCTCGTTCTTCCCGTTTGGCCTGGAACGCTGTACTCAGCTTGCACAACTGGCCCAAATCCCATGCCTGCCAAGGATGAACCAGGTATGGAGTGATGAGGGGTGCATGAGTGAGCGAGTCCAGACACACTGGCCGTGGTGGGGAAAGCAGCTCCAGGCACAGGCACAAGTGTCAGCTCCCTGTGAGCCTGCAGCTGGACCAGGTGTACTGCAAGTGGGCTCCACTGCTGGCACCAGGGAACATGGTGGTGCATGGAAGCTTGCAGACGCCAGAAACTGCAGAGCCCCAGAGAGGGTGTCAGAGCCCTGGTTTGGAGAACTCCTAGGTCTGGGCCCCCACAGGGCTGCAGCTCTTCTCTCTTCCTCTCTTCTCTCCTTTTTGTCACCTGCAATGTGGTAAGCAAGGGGCATGTTTCAGCCCTGTTTGTGTTACAGCTCTTTCAGTCCTGCCATTTGGTGGGTCCTACGTTCTTGTCCCACATCCAGGAAGAATCAGGTACATGGACAACTGAAGGGTCAGTAAGGTGATGAGGTGCTTTATTGAGCAATAGTATAGCTCTTAGGAGACCTGAAGTGAGCAGCTTCTTTTCACAGGTGGGTCATCCCAATGAGCACAGCTCTCAGTGGAGAGGAGACCCAGAGTGGGTAGCTCCTATCTGCAAGCAGATTGTCCTGTTCCTTGTGCAACTCTCAGTGGAGAAGATACCTGAAGTAGGTAGCTCCTATCCACAGGCAGGTCGTCTCAATATCTGCTCAGCTCTCAGCTAAAGAAGACCCACAGTGGGTAGCTCCTCTCTGCAGGCAGTTCATCCTGACGTCTTCCTGAGTCAGGGTCTTCCTGGCCGGGTCAGGGGTTTTTGTGGGCTTCAGGTGGCAGGAAGTACATGCTGATTGCTCAGTGGGCAGCCATGTGTGGCTGGGAAAAAGCACCATGAGTTCTCACGTTGGTCAATGGAACTGGCAGCCTGGCCCCCAGGCTTCAGGCTATCCCAGGCCTGAAGGTGGGGCATTACCAGGGACCCACCCGTTTCTGCCCAGGAACCTGTCTGCCTCCCACTGCCATCAACCTGATGTCACTGGCACTCAGGATGTTTGTGCTGAGGGGTGCCCACAGGCCCACACTGTGTCACCCTCAGCTTCCCCTCAGCCTCCCACTGGTGCTCATCATACCCAAAGTCCAGAGAGGAGGCCAAGGCAGCAAGAACCTGGCATGACAGCACTGCCCTGAGTGCATGCACACGCAGCTGGGCCAGGACGGTGCCCAGGCTTGGCCTCAACTTTGTTCTGAAATTGGAGCAGCACTGGGAGAGGGGGGAGTCTGGGCAGTGGGAGCAGTCATTTCTAAGTCTGCCAGGGCAGGGGGACTTCCAGCTTGCCCAGCCAGGTAGGGCTCCCACCCTTCCAACTCAGAAAGTGGCAGGGCTTCTGCCTGTTCTTACCTCCAGCTGGCCTGTGGAGTACATATCCCCAAAAGTGCCTTCCCAGCTGCAGCCAGTGTCTTTGCAGCAACTGCTCCAGATGGGTCGTTGCTGTCATCAATATGACCTAGCAATTCTACTCCTAATGTACCCATGGGAAATGAAAATAGATGTCCATACAAAAACTTGCATGTAATTATTCATAGCAATATTATTAATAACAGTCAAAAAGTGGAAACAACTTAAATGCCTATTAACTGATGAAAATATAAATAAAATGTGGTATATCCATACAACAAGATATTATTTCGTGATAAAAAGGATGAAGTACTAATATGTGCTACAGCATGGATGAACCTTGAAAAGATTAAGCTAAATAAAAGAAGCCAGCCACAAAAGACAACAATTATATGATTCCATTGATATGAAATGTGAAGAATAGACAAATATATAGAGATTAAAAAGTAGGCTTGTAGTTCCAGGGACTGGGACTGGGGACAAATAGGAGTGACTGCTAGTGGGTATAGAGCTTCTTTTTGGGGATGATGAAAATGTTTTATAATTGATTTTGGTGATGATTGTACAACTCTGTGGATATACTCAAAACTATTGACTTGTATGCTTTAAATAAGTGAATTGTATGTCATGTGAATTATATGTAAATAAGTCTTATTTTTAAAAAGAAAAAGAAAATAAATGTTAGAGTCTTGCTTTTAAGATATGGTTCCTCTATATTCTAAAACACCTTTACTTACGGCCGTCAACAAATGTATATGATTTATTAAAACAATTTTTTTCTAAAGTTTTCTTAAATGAAATACATTCAAAGGAACTTTTGTTATAGAAATGAAATGAACTGCGGATAAATTTTCATTATACTGGTACCACTTAAATAAAATTCTGGGATAGCAATGATCTGTCCTGTGAGTCTGTCCACGGAAGTTGAGTACAGTGAATCTGAGAAGCTTTCAAAAACAGCTAAATGTTTGTTTTAAGTTAAAAACATCAACACTTTAGAAAAAAGCTTGGCAATATTAAGCCATGTTTAGTTCATTTATAGAATTAATTGGGTAATATTTATGAACAATTATCTCACTGTGCTTAGAGTTTACCCTACCCTGTATTTTCAGTTTTGTTACATAATAAATTTGCTTTTTGTTTTTAAAGAAAATCATTCCTAGATTCCTTCCTTTGGTAGTAGGATTATTGTATCCAGTTTAAGAGAAAAGCAGACCATAATAGGTCATGGAATTACATGCATATTCCATATCCTCTGGGTTTTGCTACTCTAAAGATGTTTAAAATCATGTTACCTTATTATTCTAACACATTTATTTATTTGTTACAGTACATGACAGAAGACTTGAAATTGCCAGTTTCCCATAATATTAAGGAAACCCTTTTTACAAAACACATATTCTAGTCAAAACTACAAAGCATTATGTTACATTACAAGAACTAACCCAAATATTACTGCTAGAGAGTCCAGATGAAATTATGGGTCAGATTTGGCAACCATATGCTACTACTGAAATTAATAATATTAACAGTAATAGTAATAACACAATTAAAATTGATATGGGTCTTTAGTTCACAAATGATTTCACGTATATTAGTTTCTTTGATTCTCATAACCTTTGGATATATATTACCAATTATCTCCACTTTGTTGACGGGAAAATTGAAGGTAATAATTTAAAATACATGCCTGAGTTCTCTAAGCCAATGAGGAGTTTCATGTAAAGATCTGTCCATTTGCAGAATTGGGTGTTAATCACAGGCTTAGGGTTATAGCCCCTCCATCAGATTAGCTATACCTCATTTTAATCACCTAGAATTAAGTGCTTTTAGGTTTTAACTGTCATTTGTGCTATTCAAGTATTTTTGACCCTCTGACTACTGAGCACAGGGTATGATTGTACTTCATGACCCCCTTTAGGTTGAGTGGAGCTGTGCAATCATTTCTGGCCAGTAAGTCATGAGCAAAAGAAACATGAGTTACTTCTGAGCTAGAAGGGGTAGGATGGAAAGCAAAAATTCTGCAAGTGGATTATTAAGGGGATTATTAGGTATAACAGCAAGAGGAGTCACTCCTACTTCCACTCTTTGATTCCTGGTCCCATGTGTTCTACCTATGGGAGAGACTGCACCATATAATGGACTCTGATGCAAAGTGTACATTGCATCCTCTAAGATAGAACCCCATTATTTCGGGATGTTGTCTCCAAATGGCACCATAACTGAGTCTACAGTAAGCCAGTCCACCTTGCAGTCAAGCCAGCTACTTCCAACCTATGAAATATATAGTAAGAAGAGTTGATTTTATGTGCATGAGTCCATGATGACTTCTTTTACCATGAAATGAATTCCTTGATCAGACCTGATGCTCTATGGAATGCAATGGTGGTGAATAAGACCATCTGTGAATCCACAAATAGTGGTGCTGGAAGAAACACTAATGGCAGGGAAGGTATATTTATATCCAGAGTGTGTTCATTTCAGCGAGGATGAATCTCTACCTACTTCATGAGGGCAGAGATCCAACATAATCAACCTGCTGCCAGTTGGCTGTCTTGGCCCCTGTATCCCAGGAATGGTGCCATATTGAGGGCTCAGTGCTGGTTTGTGCTGTTGGCAGATTAGGTACTCAATGGTTGCATTAGCCAGATCAGCTTTGGTAAAGGGATGTTCATGTTATCGAGTTCATGCGTAGACTCTATCCCTGCCACTATAGCCTCTTAGTTCGTGGATCCATTAAACAAAGAATATGATGGCTAGGGAGAAAGGTTGACTGACATCCCAGAGTGCATAACTCTATCCACTTAAAGCCACCTCTGTAGTAGTGGCCCTCTGGTGGGCATTTCACATTCACAAACATCTTAATCTGTGGCCATTCTGAAAAGTCAAACTACATACTCCTTCTGTAAGCTCCCTTTTGACTAATCATCTAAAACGGTTCCTTCCAAGTCCTTAACCATCCAACTAAACTATTTGCAACTACCCATGCATTATATGAACCTGTATTTTCAGCCATCTTACTCTCCAGACATAGATGACCAAATGTCACACTTGAAGTTCTGGTCACTGGGAGAATATTCCTTCACCACTGTTCTTCATGTTTACCCTTGAGTGGGGCTGCAGTGCTGCAGCTGCTCTTTTCAGATGGTGCTAGAATACTGTGAAGACCTATCTCTACGCCAGGCTCGAGGTTTTTCTTCCTCAGTGACTTGGTTGTAAGGATATTCCCAAAATGCCATTTTTTGCAGGTTTATCTTCTGGGACCATTCCTGGTAGAAATTCTGTATTGTTCCAGGTTCAATCAGGTGATAAAAATCACAGTCATTTGAGGAGGCAAAATTTAATATAAAGCATTATTAACAGGGAATTGGAGTGATGAAGAATTGGCTGAGAGTCAAAATAATTATAAAAGTACACAAATATAATATAAAATGTGACCACTACCCATAGTGCTGAGATAAGTACCCACGGACAAGCCCTCTCTTGCCAGAAGTGAGATCCAGATGTCACCACCTTAGCTCCACCTTAGCTTCCTGAATGTTGGAGAAGTCAATGAAGTACCTCATGGTAGGACTTAATGGAAATCTACCCTCTGGTAGGTGTTGAGCCTCAGAACTTGTTAGATGCCAGGAGAAGCTGCTGCTTGTTGGAAACTATCAGACTCAGGAGCCTCACAAAGTCCTCCTCTTCAGGAGTCTAGTGCACTGGGTCAGCTCTTGGCTGCTGTGCTTGACAGACATCAGGGAATGGCTGGACTCCAGTGTCCCTGGTGTGTGTCCATGCCTGGGACTAAGAAGAGGGAAGGGGGTACAGCAACCTGGGCTGGGGGCAGGCCCACAATATCTGGGACTATGCCAACACAGCTGTGTGAGTTTGATAGTGAGTCAAATACCATAAAAAGTTTTGCCCTACAGGAACCTCACATTGAACAGTGGAGAAAAAGAGCTCTCTGCAGGACACTGGTAAGGGAGCACACCAGAAACAGGAAGAGGAAAAACCCTTCCTTCTGCAGTATCCCTCCAGATCCTCTCCTGACAATGTTTAACATCTTGCCAGGTGGCAAAGGAGAAATATCTATAAGGCTCATCTCCATTATCACAGAGCAGGCAATGAGAGTTCATTTGGAGCAGAGAAGCAAAGAATTAACAATCAGCACACTGACTATATTTTTCATTTCTAGACTTTTTGGTTCTTTTTATAGTCTGTTGTAGTTATTCCTTTATTTATTTAATAATTTATATTCTGTATATTGTTTGATTATTTAAAGTTCTTTGAGGCTCTCCTCCTAAAAGTTTCATATGATGATTCTGATCCATGATAGTTTCCTTGAATGCTTTAAATTATGTATTGTGATCTCATCTGCAGTATAGTTTTATCTGTTGAAACTGTCTAGAGCGAGCTGAGAAAGAGATCTTTTTATTTGATTATGCCAGAGATCCCAGTTATATCACTAACTCAAGAACACTTTTAATATTTTGAATTGTGACTTCCCAAACCATGAGTAAGATTTTTGAGGAGATATCTTTCCTATGTGGAGCTCAGGCTGATCCAAAAGAGTACTGTTATTGACCAAATATCTTATAAGTTTGTATTTCCCTTATTCCTATGATAATTCAAATGCAAACCTTTAGATTATTGAGACCAATCCTACATGTTCCACCCTGGGGACAGGCAGACTGGCAGCTCAAATATTTACCAATTTCATCTTCTCACATACGGTTACTTTGTTTCTTGTCTCCTGAAAGTTAATTACTTTTTTGCAAATTCAACCATGAATTTAAAGATTCTTGTTACAGTTCTTCAGGACTGGTAGTGGAAGAATTTTAGAATTATCTGTTCTGCTAAATTCCAAGAGCTGAGAATCCCAGAATATCCTTATAAATCCTCCTTTCTATTTTATTTTTCTTTAGAGATAGAGTCTTACTCTGTCACCGGTCTGGAGTGCAGCAACACAATCACAGTTCAGGGCAGCCTCAAACTCCTGAGCTCAAGCGATTC
>NW_012110253.1:268682-328920 GCF_000951045.1 Mandrillus leucophaeus
AGAGAATAAGGATACTCTCTGGGGCCTATGACAAGTTCTGAAAGAAAATCAAAAGACTAATGTTTTAGAGCAAAATGTGCTCTCTCTGATAGATTTAAGAAATCAGCCCTTAGCTTGTTATCAGGTTCTGGCAAAGACGAGTGTGTTAGTCTGTTTTGTGTTGCTATGAAGGAATACCCGAGGCTGGGTAATTTATAAAGAAGAGAGATTATTTTAGCTTACAGTTCTGTAGCCTGTAAAAGCATGGCATCAGCATTTTCTTGGCTTCTAGTGAGGCCTCAGGAAGCTTGCACTCATGGCAGAAGGCAAAGGCGGCACAGGCATGTCATAGGGCAAGAGAGGGAGTGAGCGAGAGAGATTCAGGAAAAGAGTCAGAGAGAGAGAGAGAGATGCTATGCTCCTTTATTAAAAACTATCATTTCTTGTGTGAACTAATAAAGCAAGATCTCACTCACTACCACAGGGAGGGCACCATGCCATTCATGAGGGATCCTCCTCCATGACCCCAAAATCTCCCACTAGGCCCCACCTCCAACATATGGGATCACACTTCAACCTAACTTTAGGAGGGGACAAATAGCCAAACCATATCAACTAGATACATAAGCATGTGACATCAGGTGACCATGTGATCCAAGCAGCAGCTCCTCATGAAATGGGTGCTATAATGAAAAAAATACTAAAATTGAACGAGCCTTCCTTCAGCAAGCCATGTTTGTGTGGAAATGTTATGTTTGAAAGTGGTCCTATAAGGCAACATTGCATGAGCATTTAGCTCTTGCTCCCAGCAGTTCTACTCCTATAATCTCATAGGGAGTTTTATCTGAACAGTTAACTAAGGGGTAAAAACTCCAGATCTGGTTTACAGATGGATCTTTATCATTTGCGGGAATCAGTTAGTAGTTATTGCAGTGCAAAAGGGCAGTGGACGAGGGACATCCTCCCCTTGGTATACAACAGTGCCCACTATGCTTCAAAGGGGTTAGAATGAGGATTCTATGCTGTTTCCAGGACAAAGGCTAGAGGTTTGACTTGATGGGACTTAGAAGAAACAAGGTAGGATCTCAGGGTCAAGAAGGTCGGAGAAAATGTATGTGGGTGAGTTTCTTGCAATGGCCCCAGAATAAAAGCGTATTTGTATGTAGCCCACAACAATATTTTCCAAAAAAGCCTTTTCATTTGATGAATTTATAACATTAAAATAAGTTGGACAATAATGCTTATTCTCCTGTGGATGTTAATCCTACTGCTTTTCTAGAAACTCCAGTGCTTGTTCTATGGCTTCACATACCAAGTGGCCATGTTGGCAGGGATTTATACTATGCATTGGCTCAAAAATAAGGATTTCCCCTCACTAAAGGATAATTGGCTACTTCCATTGCTCAGCACTCAGCTTGCCACAGCAGCAACTACACAGGGCCCTTACCCTGCCACACTGCAGGATGCCATGATTTGTCTTTAGTGGAAAAGTCAAATTGTCTTTGCTTATTCTGCTCATCAGATTTCCCTTAACACGCTTGTCCATAAACTCATTGACTGGTCTATTCCTCATCAGATTTTGCACATTATATTTTTTTCTAACTAGTTAAATCACTTTCTAGCAAAAGTAGTAAAGCCTTTGGGCAATGCTCATGGGGTAACTTGTCTCATCACAAAACCCATTACTAGAAACAGCAGACTTCATAGATGGTGGAATGGAATATTAAAGACCAAGTTATGGTCTGAAGAGATCCCATCTGGAAAGTATAAGAAGAGAAAGCTTTTCCACAAGATGTATATTCATGAAACCATAAATTAATGTATGATATGATTTCTCTTAAACAGGACAGGAGTGGGTAGTGCTCCTCTTAATATTATACTTGTACTCAAAGTTTTGGACTATGCTGGTGAAACCCCATCTCTACTAAAAATACAAAAAATTAGCTGGGTGTGGTGGCATGTGCCTGTAGTCCTACCTACTCAGGAGACTGAGGCAGGAGAATTGCTTGAACCCGGAAAGTGGAGGTTGCAGTGAGCAGAGATCGCGCCACTGCACTCCAGCCTGGGTGACGGAGTGAGACTCTGTCTCATAAAAATAAAAACAAAAACCAAAAAAACACAAAAAATCAACCTAGTGACAGTCCCACTTAATGGGAAGCTGAGACTACAGGAGGAGTAGACATATTGCTTTGGAGTTGTACTAATGAGTAGGTTTGGAATTTTCTCCCTTTAGGGGGCTGCGAACTGCATGCTTAGGTGCTCAAAGCATGGAAGTAGGGGGAGTATGTGAAGAAAGGCAATACTAATGTTGGATAGCCAAACAGGCAAATTATAGTCAGGTTTTCCCTACTCCTCTTCCTCATCCTTCCCTCTTCTTCCTATTGTTCTTCTTTTTTGGTTGACAAGCATTAATATGACATTGCTATGTTTAGAACTTTCTCTGCCTTAGAAATTTCCATGAAACGTGGCCAGATTGGCCAAGCACACATACTTTCCAGGGTTTTAATACTAGAAAAATCAATACAGAGAAACAGGACGGTGGAGACATTTTAATGGCAGTAATAGCAGAGAAGTTCTCAGAGGCAGCTGTGGTACTGCTGTCAGGGACAGCAACTGGAGTCCAGTAACATCAGTGTTAATGACAATATTTACACTGGTGAAGATGGTGTGACATCCAGTATCAGGCAATGGTAGCAGCAATGTTTGTACCATTGGTTCTGTGGCCTAGTTTTTGGCTATAATCCAAGCTGTGCAGCCTTGCTTTATTCTGCCCATTTTCTGAGCCCATTCTCTATGGTTTCTGGCAATTCTGTGAGTTACAGCATTATTAAGAATTTCCTGGTTCAGATTGCAATTAGAAAACCTTGAATCTTCCTTCCTAGCCAGAATAAGTTTAACAAGGAAAAAATAAAGTCTTTTAATAACTTATATTCTTTACAGACCTTAGCAGACAGCGTTTTGAGAGTACATCTGATACTGTGGTTAATACATACCAGGATCCCCAACCTGAACATGTTATCATTTACTAAGGAATGTAAAACTTGTACATGAAACAAATACAATCTGCAAGATGGAATAAAATTAAATGCTAAATTGAGAACAGTCATTTAGAAAGTCTTTCTGAAAGAGATGGGACTATATTTAATTTCTGAAGGATGGGCAGGAGATGGCATTTAAAGTACAGAAATCGTCAAGCACAGGAACAAATTTGGATATTCATGGGGCAGTGACCAACCTGACTGAAGGGTGGGTGCATGTCTGAAATCAACGGGAATACATTTGAATGATAGGAGAAAATACATTATTAAGGCTTTGCCTCTAATCAGAAATAAAGATATTCTCTATTTTCCCAAATAAGGAATCCTTACATAGAGCTCAATATATTTAAACATTTTTAAATGGGCCTACAGAAAAGAGGTGGGGCTGACGGAAGTAAATAATGAAACCTGAAGATAAATTAAAAAATATATCAACGTGGGCTCAATTTTCCATTGTTTTTGGAACTTAGTTTTGTTTTTGAATAATAAGCAGTTAAATAATTAAAGCTTTGCCTTGGCAGTGCAAGGACTGAAGATTGTTTTTCGGTGGCAATTTTCCAGACTTGCTAGTTGTCCTTGGGTCTTGGTAACATTCTGCTCATTAACTTCAGGAAGACATCCAGGAGTAAAGATGCATTTGAAAGTGGCTGAAAATAGTTTGTAAAGCTCAGCTTTCCTGGCTCGACAGTGAAATGACCGCACAGGCCAGTCACTGGGTCAAAAATCAATTAACGAAACAGGGGAAGTTTTCATGTCTTTATTTTTACATTAGCTTGAAAATCACAACCAAGAAGAAAGGCAACCACTGAATAGAGGAAATACAGTATTGTTATTGCTGTTTTTTCTCTCTTGGCAGGCTGGGTCGGGTGCCTTCCAGCCTCTCTGTGGATCCTGCGAAGTGGACGGTTCGCTCCGTGGCTTCTTCCCCGACCCCGCCACCGCGGAAACGGTCACTCGGTGGCCCCCGACTGGGTCAATGCGAGGACGCCCACCTCCTACCTTTGAGTCTCTCCTCTTCTCCAGGGGACAGCCAACTCTTTCTCCACCCTAGCCGGAGTCCGAGAGTTCCAGTCCCGCCCCTCCAGCCCGCCTCAGGCCAGGTGGGGATGCGCCCGGCCCGGGCCGACGCTGGTCCCGGCAGTTCCGCGTCTGCGCAGCGGGCGAGGGGCTGGAGCGGGGCCGGCCGGGGAGGCGCAGGAGACGCGGGAGCCAATGGGCACGCTCGGGGGAGCCGGGCTGGCGGCGGCGGTGGCGGCCAGCCGGGCGCGCACTCTCGGGATGGAGGGCGAGCGCCGGGCATCTCAGGCGCGCTCCTCGGGCCTCCCGGCCGGGGGTGCCGACGGGGAGAGCCCGGGGGGCAGCGCCCCCTTCCCGGGCAGCAGCGGCTCTTCCGCGCTGTTGCAGGCGGAGGTGCTGGATCTGGACGAGGACGAGGACGACCTGGAGGTGTTCAGCAAGGTGAGGGCGGCGGCGGCGAGTCCCGGGAAACTTCCAAGGCAACTCCGGGAGTTGCCAGCATTGCGCCGACGGCTGCCTCTGGCGCGCTCGCCCTCCCGGGGCGGCGGCTCTGAGCTGGGGACGGGTGAGGTCCCCCGGGCTGCTTGATCCCGCCTGCCAGCTCTGGCTGCAGCCGGGGCCGCGTTGCCTCGGGGCCTCAAACCGCAGCCGCTCCCTCCTCCGCACTTTGACCTTACGTGTGGCGGGGCTGTGGCTTCGTGGAGTCTGCAAAGTTGTGATTTGTTTTCCCTTTCTGCTTCTCTGACACAGACATCTCCTCGCGGCAGCTCCCGAACCTGGGAGGCTGGTGGCTGGAAACCGCCCCCGCCAGCTGCTTTTCGGGCGAGGCCAGCCCTGAACTCTGGGAGAGAGATTAGCCGAGTTTAGAGAAATTATTCTCAATTTAGTGTTGTTGGTTGTGGATTTGAGACTTGGGTGACACCCGAGGTGAGTCTCAGGTCCTGTGGGAATAGGTTCGAGGAAATCTCCCTGAACAGGAGAAAACGGTTGTTTCTAACAGGAAGCTCCTCCGCTGAGGAGCTAAGAATTTTTCAGATGGTCAGCTACTGCCACCCAACCCACAGCCGGCGCTTTCGTTTTTCCTTGCCCCCGGGAAATTTAGGACCAAAGGCTCTTCTTTCCTTATTTTACAGTTGGAGGGAAATTGACTTGTGTGGGCTAGTGGTAGACTTTTGGTACGTGTAGACTGGTGGCTGTAATTTCTTAAAGGGTTTTAGAAAAGAAAAATACCTTTCTTGCAGGGAGGTTGAATGTCGCTCCAGTTTCTCAAGTTGCTGCTGAGAGAAGACCTGAGTTCAGATCACAACGCTGTATTAATTACTAAGAAGCCTGTTCATTTTAATGTTACCTGGAGATGTTAGGTAAAGCAAACGACCTCTTAACCACCGCATTTACTCTGGGAGAGCAAATCCAAGTTAGGAAGTGAACATGCATACTCTGACTCCAAAAAGGAGTATGTAAAACTTATTTCTACTTCGGGTTACATGGAATGATAGGCCCAGGTTTGTATTCCGAATATTTAAACAGACTATCACAGTTTTGTGCTCTTGACTTTTCTATTAAATAGTAAAACAATGGAATTATTTTATATTTAGTTGTAAAAGGTAAACGCTGCCTTTTTATATTCCACACATACTTTATGTTCAGATCAACAACAATTGGCCAGTTAGTGATTTACTTTCTTTTCTTCTTTACATTGCTGTTTAGACAAGGAATATTAGTCTATGGTTATGCATTGTGCAGCTTTCAAAATGGAATGGATAGGATGTTGGAAATGGCAATATTGTATCAGAAAAATCAGGGTTTCTTTCTGTTTTTCTTTTTTTTTTTTTTTTTTTTTTGTCCAGGCTGGACTCAAACTTCTGGCCTCAAGGGGTTCTACCACCTTCAGCTCCCAAAGGGTTTGGGATTACAGGCTTGAGCCAAAGTGACTGGGATTGTTTTAAACTTGTCAAGCGGTTTCTCTTTCCCCAGATTCTAAGTGTCCTAGCTGGCTCTTAAGAATCGATGTTTAAATGAGGTCCTCTCGTCAGAGGCAGATCTAAGGTGAAGCTAATGAAATTGAAGTTTCAGCGCTATTCGTTTGCTTAGACCTCTGGGCGTGTTGGGGGTTACTGGAGTTGCAGATGTTCTAGGTGGGAAGGAAATGACAGGTCCCAACCAGAAGCATTTCTAATTAAGCATTTCTGGTGAATTGCCTAAAGCTCTCTCAGACTAAGGAATGTAGATCTCCATGGCTCCAATCATTTATTGAGATTTCTTTTCTCATCTGAATAATTTGTTTTTCCACCTAATTTTGTATTCTTTTAAAAGTGGACCTTCCAAACTCTATGAGCCCGTACACCTGGGTCCACCCTGCTTTTTCGTGTTAACTGCGCGTCTTGGATGCTTGGAAAAAGTTAAGAACAACGTCTGTAGAAACTGCCCACATAGATTAAGGCAAAGATAATAATATTAGTGAAAATCCAAAAAGAATAGTTGGAAAAGTTTAAACTTAGCCACTTTTATCCATTTCAGTAAGTTGAATTTCTCAACCGTTATCTGTAGTTAAGCAAGCAAATTTAAGAAAGGCTGCTCCACGTGGCCTTCCCTTTCCACTACTCCCTTCCTTGCCTGCTCCTCTATAAAGCAAACACCACTGCTGTTCAGCCTACCCTAGGATGGAATCTCACAATTACTTACGAAGCAGACTGTCCTCCCCTTTAGTACTTTGAGGTTGGCAACCTGCATATTCAATTTACATTCACCTTTATAGTCTCCTTATTCCCTTAGATTATTTATGAATATGTGCCTGGTGCCCTCTTCCAGAAGCTTTTTAAAGAGTATGAATTTTCCCAGCACTTTGGGAGGCCGAGGTGGGCAGATCACTTGAAGTCAGGAATTCGCAACCAGCCTGGCCAACATGGTGAAACCCCATCTCTACTAAAAATATAAAAATTAGCTGGGTGTGGTGGTGGGAGCCTTTAATCCCAGCAACCCAGGAAGCTGAGGCAGGAGAATCACTTGAACCCGGGAGGCAGAGGTTGCAGTGGGCTGAGATCACACTACTGTATTCCCTCCTGAGTGACGGAATGAGACTCTGTCTCAAAAGAAAAACAAAAAACTTCGTATTATTTCTTTTTTTTTTTCCCACAACATATTACAAGTACATGGCAAATAGATATTTTTGTGTTAAGTATGATTAAAAAAAGAAATACAAGATTTAGTTCTTGCTATCACAATTTTACAGTTCAGGTGGGAAGATGGGACAGAAACTCTAAATGGCCATATAAATCAAGAGGAATGGAAAGTAAAACAGAGTTGTTCTGAATTTTCATATGATCCAGTGAGCAGAAAATGCCGCCAACCTCAAGAGAATGTAGAGGACATTGATTTAAAAGAACAAGTATAGATGTTAGAAGAACAGAACCAATCATACAAAAACAATAAAAGAAAAATAAAAAGAACGTAAAAGAGATACAAATGGTAACAAGAGCCTAAGAATTATTTTAAAACTAGGTCAAAAATGAGATGAGGCTTCCAAAAAATTTGACTGGATAAAAAGGGCCAATTTCTTCACATTTAAAGGAAAAAATTCTCCTTTTTGGGGGAAAAACAATAAATTAAAATAAATTGCCTTTATTTTTATTGAATACTGTATGGAAGAAACAGCTGTGGATACAGAGTAGTGATTAGGCCACAATGAAGCACTGAGATGTTATCTAGTAGTAAGTGATAGCTCTAATTGGCCTCTTTAAAGATATTCAGGATCATAAAGTGAGATATGTATCATCTAGGATAATCAGGGAACTTACAGATGTAATCATCCTCATCACTACTAGTCATCTTTGAGAAGTCATGAAATGCAGGAATGGTTCCCTGAAGCTAGAAATAGGTAAATATTGTTTTTACAAATAATAGGCAAAAAGGAAGTTCTGGAAGGTACTGAACAGTAGGTTTCACTTCAGTCTCGAAAAAAGCCATGAAGTGAATTATTTAGTATGTTGTTTATAAACACTTTGAAAAAAACACGATCAATAGAAGCTAACATATTTTATAAGAATAATGAAAGGCTTAAGATTGTGTTTATGGTAAATCAGAGTTAATTGAGCAAGGCTTTTGTGAAAAAAATCACTCATTTCTTCAGAAAAGATTATTTATTTATTTATTTTTTGAGATGGAGTTTTGCTCTTGTTACCCAGGCTGGAGTACAGTGTCACAATCTTGGCTCACTGCAACCTCTGCCTCCCAGGTTCAAGCGATTCTCCTGCCTCAGCCTCCTGAGTAGCTGGGATTGCAGGCATGCAACACCATGCCTGGCTAATTTTTTGTATTTTTAGTAGAGACAGGGTTTCATCATGTTGGCCAGACTGGTCTCGAACTCCTGACCTCAGGTGATCCACCGGTCTCGGCCCCCCGTAGTGCTGGGATAATAGGCGTGAGCCACTGCGCCCAGCTGAAAAGGTTATTCTTGAAAGAATAAAGTTGAGACATCTAACATACACATGTATACATGTCTTTATATATATATGTTTTTTGTTTGTCAATTTGGAAATTCAGTATAGTGATGGAGCAGCGTAATTATACTATTCATCTATCAAATAATTAGACAAAGATTAGGAAGTCCTGCTTACTAATTTCTCACATATATTCTCTGAACAGTCTCTATTTGGTTTCTGTTGTGTGCCTGTATCAGTCATCACCCTGATAAAAATCAGAATTCTCTCCAATGATTTAAATGAGAGTTGAATGCGGGGACTATTTATGGAATTATTGGCAGAGTTAGTGAACATACAAGGAATACTGAGGCATTTAGAGAGTTGTAGTGGCAAAAAACTATTAGCATCCCTAGCTTTAAAGGGACAAGAAATGGAAATAGCATTGCTGGAAACCAGTCAGACCTGGAGCTGTGGAGATGGGGACACTTCTTCAGGAAGTGTATTTACAGAGAGAGGTAGCTACTGCCAGAAACGTGCCAAAGCAGGAAGAAATAAGGGGTATGTTCCCTGAATTCCTCTTCTCCTACCCTTGGTTCTCCTGCTTGCACTCCTCATTAAGTGATCTTGCTAAGGTGATGTCATCCATAGGTGCCAGTCTCCTAGGGCACAGAAAATAGATGGGTGGGGTCATAGGACATAGTACAAAAATGTGGAGAGTTCCTTTCAATAAAGGTGGCTGTGTCAGTATCTCTCATTCTATATGCTCTTCTATGATGTGACCTGCCACTCTCCTATGGAGAGATGGAATAAATGCTGCTTTCCTTGAACTTGGGTGGGATTATGACTGCTTTGATCTATAGGATATGGTGGAAGTGATGCTGTGCAACTTTCCAGGCTAGATCATGAAAGGGAATGTAGGTTTCATGTTGTCCAGTGGGACACTGTGCTTTTTGGAGCACCATGTAAGAAATGCAACCTAAAACCTCCATGTTAGGAAACCCATGTTACATTGAAGCCACATGTAAATGCTTGGTCAGCAGCCCCAGCTGAAGGCCCTGGCACTATCCAGCATTAAGTGGCAGACTTTCATGTGAAGATGTTTGCATGATTTCAGCCTCCAGCATTCACATGCCCTCAGCCATCAAGTCTTTTCAGTTGAGCCCTCATATATAATGGAGGAGAGACAAGACATTTCTGCTGTGTGCTGCCTGAATTCCTGCCTGAACTAGTGGGCATAATAAAATCTAAAACAATAAAATCATTTTATATGACTACGTTTTCAGATGATTTGTTACACAGCAGTAGTAACTATAGCAATAGCTAATAGTCTGTATCTCATAATCGGCTTTCCAAATCTTTTGATAAGTTAGAACATTGTATTCAGGAGTAGACTATGAAATTTAATTGGCATAAATATGAAGTTATGAAGAAAGCTCCATTAGTCATTGTAAGTAAAAATACCATTAAGATATAAGCTTAGTGGTTAAGAGTAGAAACTCTCATTTCTTTTTATTTGAGACAGGGTCTCACTCTGTCACCCAGCCTGGAGTGCAGTGGCATGATTTTAGCTCACTGCATCCTCCACCTCCCAAGGCTCAAGCCATCCTCCCACCTCAGCCTCCCCAGTAGCTAGGACTACAGGTGCACACTGCCACACCCAGCAATTCTTTTTTTTTTTTTTGTATATATACATTTTTTGTATTTTTAGTAGAGATGGTGTTTTGCCATGTTGTTCAGGCTAGTCTCAAATTCCTGACCTCAGGTGATCTGCCCACCTCGGCTTCCCAAAGTGCTGGGATTGCAGGTGTGAGCCACCGCACTTGCGCAGGAGTAGCGACTCTAACTACATTGCCTGCATATGAAATCCTGGCTGCACTGCTTACTAGCATTTTTGCCTAAGGCAAGTTACTTAATGTCAATGCGTCAGATTTTTCATCTGTAAAATGAGGGTAAATACTAACATGACGATTACATGACTTAATATATGTGTTCCCCTTTCCCTAAGGCCTACATCCTGATCTTGTCTTAGTGGGCCTTACTATTTTGATGGTTAGGAAAAAACAAACAAACAAAAAAAACAAAACAATAGAACAAAATAGGGTTGATCCAGGACTATTTATATTTCTCTTACAAAAAATTTCACTCTGTGCCATTATAGCTCTCTTATAGGTTAAGTATTCTTTTATATTTCTCCTTGGGGAGGAAGTTTTAGGTAGGTGAAGTAGAAAGGTGAAAAGCTCAAAGTTTCTCTTTTTGGGGTAGCATATGTGATCAACAATAAAACCAAAAAAAATAAGGAAACTTCAGAATAAGTTTGGGGAGACCTTGTATAGGACCATTTTATATGCAAAAATGCCTAGTGATTTTCAGTGACTGAAAAACCAGTATACACAAATGACATGGTATTGAATTTAAACACCATATTTTCAAGGTCATATAGGGTATTAAATTTAATGTAATTTGAACCGTCCATCCCACTTCTGAAGATCCATTCCACTCTCAGCATTTTAAAAGGAGAGTTAACAGTCGATGTCAAAAAATGGCAGAGGAATATGGTCTCATCTTCAGATGCCAGTGCCTTGTTACGGATTCTTTGGAATACTGTATTAAGATGGAGCTGAAATCTGGTCTGGACTTAGAGGGCTTAGATCCTTTAACAAGATCTTCCATTGGCACAGGAAGTAGTAAGAGTCTTGTTACATATTTGCTATCCATGAAAGAGAATCAACTAAGGGATTTCACTGATGATATGTTCTGGTAACCATGAGGAAACTAACCTGTGAGGAAAGTCTGGGGAAGAACAAAAAGTGATTTAGCTTGGAAGAGATGGGTTAATTCTTTTAATAACTCCTTATGAAGACTTATTATGATCCAGGTGGATTAAATGTTTACAGTTTTGAAGGGCAAAACTAGGACCATTGGGTGAAAAAATACAGAGAAGTTTCAGGCTTATTCAGAAAATAGATTTATAATTAAAGGTTCTAAAATGAAAGGGATTACCCAACAGGATCATGAATTCTGTCACTAAAAATGTTCTAGAACAAGCTGGATGACTAACTGTCTCAGAGGAGAGGAGGGTGTGACAGTTGAACTGTCCTTTTTTACTACTAAGAGCCTGTTCCAATGAATTTTTAACTTACTAAATTTAACCATAAGAGCAGTGGAAAGTCTTAATTAGATGGGCCTATTCATCCCTTCAGTTTAGTTCCAAACTGGACTATGTTCTGACATTCTCCAATTCTTAATTTCTCTTCCCAAACCCGTTGTCTTTTCCATTTAATTTTCTCCTAGTGATGTAATAATTCCTTAGGTGTCCAGGATAAAATCCTCAGTGTTTACCTTCTAATCATCCCTCTCATGCACTCTTCATGTCTGTTCATATATCTGAATGTCCCCCATCATTTTTGCCTTTTTAGTATCTCTGGAATTAGTGCCTTCTTTCAGTTTCCTCTCCTATGTTTGGAGTGGTTATGTGGTTACCTCTGAGAACTATTAAAATAGCCTCATAAGGTCTTCATTCTCTTAATATTCTGCCTGCATTCTATATGTTCCCAGCAAATCAGCGTTTCCAGAGCACACAGCTCTGATCACCTTTTGCCTTTCACAGCTGTTGATGATCAGGCTGTCAGCCTTCTCCTTCACCATCACTCTCTTTCCTGGAGAGCCTCACTGTTCAGTTCCATGACTGTTACGTCACTTGGGAGCTGGTTACAAATAGCGTCTCAGACCCAGTGAATTGGAATCTAATTTATACAGGATTCCTGGTGATTTGTTTCCACCATACAATTTGAGAAGCACTGATCTAGGTTGGTCCACTTGCCACTATGTGAACTTACTGTGTATTTTTCTACTTTTGTGTACTTATTGTTAGGGTAGTGAAATAAAATCTTTTCTGTTACTCATCATCCCTAAGAACCTTCTTAATCCTTAGCTCGAATTAATTTTTTCCAGTCTGTGCTCTCCATACTAGTGTTTCGAATCATCTGATGCTTAATACATTCTGCCTTATAAATAGATATTATTTCTCTTTTCCAAAATCTTGATTGCTTGTCTATTTTCAATAGATTAAGCTCCTTGGAGGTTGGAGAGTAGGAACTCTATTTACAAAATAAATACATTAATGAATGGCATAGCCTCTGACTTTTTTCATATTTATAGAGACAGTTATTACAGCAATTTGCTGGTGGTCTGTTGTTAGTGAATTCAGTTTGTATCATATTGGTCTTTCCTGTCAGGATACTAAACTAAATAGAATTAAATTAGTCTTAATTAATGGTGAGTAATGTTCTTGTTTGATAATACAGACAGCTATGTTGAGCCTCAATCCTGAACAAAATCTCCCATTTAGATTATATTAGAAGAAATAAACACGAAGCATAAACAATCCAAAGATAATAATTTAGAAACTTTCTTTTACTTGAAGAAAAAAAAAAACATATTAAGCTATTAATACTATAATAGCACCTGTCTCAGGGAGCTTGGTTACAAGTAGTGGAAACCAACTCTGGCAGGAAAGACGTGCAATCTTGAATATTAGATTGCTCACAGAGTAGATATAAAGGCTGGAAATGCAGGTGCAGAAAGGGACAGGCACTAGCAGAAACTATAGCCAATGTTATATAGTCGTGTGCTGTGTGAGAACGTTTTGGTCAATGATGAACTGCCTAAGACTGTAACACTGTGTTTTTACTGTACCTTTTCTAATCATGTGTTGCAGCCCTGCCTACAGTTTTCAGTACAGTAACATGTACGGGTTTGTAGCCTAGGATCAATAGGCTGTACCATATAGCCTATGTGTGAAGTAGGATATACCATCTAGGTTTGTGCAAGTGAACTCTATGATGTTCACACGATGACAACATTTCCTAAGGCTGCATTTCTATCCCCATCGTTAAATGACACATGCCTGTATTTGGAAAGGGGATTGGATGTTGTATAAACAAAGAAAAAAAATTGTGAGGACCTATAGGAAAGAGCTACAGCTCTTTATTGCAGAGACAGTGGTGTTTGTTTATTTATTGGTCAAGAGCAATAAGGAAAGTTATGACAAATATTTTGAGAAAATGATGTTAAAAGACTCCAGATTTAAACTTAGTGTACTCTAAAAAGAATACTTTATTTCCATGAGTTTTAAAGATAAAGCTTTATGTTCGTATCCTTGAGGGTCCTGATCATGTGCTCTAGCACACTCTGAACTGATAGCCTGCTGTAGTTTTACAGGTAGCTAGTGTGATCAAAAGGAAACACAGATTCAATAGCTATGTGGTTACAGTGTTCAAAATTTATTTTATTCATGTTTTTTTATTTGTGTCACACACTTTCCAAAGAAGATATGAGACTAAAAGTTAAACATTTACATTGGAATCACCTTAAGTATATACTTTACAGTTTTCTCAATAAACAGGTAAAGAGTTATATGCTTAAAAGATTTTGCTCAGTTTAAACAGAATATTTGGTTAACTTTGGATTGTGTATATCAGTCAAGCTGGATAATAGAGTGTTACCTCTAATATTAACAAAAAAGACAATTAAAATTATTAGTAAATACTGACATAAAAATCTACTTATGTTAAAACATAGGGTTAAAACAACAGTTTTAACATTGAAATAGAAAAATTGTCTTATTTTTTGACATTGAGAAATGGTTTTATATGACATGCTCTTTTTTTCTTTTTAAATTCAATTTTATTGAGTATATTTTACATGCCATAAAATTCACCCATTTTGGGTAAATGATTATTTTAAAGATAATTAACCAATTGTACAACTATCACTATAAACCAGTTTTAGAACATTTTCATTCCCTAATATGATCCATTATGCCTGTTTACAGTTAATCTCTGTTTTCTCTCTGTCATAGATAAAAGCCAGTCATCTAAATTTTCTGTTTATATAAATTTGTCTTTTTAGGTAATTGCAAATAAATAGAGTCATATCATATATGCTTTATCATAATTTTGAGGTTCTTTCATTTGTCATATTTTTAGATTCATTTCTATTAAAAAATGATTTTATGTCATAGTTTTATTTTTAGATAAGTTTTTGTTTTAAAATAAACAGAAGCTTAATCATTTAAATTGAAATATTAAGAGAAAAAGTCTGGGATGAAAATGAAAGCCTTATGTGTTACCAGAAACAAATGGCAAATTCTTGGTATATGAATCTTGAATATTAGAAAAAACGAATCTCTAATTTGTTCTGAGAAAAATGTGCATGTGTATTTTGTAATCTAATTGAACATTGAATGCTATCTTCATCAGCTTTCACTAGGTTATGCTGCAGTACAACCTCGCGATTTCAGTGGCTTGCTTACAATTACGTTTTCTTTCTTGCTCGTGTATCTGTCAGCTGTGGCTAAACTGTGATTCTGCTCTAGGCTTTGACTCTGTTCCACATGTCTTCATTTTGGGATCAAGACTGAAGCAGTAACCCCTAACTGGGACATGCCACTCCTATGACAGAGGGAAAATAATATGAGCACTGGTGGAAACAGACAATGGCTCCCAGATCTTCTACGCAGATACTGCCATTGTCCAAAGCAAGTAACTGGCCAAACCAATTGGGAGGCACTGAAAATCACCTGGCAACTGGCCAGGAGATGTAATCCTCTCACAGGAAGAAGAGGGATCGTTAGGAACAATCAGACCACCTCTAACAATGGTTTTGTGGCAAAGTTATAGGCAAATGGCATCTTGGACCTTTCTGAATAAATAAAACCAAATTTTTAAAATAGAGTATTAAATACAAGAAATAAAGTTTTCTACTAAGAAATTATTCAAGTGTAATCAAGATTAATGGAGCTGCATTAGATATAATTAATCACCACCAATTGGTTAATGCTCATGAAGAGTCTGAATAAGACCATACCGATGCTTAACAATCTCTAGTTGTGCAACAAATGTTTTACTTTGGAATTTTCAGGTGTAACATTCATTTATCATAGAGAGCTCCTCCCTTTTTAAAAGACGATTAGATAAAATATATGAATACTTGAATTCTGACACAGCAAATGGGAAAATGAGCTTTGCTGGTCATTCCTTCATCATAGTCTGTGTTCCAGCCATATGTCTCCTTTCTGTTCCTCAAATATTCTTCCTGCCTTAGACCTCACTGATCGGTCCGACTGCAATCCTGCTCTCCAAGTGTTTTGTATAGCTGACTCCTTTTCATGTTACCTCCTCAAAGAAGCTTTCCCTGACAGCTCTATGGAAAACATTCTTCCTGCTCCCTGCAGCCCCTTTATCCAACAACCTGCTCCATTTTCTCCTAACACTTACTCTTCTTATCTGAAATTATCTTACTTATCTATATATTTATTTGCTCATTATATGTACCCTCCCCTTCCCTCTCAAATAGAGTATAAGCTTCATGAGAGCAGGAACGCTACCAGTCTTGGCCACTATTGTATCCCCAGCCCAGTGCCTGACACTTGGGTGACATCCAGTGAACACTTGTTAAATGAAATCAAAATACCATACTGAGTGCTTTTTGTGTGCTTATGGATGGTGAGGGTGGTTGAGTTTTGCTATAAATTAAGAGATGAGTGACTTGGGGAGAATGATTATCATTCCTATACCACAAATTTATTCAACTGTAAAATATGGACAGTGATAATTATACTTCCATCAAATTGTTGAGAGGATTAAATGAAATAATGTATGTATATGTTGCTAAGGCACATAGTCTCTGGCACTTAGAAAGTGCTCAGTATTTACTATTATGGTATATAAGATTAATATTTTGTTTTTGACTTGTGTAAGCAGCCACTTTGAATTTGTAGTGAGATCTTCAGAGGATCACAAAAACATACTGGTTTCTATCTTTGAGGAACCTATACTCATGTAAGGGAAAATATTGTAGCAATAAATTGATAATCTGGATAGGGCTATATGTACATCTACTTAGTTAAGTATGGAAAGTTTGGAAAAATTTTCTATGGATATAAAGGCTCCATGGAGATAAAACTTAGGAGGGTAGGGTACTTTTAATTTGAAATAATTAGAGCACATGTTTTTAAATTTCCAGAATTTTGGTATCACTTTCAACAGTATTGTTTGTTAAGTGATACAATATGTGCGTAATTCCCTCTTGGAATGAGTCCTTACATGTAATATCTGCCAGGCAATTTAGAATTTCTGGGAGATTAGAATGTTTGGTGAATCTGTTTTAATCACCGACTGGTTTTCCCGATATATGTATAAGCATATATTGTCTCTTGAGAAATGCTCTGTCAATTTGTTGGTGGAGTTAGATATCTAGGCCCTTACATATAGGAGAATATCTGTAAAGACAACACTTTGGTTTAGAGAATAGTTGTGGTTTACGGTAAGACAGGATCCATTTTTGCCATGCCTATTTAGGGCACACTCAGCTGATTGTGCTCCTTAAAACCATTTTGATTACATTCCTGAGTTGGGTCTGCAGTGTTATCTGTCTGTAGGACATATATTAAACCTCTTCAGAAGTTCTGGTTAGAGTAATTGTTTTCCCTGGTTTGTTTTGCTTCCAGTTAGTCATCACTGAAACATAGTTGGGTAGTTGGCTGATACTGTGTTTTATGTGCGTATCTATTACCCCAAGCTTGCTTTAAGGCCATTTCGGTTGACCTTTTACCGTTTGTAGATTTTGCATTCATGGCTTTAAAATATTTTTGACATGCAATAATATGACATACCGCTGAGGCACACATGCGAACTGCACCAGTGTGCTGGAGGATGTGCTTAGTTGGGGAGCCTTGCCTACCTTTCAGCCTTAGTATTTTAGTTGTTGTTGATTTGTTCTTGCTTATATATGGAGTTGTCTTTATTGTGGTGATTAAAAACATTGATTTGTGAGTGTATATGTCTGAGTGTAAAAAATGTCCCTAGCAGAAAGGGAAATGCTACAAATCTGGAACTTACCTCTGCCTACCTACCACTTGTCAAGAGAATTTTTTTTTATTTCTAAGTTTCTTTAGAAAACTGAAAAGAGGCTGGGTATGGTGGCTCACTCCTATAATATCAGCACTTTGGGAGGCTGAGGTAGGAGGACTGCTTGACGTCAGGAGTTTAAGACAAGTCTGGGCAACATGGTGAGACCCTGTCTCTACAAAAAAATTTAAATAAATAGTCAGGTATGGTGGCTCCTGCCTATAGTCCTAGGTAATTGGAAGGCTGAAGAAGAAGGATCTCTTGAGCCCAAGAATTTGAGGTTACAATAAACTGTGATTGCGCCACTACACTCTAGCTTGGACAAAAGAGCAAGACCCTGTCTCTGAAACAAAAAAAAAATTAAAAAAAAACTGTGGAAAGACACTATATACTTATCCTACTCAAACATACCTTTTGAAAACTTAAAATGATTTTTTATGTAATATTTTGATACATATGAAACAATATACATATTTATAAAATATCTGTTTATATTATATAGCTGTCTATATAATATCTATAGTGTAAAGCCAGAACAAGCAACAGCTTGTGGGCCAAATCTGGTTGACCTTTTATAAATAAAGTTTTATTGGGACACAGTCACACCTATTTATTTGTGTATTGTCTATGACAGCTTTTACACTACAGTGGCCAAGATGAGAAGTTGTGACAGAAACCAGATGGCCTATAAAGCCCCAAATATTTACCATCTGGCCCTTTACAGAAAATTTTTGCAGATTCTTGGTAATAGAACGATAAAATTTGCATCCATGTTCCACTCCTCAGTTTAAGAAATAAAACATTAAAAAATTTTGACATCCCTGTGTTCCCCTCCGTAGATTATCCTTCTCCTATGAAAAAGAAATGGATAATCTGAATTTTATGTTTGTCATTTGTTTGGTTTTTATGGAAGTTTATATAGGTATCTTGAAATAATATATTTTAAAGATTTACTGATTTGGGAGCCTTGAATGTTTTAGGGCTTTAAAAAATGATACCATCCTGTGCAAATTCTCCTATAATTTGCTTTTTTTCTCCTAATACTTAGTTTATGAGAATTGGCCATATTGCTGTATGAAGTTGTAGTTTATTTTCATTGCTCTGTAGTATGTACACCCTTATATGCCTATTTCACTATTTATTCATTTTTCTGTTTCTAGTGTTTTCCTAATTTCCAGCACTGCTTCCTTGAATACACTTGTACTTCCTCACGTTCTCTATGCTACAGAGCTGTATACTGACTACGTACATTTACTTATTCTTGCTTTAGATTTTTATTTAGCTTCATGGGAAATTGAAAAAAAGTGAATTCAGTGATGAGTCCCAGGGACCCCTGTCATATTTTGATGTAAGATTTTGACCCCTGTCATACTTGAGCTTATTGGCCGTTAGCTCAAATCCTGCTTCTTTCACTTAATAGCAGTTACTATTTGAACAAGTAATTTAATCTGAAAATAAGAGGAGAAAGAGCACCTACCAATAGTATTTCTGTCTTTCTAACAAGGGGGAAAAATATACTCTGCAGGAGTGTGGTAAGGTTTACATAAGATAATTCATATAAACCCTTCAAGCAGACATTGTGTACCACACATTTATTATCTTTTTATCCTCTTAGTCCTCTGTGATCTAAGGTGAGCTGTGACCTCTCTAAGAAGTTGAAAGTAAGAAAACTGAACCTCAGAAAAGTTACTTGACCAAGTTCACTCAGCTGGTACATGTGTAAACTTGGATTAACTTTAGCACTGCGTATGTACAGAGACTTTTTCTCTTATTATACCACTCTTATTTTTTTCTGCCAGAAGGGAAAATTATGTTAAATAAAATTATGTGTAAAATTTCTAAGGTCAGTCTATAGCTCTGTAGTATATAAAACTTGAGGAAGTACAAGCATATTCAAGGCAGCACCATTACAAAGTAGAAAAACTAGAGACACAAGATTGGATAAATAAATTGTGATATATGTATGTAAGGGTATATATACTATGTAGTGATGGAAATCATGTCAAACAAGATTAGAGTGTTGTATGCCCCTTTATAGAATATGACAGAGGCTGGCTTTTCCCCCAGTCACATTTTCAACAGTGTTCCACAGAAAGCCTTTCTCATTTTTATTATTATTATAAGCAGGCGGATTGGAAGGATTTGTAAACCAAAACACAGCTGGCAAGTCTAAATTTAGGCCTATCAAGATGAGTGTCCTTCTTAACAACATGGTTTCTCAAACTCCTTCCACCTTAAGTTGCTTTTTTACCAGATGTCTCTTGGGTGTGCGTGTTTCTTGTGCATCAGCAATTTTATTTGCATGGCCTTTTCATGCCAGTATTCTGATTTATTACACTTCTCACATGGATTTTTTTCCCTGTGACTTGTAAAAAGAAGATAGCTGTTTGTGCACAGATGGTGGGTGTGATTTAGTATTATCAGAGTAATTCACGTTACATTTATGAGACATTCCTGAGTAGCATTTCAATGAGGGACATTAAAGAAGGACACCTCTTAAAGAGGTCATATCTCACCTTTTAACCTATTTCTATTGCTATTTATCACCTCAGCACTCAAATATTGACAAACCATCATTTATTTTAAATTTCAGCTATCTAATTTATTTATTTCAGTGGTAGAATGTTGGAACCATCTAACTGCATTAAAGGAGAGTGGAAAAAAGCATTCCCAGAAATTCCTGGAGTTGACTACTAACCTGTTAAAAAGAATGGAGCAAGGTTGAAATATCTTAATCACAATTTCTTCCTTTTAACTTTGCCTCCATCCCCAGATTTTTATTGTGTACCATTTTAAGTGCAGAAATGCTGTGTGAGATTGCCAGGGCTGCTGTAACAAAGTACCACAGACTGGGTGTCTTAAATAACAGAAATGTATTGACTCACAGTTCTGGAGGCCAGAAGTCTGAAATCAAGAAGTCAGCAGAGTTGGTTCCTTCTGAGGGCCGTGAGAGAGGGATCTGTTCCAGACTTCTCAACGTGGCTTATAGATCTGTGTTCTCCCAGTGTCTCCACACATCCTCTTCCCTCTGTCCATGTTTCTGTGTCTAGATTTACCCTTTTTATATAAAGATACCAGTCATAATTGGATTAGGGCCTATCCTAATGACCTCATTTTAACTTCATCAGGTCTGTAGGGACCCCAAGTCTAAATAAGGTCACACTCTGCGGTACTGGGGATTTGGGCTTCAGCATATGAATCTGGGTGAGGTAACAATTCGACCCATAACAGATGCTTATAATAAGCCTCGAGTAACAACAGAAAAACTTACACTTAATTTGTGATTTTTGCAATAAATTCTGTTATCATGCTAACACCATTCCAATCCATTTATTTCAGTTAAGTTATTTAAGTGGTTTTTCTGACAGTCAGCGGATGTATTGTTTTGGAGTATGGATAAAAGACCATGAATTCTTGCAACACAGCCTTTCTTCTCTATTAAACACTCAAATCTCAGCCTGAAACCATCCCAGGATTTTCTTGTGTGTGTGCATTTTCAGTGTTCTAGCTATAGGAGTAAATGTTAAGAAGTAGAGAGTTGTCACACAGATAATTTTTATTCTGCTGTAATCTGTTGAAGGAAAAAGCAAAAAGATATATTTTCATTGTTTAAATGACCCTAAGATAATGGTCTTATATCCAAATAGACAGACAGGGAGACACACATCCATTATTGGGGAGGTGAGACCTTTGTTTGGAAAGAACAAATTTTAATGATCCATTTCTCCTGAAACACATCAACCGCAAAAGGTTAAATGGAGTTCTTTTTGGTTAATTGCTTCTTTGGATCTTCCCAAACACTTATTTTCTTCAGTTATTCATGTCCAAATGTTAAGTCTTTTAAGTATTGTCAGTATATTTTCTTTCCTTTTTTTGAAGTGAATATAAAACACTTTAGATAGTCAGTTTTATTGAGGTTTTAAGAATGCTTTTGAGTGATTCATAGTAATTTAAATCCTTCCACTGAAATCTGGAATGTTGCTAAATTTCAGCCTGTAATTTTCTGCCTTTGCTAGATATCGAAGCATATTTTTATGACACCACACTATACTCATTGGTATTGTGAGCCTTTGTAAATTCATGCAGATCTTTCCCACTCTACAAAAGGATGCATTTCAAGCAGAAGAAATAGAATGCTAAATTATGTAGTAGGTAAAAGAAGTAGGCTGTGGTGAGTTGGAAGGGTGAGCAAAAAGAATGCCAAAGCACGTTTGCACGTAATGTCAGTAAAATACAAAGTACGTTTGCCCACCAAATTAAAATTTGTCAGCTTACAAAGTTGCTATTTATATGAAATGGTTTTTGAGAGAGATTTTTGTACATGCTGATTACACATTTATTTGGAAGCTCTAAATTCTGTTTTTAATGGCTGCTTAGTATTTCATTGTGTTAGCATCCCATTATTTAACTATGCAACCTTGTTAAGAAAAAAATCAAATATAATCCAAGTTATTCTGCCAAAACAGCCCTAGGCAACTGTTTTATCACTATGGTTCTTACTGTCTCTGAGCACATCATGTACAATGTTGACTCTAACAATTTTAACATTTTTTCTGGTTACAAAATATAACATATGTTTTAGAATATTTGGAAAATACAGAAAATCACATAGAAAAATATTAAACCCAACAGCAATCCCAACATCTGGAATAATTCCTGTTAGCTTTTTTTTTTAAATAGCTGCTAAGTTCCCTCTCTCCCTCCCTGCCCATCCCCCCAGTCATACTCATACACACACATTGGAATCTGGTTTTACACAAATTTGATATTTTGCCTTTTTTTTTTTTTCCTGAATAACATACTGTGAAAGTTTTTCCAAGTTATTGTATGGTCTTCTAAATCATCTTTAAGTCACTATATTGTATTCTATCGTATGGATAGAATTCATTATATCTGCTCATAGAGATATAAAATGATATATTTTACTAAATTTTTTTGCAAGACATCTATTGCTTCTATATTTTTGTATGTCTGATTCCTCCAACTGAAATTTGTCTTTTACTCCTTGCTTAATGCTTAAATGATCACAGATCTTTTTGTGAGAATAGGCTGAATCTTTGTAATCTTTATGACTATTGTTAATCTTCTTTCTTCAGTTAGCATGGCCTATGATAATATCTCTTCTATTATTACATTGAAGGATGACCTAAATGTTGCGTTATAGTTCACAGAGCTAAACTTTTTGTGGGAAGAGCCTTTAGAGCAGTGTTCTGAATATTACTGATGATTCAAAAGCATTTTTATTGATTTGGTTTGAGGAGAAAACAACTCCATATTATGATTTCATCTTTTTTTCCCAGTCATAGTTTCACAAAAAAGTATCTCTTCTTAAAACATCAGTACTTTATTAATGCATTTGGATCTGAGATATTTTGGAAATCATCAGGTCCAACTTTGTAATTTAACATAGAAAGGCCGAATTAGTGGTTCAGTGCCTGCTTAGTCAATGGCAGAGATAGGACTAGAAGCCATTTTTGGCCTCCTTTGTAATGATTTTTTTTTATTTTACTCAGTACTAGCTAACCTTGTTGCTAAGCTAAAATGGGCTTTCTTGCACATTTAGTATTCAAATACATCAGTTAACTTTATAGTCTTATGCATAACAACAGACAAAACTTTTGATTCCAACATCTGTATCGCTACTTTAGGGGAACAAATGTATCTAAAAGAAAAAGTATAGAGTTGGAGAATAAGTTCTTATTGCCACTGCAGAAATAACTCATTCTATTGAGAGTGTTAGCTTTATCTTTGCATGTGAAAGAACCGTTATTTGAATTTAAAGTTTACTGTAATTATCCTTATGTTTCAATTAATTTTATTTATAAAGAATAACATGTAGCCTTTCCTTTCCCATCTTTTTCTTTCTTTTATTTAGACAAAACTATTGAAGGTGACTGAGCAGATGACCAGTGGTGCCAGTTGAAATTGAAGCTGAGGAGGCATCCTGCTTGGTTGGGGTTGAGAATAAGGCTGCCTTGGCCTATGTGGTCAGAGCAGAGGAGGCAGCCAGTGTGGTTGGGAGATTGGTTATGTACAGGGGAATTGAGCCAATAAGTAAACATATTTGGGATAATAGGAGCCAGGCTTCTCACTGCCGGCAAAGAGTGTTATAAATATGGAAAAGGGAAAGGCTAGACAAGCCATGACATATCAAATTAGAAATAGAGGTATATAGGCCAGGCATGGTGACTCACACGTGTAATCCCAGCACTTTGGGAGGCCAAGGTGGGTGGATCATAAGGTCAGGAGTTCAAGACCAGCCTGGCCAAGATGGTGAAACCCCATCTCTACTAAAAATACAAAAATTAGCCAGACGTGGTGACGGGCGCCTGCAATCCCAGCTACTCAGGAGGCTGACACAGGAGAATTGCTTGAACCTGGGAGGCGGAGGTTGCAGTGAGCCAAGATCGCACCATTGCACTCCAGCCTGGGCGACAGAGTGAGACACCATCTCAAAAAAAAAAAAAAAAAAAAAAAAGAAATAGAGGTATATAAGTCTAATTTGTATACCCTTCGTATTTTATATCTAGCCATAGATCTAGAGCTGTATGAGTCTGTGTGTGTGTACGTGTATGTGTACGTGTGTGTGTGTTTGTGTGTGTGTGTGTTAGTCTATTCTTGCATTGCTATAAAGAAATACCTGAGGCTAGGTCATTTATAAAGAAGAGAGGTTCATTTTGGCTTATGATTCTGCATGCTGTACAGGAAGCATGGTGCTGGCAGCTACCTCTGGTGAGGGCTTTAGGCAGCTTATGATTGTAGTGAAAGGTGAAAGAGAGCCAGCATGTCCTGTGGCCAGAGAGGGAGCAAGAGAAAGATGAAGATCCAGGGTCTTTTAATAAACCAGATATTGCCAGAATTCATAGACTGAGAACTTACTCATTACCATGAGGATGGCTCCAAGCCATTCATGAGGGATTCACCCCAGTGATCCAAACACTTCCCACTAGGCCTCACTGCCATCATTGGGGGTCACATTTCAACATGAGATTTGGAGACGACAAACATCCAAACTATATCAGTGTATATATGTATGTGTATGTCTCATACATTTATTTCCTAGCACTAATATCTTGGTTTGTAAATACCAATCTTCTCAAAAACGAATCAGAGCTCTTCGGAGAAATGTCTGATTCCAGAGCTTGGGCAGGGAAAGAACAAAATATTATAAACTTGAAACATCTTGTTCTAAAAAGTAAAGTGCTCAAAGAATAATGAAGACATATCAAAAACATACTAGTGCAGCTTTAAGGGACTCCCACTTGTCAAACTTGGAACTGTTTAAACATCAAAATAAATTATGATGTTAATGAATTATATCCACTGAATAAAATAGGAATCTGTGAGTCTGTAGTCATATAATTAATTTGAGTCTATAGTCATATAATTAATTTAAACAAAATATTATACTCTTTAGTCTCCTTATTGGAAAACCTATTGATGGTATCAACGTTGAAAAATAAAAAATAGCACTATACATATATACACTGATACAGTTTGGAGTGAGAGAGAATGAATAAATGAATAATGAACACTCAGGAAAACAAAAACTGGGCTGGCACAGTGGCTCACACCTGCAATTCCAGCACTCTGGCAGGATTTATTAATCTGTTTTCACACTGCTGCTACAGACATAACTGAGACTGGGCAATTTATATAGGAGAAAGGGTTTAATGGACTTAAAATTCTGCATGGCTGGGGAAGCCTCAATCAGGGTGAAAGACAAGGAGGAGCAAGTCATGTCTTACATGGATGGCAGCAGGGCAAAAGAGCTTGTGCAGGGAAACTCACATTTTTAAAACCATCAGATCTCGTGAAACTTATTCATTATCATGATAACAGCATGTGAAGACGTGCCTCCATGATTCAATTACCTTCCACCAGGTTCCTCCCACAACACATGAGAATTGTGGGAGTTACAATTCAAGATGAGATTTGAGTGGGGACACAGCCAAACCATATCACTCCACCCCTGGTGCCTACCAAATCTCATGTCCTCACATTTCAAAAACAAACATGCCCTCCCAACAGTCCCCAAAGTCTCAACTCATTTCAGCATTAACTCAAAGTCCACAGTCCAAAGTCTCATCTGAGACAGGCAAGTCCCTTCTACCTATGAACTTAATATCAAAAGGTTAGTCACTTCCTAGATACAATGGAGGTATAGGCATTGGGTAAAGACACCCATTCCAAATGGGAGAAATTGGCCAAAACAAAGGGGTTACAGGCCCATGCAAGTCTGACATCCAGTGGGGTAGTCAAATCTTAAAACTCCAAAATGATCTTCTTTGACTCCATGTCTCACATGAACGTCATGCCGATGTAAGAGGTGGGCTTCCCATGGTCTTGGGCAGCTCTTCCACTGTGCCTTTGCACGGCATAGTCCCATCTTTCTGCTTTCATGGGCTGGCATTGAGTGTCTGTGGCTTTTCCAGGGGCAGAGTGCAAGCTGTCAGTGGATCTACCATTCTGGGGCCTGGAGGATGATGGCCCTCTTCTCACAACTCCACTAGGTGGTGCTCCAGTTGGGACTCTGTGTGGGGGCTCTCACCCCACATTTCCCTTTTGTACTGTCCTAGAAGAGGTTCTCCAGGAGAGCTCCATCCCTACAGCAAACTTCTGCCTGGACATACAGGCATTTCCATACATCCTCCGAAATCTGGGTGGAGGTTCCTAAACCCTAATTCTTGACTTCCATGCATTGTCTGTCCCAATACCACGTGGAAGCTGCCAAGGCTTGAGGCTTGCACTCCCTGAAGCCATGACCTGAGCTCTATGTTAGCCCCTTTCAGGCATAGCTGAAGCAGCTGGAGCAGCTGGGACACAGGGCACCAAGTCTCTAGGCTGCACACACTATGGGGACCCTGGCCCAGCCCACAAAACCACTTTTTTCTTGTAGGCCTCTGGGTCTATGATGGGAGGGGCTGCCATGAAGACCTCTGGCATGCCCTGGAGAGATTTTCCTCACTGTCTTGGGGATTAACATTTGGTTCCTTGTTATTTATGCAAATTTCTGCAGCTGGCTTGAATTTCTCCTCAGAAAGTGGGATTTTCTTTTCAATCGCTTTGTCAGGCTGCAAATGTTCTGGACTTTTGTGCTCTGCTTCCCTTGTAAAACTGAATGCCTTTAACAGCACCCAAGTCACCTCTCGAATGCTTTGTTGCTCAGAAATTTCATCCACCAGATACCCTAAATCATCTCTCTCAAGTTTAAAGTTCCAGAAATCTCTAGGGTAGGGGCAAAATGCCACCAGTCTCTTTGCTAAAACGTAACAAGAGTCACCTTTGCTCCAGTTCCCAAGAAGTTCCTCATCTCCATCTGTGATCACCTCGGCCTGGGTTTCATTGTCCATGTCATTATCAGCATTTTAGTCAAAGTCATTGAACAAGTCTCTAGGAAGTTCCAAACTCTCCCACGTTTTCCTGTCTTCATCTGAGTCCTCCAAACTGTTCCAACCTCTACCTGTTGTCCAATTCCAAAGTTGCTTCCACATTTTCAGATATCTTTTCAGCAGTACCCCACTCTCAGTACCGATTTACTGTGTTAGTCCATTTTCATGCTGCTGATAAAGACATACCTGAGACCGGGCAATTTATATAGGAAAAAGGGTTTAGTGACTTACAATTCCATGTGGCTGGGGAAGCATCACAATCATGGTGGAAAGCAAAGAGGAGCAAGTCACATCTTACATGGATGGCAGCAGCCAAAAAGAAGTTGTGAAGGGAAACTTCCATTTTCAAAACCATCAGCTCTCATGAGACTTATTCACTATCAGGAGAACAGCACGGGAAAGACCCGCCACCATGATTCAATTATCTCCCACCAGTTTCCTCCCATGACACATGAGAATTGTGGGAGTTACAATTCAAGATAAGATTTGGGTAGGGACACAGCCAAACCTTGTCGCAGGCCAAGGCAGGAGGAGTGTTTGAAGCCAGGAGTTTGAGACCAGCCAGGGCAACATAGCAAGACCTTATCACTGTAAGATATTTTTTAAAGCAGTAGAAGAATGAAAATGTAATCATAATTCACTATATGGCTTGGCTCTGGATAAAAATAATTTTTTTCTTAAACCTGGATCTATCTTAAAATGGCGATAAATTAAGATGATGGGAGAGAGAAAAACATATGTATGTATTTGAGAAAAGGAAACATTGCCTATAAAATAGCTTCAGATAGGTCTATAGCGTAATAGAAAGTAAAAGATGAGAAATGGTTCCAGATTGAAGGAGACCAGAGATATAGCAGTTAAATGTAACAGATGAACCTGGATTTAGTTCTGTACCAGAGAGGAAGAACATTTTCTTTTTAGGATGTTTTTGGGACACAGAAATTCAAAAGGATCTGTGGATTAGACTGTTGTATTATGTCAGTGCTAATTTCCTGATTCAAATAGCTGTATCGGTACTATGGTTATATAGAAGAGTTCTTGTTTTCTGAAAATACACACAGACCTATTTAGGAATAATGGGGCAACATGTTTCCGGCTTACTCTCAATAAGTAAAAGTTTTCTCATCCCTCCTTTTCTCTGTTTTGCTTTCTCTCTCCTTAACTTTCTTGTACCAATTATAATTTATCTGCAGATCTAACATAGGCATGCTTCCTGTCAGATTTATGTCATTATTCTATCAGTTTCCTTTTCTTCCTTTTTTGTCCTCCTTTCACTTCCTTTTTTCATTCCCTTTCCTGTTTTTCTCTCTCTCTTTCTCTTTTTCCTTTCCTCCTTTGCTTACTCCCCTTTCTTGTTCTGTTTTCCACCATCCCCTTTTCCTTCTTTCCTCGCTTCCTTTATTCTTTCTCCCTGTCATCTCCTTGACACCCTGTATATTTATTTTCCTGGTCCAGTGTATATGGGCTGTTCTCTAGGTTTGCTGCAAAACTGTTAACCTAGAACATTATCTTCTGGGATATTTCCTTTACTTTGATCTTCTGTTGTAACTCTTGTTTTTAGATTCTGTATCTTCTTTCCTGGCATATTCCCTTATTTTGGAGAAGTCAAGAAGCTTCCAGAGAATAGGTACATGGGAAGTTTTTTGAAATCTTCTATGTCTGAAATGGCTTTACTTTACCTGTATATTTGAATGACAATTGTCTGGGTATGTATAATTCTAGGTGGAAAATACTTCTCTCTCAAAATTTTGAAGACATTAGTTTATTATGTAGTTTCCAGCATCACCATTTAAGAACTCTGATGCCATTCTGATTTCCAAGATTCCTCCTTTATTTTACTTATATTCTTTCTTAAATCTTTCAGGAATTTAAAAATCTCTAGTTTATGAAATGTCATGGTGATGGATGCTTGTAGGAGTACTGCCTACCCAACCAGTGTCCTGTTCATTTTGGGGAGACCTCACAGGCCCTATCAACCTGGAAATACTTTATGTCAAGGATATTTTTCTTTTTCATTTTCTGGAATTCCTTTTATTCAGGCACTGCCTGCCTGAATCCTTTCATTTTAAAAAATTTTCTCATTTTCCATCTCTTGTTCTTTTGGTTCACATAGTGGGACAGTTCTTGAGCTCTGATTTTCAAACCTTCTGTTGCGTTTTTATATTGTTATCATATTTTAATTTTCATGAGTCTCTTTTTTGGTTGGTGTTGTTGCTGTTCTCTGTTTTTTTAAAAACAGCATGCTTTCTCATTCATGGATTTAATATTTTCTGTTATCTTTCTGGTGATTTCATGGTTTTTAAAAAGTGTTTATGCTCTGTTCTTTCTGCTTCCTTTAATCTTCTGTTTTAGTTTGTTTGTGACTTTATTTCACATCAGAGCCTTCCTTCATGTTCAGATGTTTAGTAGTTCCTACACCAAATAATAAAAAGCAGAGTAGACATTCTGCATGCGCGGTAGGGGTTTCAATGTAGGGTGGTTATACAGAGACCTGGCTAATTCATTAGGGGGCTACAACTGTCAGTTTTTCCTCCAATATCAGCTAAGAGAGGAAACTTCCAACTATGGTGGGTGCTGTGTTATGAGTATTTGTGTCCACCCAGAATTCATACTCAGAAATTCTAACTGCCAAGGCGATGATAGTAGAAGGTGGAGTCTTTGGGAGGTGATTAGATCATGAGGGTGGAGCTCTCATGATTAGGGTTGATGCCCTTATAAAAGACCCCAGAGGGACCCTCACCCCTTTTACCACGGGAGATTGTAGTGAAAGGAAGCTGTTCTGTAAAGTGGGCCCTCACCAGATGCTGAATCTGCTGACATCTTGATCTTGGGCTTCCTAGTTCAGAACTGTGGGAAATAAATTTCTGTTGTTTGTAAGCCTAGTTTATTGTATTTTTCTTTAATAACAGCCTGAATGGATTATGATGGGGTGGGGATTGCACCTTCCTGCCAATGTTCTTGGGACCCGGTGAACAGGGTTGCGTGTCTTTGGGTCTGGTATGCAGGACTTTCACTTGATAGCTGGCTTTTCATAGGACCTCTCCCCCTATCCTACTGGATGCCCTCGAGTTCAGACCTTTCAGAAAGTAAACTTCCAGTGTTCTGCCAAATTGGGGTGGGAAAGTTACCTGATTGCCTAGGGTAGGTGAGGGAATCTGAGGTTCTAGCTCTTTTTTGTTTTATTAGATCTTCTTAATAACCAATCATCTGGTTTTTGCTCTGCCACAACCTTTATGTCTACAGGTTCTTGGTGCCTCCAATTCTTGAACCTTCCTGGCATTCTACATCATAAATATCCTTGCTTCTAGTTTACTCTTCTCTTCAGTATTACTTTCCAGTTTTCTCTGCTCTGCTATTTAAAGTTACTGCTTGATGATCAGTTCTCCAGTTTCCAAAAAGTAGTTGGCACCTTTCATTTACGTAGTTTTTGCTTCTTATCCTCACCTGAGTCTGTTAGTGCTACTGTGACAAAGTATCTGAGACTGGGTAATTTATAAATAATAGAAATTGATTTCTCACAATTCTGGAGGCTGGGAAGTTCAAGATCAAAGTGCTGGCACTTTTGGCGTCTGGTGAGGGATTCTCTCAGTTTCCAAGATGGTATCTTTTTGTTGTGTCCTCACATGGAAGAAGGTGAAAGGGCAAGAAAGGCACTAGCTTGTTCCCTACAGCCCTCTTATAAGGTGGCTAGTACCATTCATGAGGGCTCTACCCTTATGACTTAATCACCTTTAAAGGTTCCACTTCTTAATACTGTTGCATTGGGGATTAAGTTTCAACATGACATTTGGAGGGAACAGAACCATTCAAACCATAGCAATCCTTGAGGCTTTGTACTTTTCATTTGTTTGTTTGTTTCTTTACTGTCATCTTTTGGATGGGATTTTTAAGAGGAAATAGGTAAAAATACATGTTCAATATGCCACATTTAACTAAAAGCCCAGTAATCCTTTTTGTTCCTGATATATTTCATTAATATTGATAGCATCTAGAAATGGAAGAGTTTAATTTTTCTATTGATATTAATTTTTGAATGTTTTATTTCTTAGGATGCCTCATTGATGGACATGAACTCCTTCAGCCCTATGATGCCAACGTCCCCTTTATCAATGATAAACCAAATCAAGTTTGAGGATGAACCAGATTTAAAGGATCTCTTCATCACAGTTGATGAACCTGAAAGTCACGTTACTACAATAGAAACTTTCATTACCTATAGGATTATTACTAAGGTAAACGTTAGATGAATATTTTCTTGAATTTAGCTGCTTTTTTTGAAGCTTTGGAAGTAAGTACCTCTTGTTCATTATGATTCTCAACATTCCAGGATCTTAGCTGAATTGACTTTTAGTTTTTCAAACCTTTTGGCTAACACATTGCTTCTTATCTGCCCTTCACTTGTTCTGTATCAAGTCAGTGAAATTCAAATTGACTTGAGGAAGTCACTGATTTTATAGCAGCTATACTTCTTAGAATAAGAACATCTAGGTTTTTAGTTTAAAAAAATTATTAAGAAATACCTTTGGAAAAGATGGGCCTCAAGTTGTTAATAAAAAAAGAAAATAGTTAAACAGTTTGCAATATTATGTATTCAGATTTCTTTGGAACATTATAAAATATAGTATCATTTGTTTTTCAAAGTGGGGCAAGTGGCCACTTTGTCTCATGTATGAGATACTGTTAAGTGTGCAGTAATTCAAGGGCAAAGTAGATCTAGAACACAGAGCTCTTTAATCACAGGGCAAAGCACTGCAAAGGCAGTTTACCTCAGGCACAATTAAGCAATCACCTAGTATAATCTGTATTTTAAGTCATTTATTTAATAGCATTTTAAAATAATTCTCTTTATAGTATTTTGTTTATGAAGCCTCACCCTAGACTTTTATACTTCATGTATGTAAAAGTACGTCTCTTTTTTTTGCTGAAAAAGTTCTGAACTATATTCCTATAATCACTTCTTCCAATGAAACTGCCACACTGCTATTAGTTATGTTTGCTAATTTCTTCACTTGAATTCTTAAAATCCCTTCTTGCCCCTTATTTCAGTCAGAACGAAGTGCAGACTTTCTTGTATGACATATAAAGGGGCTTCTCAGTCTGGTGCCAACTTGCCAGAGAAGACTTATTTCTTACACCTCACATTCAGTACCCTTGCTCTCCACTCATGTAGAGCTGCTTCTGTTTTCTGAATATTTAGGGGATCTCTTGCTCTCATCACTTTGCATATAGTTTTCCTTCTGTTTGCTATGTCCATCCCCTTCTTAGACAGAAGAAGTCATACTTAGTTTTCAATATACAACTCAAAATGTTAGATGCCTGTGAAGGCTTCTCTAGTTGTTACTGTCCCGTGGCTGAAATAGTTATTCTTCGTCTGTTTTCTTATGCTATTCTATCGAACTCTTAAGAAATGTGAAACGTTAGAGTCAATATGGCAAAACATCAAAAGCTTATATTTAATCCAACTAAGCTGTCTTTTTAAATCGATAAACATGAGATAATAGAACTCACTTCTGTAGGGTTGCAGTAGAATAAGGAATCAATGGAAACCCCACTTAGTAAAATGCCTAACACATGATACGTGTTCAGTAGTTGCCATCTACCTGTATGGGAATAGTTGCCATCTACCTGTAATTGCCATCTACCTGTATGGGAATAGATGCTTATTTGTATTTATTCTCAGTGAGTTTGTGAGTTTCTCAAGGAAGGTAACTATATTTTAAGTTATCCGTAATTCCAAACATAAATCTTAGGACATGATAAGTAAACTATTTATTTTGTTGATGAATGAGTGAAGGAATTATCTTAGCTATATCAAGATGTGGTAGAGCAAGACAACATGGAGTTGAATCTTGATTTCTCACCTTCCTTGCTATGTGACTTGAACAATTTAACCTCTCTATATTAGTTTTCTTGTGTGTAAATAGGACAACAGTACTAACCTCATAAGGTCTTTATGAAAATTGAATGTTCATATAGGCATACTGCTAGAATAGAGCCAGATTTCTCCTATTACTACTGTTATAATTATCTATTGTCATTATCCATCCTAGCAAATAATTTGTGAAACTGAATTATTTTTCCATCATTCGCATCTCTCAGAAAGACACTCTTTCTAATGTCACCTTATGAGTTTAATTTAATTCATACTGTTCCTCTGAGTTTTCCTATTTACGACATACTTTAAATGGACTGGTCTTATAGAAGTAGTAATAGTAGTAGTAATAATAATATTAAAGTGTATAAACTAGGAAACATTTACTGTGTGATTGCTTTGTGCCAGGTAATATTCTAACCAGTTGCTACATGTTAATTCATTTAGGCGCACAGTAATCCTCAAACATAGATACTATGATTTACCTCCATTTCATGCATGAGGACACTGAAGCTTAGTGGCTTGTTAAAGGTTACACAGCATAGTAATTAGCTGAGCTGAGATTTAAATCCAAACAGTTTACTTTCATAGTATACATTTTTTCTATTATATTTTTGTGCATTTAGGTATGGATATGGTAAACTTTCAGTTTAACTATTATAAACTAACTTCCTTTGTTCTACTTCTCATTACTTTTACTATATCATAATATATGGACTATATCTATATATATAAAAATATATATTACAGATATAAATAGATAAATAGTACAGGTATATCATGTTATCAGATAGTCTTTTCTTATTCACTTATCGTTTACTTATTTATTCCAAAAGATTGTATTGAGTACCCTTTTTCTCCCAAGTATTGTGCTTATATATCAAGAATACATCAGTGATCAGGGTAGGTCTGACAAAAGGAACTTTCTGCCTTCCTGGTGTTTTCACTCTGAGGAAGGGGTGTTTGTGTATGATGATATTAAATAATTAATTTTATTCTGTGTTAGTTTGTTCTCATGTTGCTAATAAAGACATACCCAGTACTGGATAATTTGTAAAGGAGGAACATTTAATTGACTCAGTTCCACATGGCTGGAACTGGGGGCTCACAATCATGGCAGAAAGCAAGGGGGAAGCAAGACACATCTTACATGGCAGCAGGCAAGAGAGAGCTTGTGCAGGGGAACCCCCATTTATAAAACCATCAGATATCATGAGACTTATTCACTACCATGAGAACAGTATGGGGGAACTGCCCCTTTGATTCAGTTATCTTCACCTGGCCCCACCCTTGACGCATGGGGATTATTACAATTCAAGATGAGATTTGGTTGGGGACACAGCCAAACCACATCATATACTAAGTTATTTCTTTATAGTTATAAATATTTTGAAGGAAAAATATTGGATATTATGAGCATGGGATACACCATCTAATTTGGAGGTTGAAAGATGGCCTTCCTGGGAAAAATCTTAGTTTTATAAATATTTATATTCATGGACACTAAGGATTATAAGGGTAAATGAATATTGACACATGTAAACTGACAATCACCTATTTAGGAATACTTAAGAATGATCCCACTGTAAATGATTATATCAGGAAAACCACATTTCTGGCATCTGTTCTTTTTATGGGAAATTATCCTTTATTGTTTAGGTTAGCATATTTTAAGTGACTGTTCTAAAGAAGTATTTTCTCTTTTGGAGATCTAGAGATGTATGTTCTCTTAGTACATATAAGAGTAAGAATGAAGAGATTTAACAAGATACTTTCCTTCCACTTCCTGTTTGTGAAAACAAACCTATAAATGCCTGTCGTTGTACAGTTAGGAGTTAAGCTATATTCTTGATTGGCTGAACTGACTATTAGGTTTCATTTTCCCTCAGAAAAAGTTTTCTAAATTCTGAGTTTAGAGTAACTGTTCACACTTGACTGAAGGTTGGTATTTTTGGAATAAATGTATTTGGGGGTAGAGATCACAGGAGTTCATTAGTACTAAACTTCAAGTACCCAAGCTTTTATGGTCAAACATGAAAAATTGGCCAGCATTTACAATGTTGCTTCCATAGCAAACTGTATTCTATGTTAGAAGCATTATTTGTACTCCAAATGTACTGTATACAATACATGATATTTCTAAGTTGGATATATGTCATCAAACCCAGTTATTTCTACAGTTTGGAAGCTTTTGTGCATCTTTTTTTTTCTTTTCTTTTTTCAAGACAGAGTCTCGCTCTGTCACCCAGGGTAGAGTACAGTGGCATGATCTTGGTTCACTGCAACCTCTGCCTCCTGGGTTCAAGCAATTCTCCTGTCTCAGCCTCCTAAGTAGATGGGATTACAGGTACACACCACCATACCTGGCTAATTTTTGTACTTTTAGTAGAGACAGGTTTTCACCACGTTGGTCAGGCTGGTCTCGAACTCCTGACCTCGTGATCTGCCCGCCTCGGCCTCCCAAAATGCTGGGATTCCAGGCGTGAGCCACTGAGGCATCTTATAATGACCAAATTTGTCCACTTTAGAGGGGACAATGATTCTAATGCTTGCTGTAGGGAAATTAGTCTTGTTCCAAACTCTGCTGATAATGACTGTTTTCCTCATCATATTCCGACATCTGTATCTCTTATAACCCTTCAAGAGAAGAATGAAATCTTGCAATAGGAAGAAATAACATTCTTTTCGTTACTTACACTTATCATCTGTTTTATTCTTCTATTGCACTACATTAGAGAATTCCTTTGAGTCAATGATAGAGTGATGAGGATAGACTGAACCAATTATTTGACTTGATTTTATATCTTCTTGCTGGAATTGTTTACTTAAAATGTTGGATATTCTTGAAGACATATACAGCTCAATCTTATTTTAACTGCTGGTTTTTTTGTTTTGTTTTGTTTTGTTTTTTGAGTGCTTCATTGTTCGTTATGACAATGTATAGTCTTAGAAATTGGTAGTGGACCTGTACATATGTACCTGGTACAAGGAGGTGCTCAGTCATATTTTTTAATGAGTTACTCTAAACCATGTTTTGGCTGCATATGTATGTGTGTATGCATGTGTCTATTTGCTTATGGACATACACACACCAACCAGCCTCTATTATTAAACTGCTGGTACTTGATTTAGTTTTCGTGTTTTTACCATTTCCATTTCATGTACCATGTTGCATAATAGTTAAGATTTTATAGTGTTTTGTGAACATTTAGTTTCTCAGATTTCTGCATTTCATTTGCTCCCACTTTTTCCTATTATAAAGGGAATGTTGTACAAAGATACATTGTATGATATTCTGAACATTCGTTTTAAGAGAATAAACTTTGGAAAGTATAGCTTTCATGGACCTTATTTTATGACAATAAAGATTGCATCTTATGACTTGGACTGTTCAATTTTACAATTGTGTACATCTGTGTGGGTGATTGATATTTCTGGTGAGTGTGAAATATATATGCAGTGTGTCATTCCATGTTTACTTCTGCAGGAAAATCTCAACCTAAATATTACTGCATGTAATTTTTAATATGCAAAAATTCAGTTAAATAAGGTGTTGGTGTGAGTGACTGTTTTCTTATGAGAGGTGAGTATGCATTAGATAACCCATATTTTTTCTTTGACTTGGGACTCAGGCAATAGAAATGAGGTTGATATTGTACCCATGTTCTTCTTGTCATATGTGTTGGCATGGATTTTTGGTTTGTTGAGAACAGATATTTTAATGTATTTGCTTAATTTTTAGGAGTTTAGGCATATCACCCAAAATAAAATTCTTTGAGAAATGACAGGAAGATTTTCTTTTCACATCAAATGTCTATTAATTACTTCTTTTAAAACAGTGGTAAAATCACTCTAAAATGTTAGAATTTTCATATACCAAAAGCAAATCCTAGCACAGCAATTCATTTGAGCAAATTCCAAGAAAACATTTTTCTCAGTTACATTCAGGTTATTTTCCAAATTGCAAAAATAGGACTTTCCTCAAATTCTGAATTCTAATCATCTTGAGAAAAGAAATATATTTGAAACCTAAATTCAGAACACACTTGCTTGTTAGCGAGAAAGTCATGCCAAAGATAATAGTAGTTAAAATCTTGTGGAAGGCAGATGGTTGTTGTAAGACAGATTTTTCAGTTTGGATTTTAAATTTAAGTATGATATTTGCTTTCTTTCTGGAAATACCAGAAAGTTTGCTTTGTTTCATCTGCTACATGAATAGATGACAAAAAAAAAAAAAAAATTACAGGCTGACAAACACTGAATAATTAGGATTTGTTAATTTTTCTTAGAGACCCATTTATTTCACAGTGTCTAAAATAACATTAGGCAAATATCTTCTATCTTATACTGGATGTGCTGTTATTTTCTCCTACTTTCTTCAGACGTCTCGTGGGGAATTTGACTCCAGTGAATTTGAAGTTAGGAGACGGTATCAAGATTTCCTTTGGTTGAAGGGAAAACTGGAAGAAGCACACCCCACTCTGATTATTCCAGTAAGTTTGCAAAAATTTTTTTTCATAGAATAGCTACCAGTTTTCTAGTGAGTCTTTTTGAATGCCTAAAACCTAATTTCAGACCTTAAATTCACTGTAATTCATTTATCTTAGGAATAACATGTATTTCTAAATGTTTCAATCTATGTACACTTTTAAAAAAAACTCTTCATAGTGCGTTATGATTTCTCATTTTTGGTTCTAACACTGTGAATTTTTAAAAAATTATTTTTATAAGAAATGATCAGATATTCAACTAGTCTTCCAAAAAGGGAAAGCATAGAATTCCTTATAAACCTATGGCAAATAATACTCGAATACCTTTTTTATTTTTTTTGCCTTAGCCATTGCCAGAAAAGTTTATAGTAAAAGGAATGGTGGAACGCTTTAATGATGACTTCATTGAGACACGCAGGAAGGCTTTACATAAATTTTTGAACCGAATTGCTGATCATCCAACTTTAACATTTAATGAAGACTTCAAAATTTTTCTCACTGCACAAGCTTGGGTAAATGATTTTTATTTATACTCATATAATCTTTGGGTGTCTAGATCTATAGTAGATTGTATTCTTCCTCTTGTTTACCTTTACAAATCACACAGTGGTGTACTTGAATTGAGATGGAATTTTTCAGAAACACTGGAGAGTTATCCTTCAGGTATAACCCTGTGTCAAATCTACATATAAATATTACAGAAATCTTGTATCTTCATATATATATACACACACACACACACACACACACACACACACTCTCTCTCTCTCTCTCTCTCTTTCTTTAATGTTTTAATGTCAGGGTGCTTCTTGCATAAATAGCAAATACTGAACAGCTATAAATATATTTCTTTTATTGACACTATAGTTGACCCTTGAACAACATGGCAGTTAGGGAAGCCAACCCCTTATGAAGTTGAAAATCCATGTGTAACTTTTAATTCCCCAGAAACTTTACTAGCAGCCTCCTGTTGATTGGAAGCCTTAACTATACCATAAACAGTTGGTTAACACATATTTATATCTTTTGTGTATTATACACTGTATTTTTTGCAGTAAAGTAACCTAGAGAAAAGAAAAGGTTATTTAAGAAAATCCTAAGGAAGAGAAAATACACTAACAGTATCCTACTGTATCTATTGATACCATAAGTTTATGTTGTCTGTCTACCAGATGAATTGTCAGTCTGAAATGGAGGGCAATGACAGTGGCAGACCTCAATCTATGGTACTTAGCAAGCAATTCAACTTTTTTTGTAATGCCATGACTTTTCTCTGCTTCTTGGGAACATTTCCAGCATCACTAGTGGCACTTCATATGGGTCCCATGGTATTATTTCAGGTTTATAGTATTGCACTAAACACAATAAAAAATACATGGGATCCACAAGAGATCACTTTTTACTGCTATACCTGATTTACTGGAGAGATGAACTACTCACACGGAGATGATCAGCGTCACATGGCGTTTTAAGCGGATATTCGCAACACTTCAGCTAGCCACAAATAGCAACAGGAGGGCTACAAAAATAGTACAGTAGTACAGTGTGTGCTGTAGTTAATTTTAATCGGTTTTGATTTAATACTGCATCTTTATGTTTGTTTACGTTTCTCTCAACTGCAAATGGTGGCATGTGAGCCAAAATATGTGCACACGTTTTGATAAATGTTAACTTTTTATAATTGATTTATATACATTTTAGGGTAGTAAATGATAGATTAGTATCTACATATATTTTGTGCATTCATGACATACCTTTCTCTCCGGTTTTTCTACATTTCTAGACTATGTGGTTTGTGAGTTGTTTTTAATTGTCGCAAATCTCCAAAAAATTTTCCAATATATTTATTGAAAAAAGTCCACATGTGTGGACCTGCTCAGGTCACACCTGTGTTGTTCAAGGGTCTACTTTATTTTGAGTAATAATGGATCAGGGCTTTTTAAGCTAGGATAAAAGTCCTTATTAAATGGGTAGATGGATGAATGGAGATAGATGGATGGATGGATGGATGGATGGATGGATGGATGGATGGACAGATAATATAATCTCCTTACTTTTCCTTTAATTATCTAAGTGGGGGAGTGCCTAATTTCTAATACAGAAACCTTATCCATTCTACTTGTTTTTTCTTTTATTCTATAAAGCTATAACTCTGCAAGAAAGATACCAGATAGGACAAAGAGTCAACATTAAACAGTTACTGACAAATGTTGAGTTTTATATCTCTCAGTTATTGCCAGTGGTGGAAGCTAAAAAGTGGTTCATTTCAATCTTGACAGATAGTCCTGCTCTATGGAAGCCCTTTGTGACTTATGTGAAATGAATATGTGGCCTGACTTCAGAACTTAGAAGCTGTTAGAAATATTCTCTACAGTCAACAGTTTCAGTAACAGCTTGCCAGTTGTGACGTGAGCTGTCTCTGATAATGTTTACTCTATCAAATGAGGCTGTAGTACTCTTGGATGGATGTGTTGCCTGGTCAAGGATGGCATCTGTTATTATTGGCACAAAAAAAAATCACACTGAATTGGAAATAAACAAGTTTACTTTGTATGTATTATTTTCCGTAAGATATTCAGGAACGAAAACCTGGAAGAAGATAGACAATGTGTTATTTAATATTTGGGTAAATAATATATGATATTTTTATCTGTAGATTAGGTAGTCAGCAGTATTTTGTTTGATCCCAAGCTTGTGTTTCAACAAGGGCCATAACCATTATTAGAATCCCTTGTCCTTTCTTTTGTTTTTATTTGTTCTTTTATCTTATGCCATACTTCTCAAGGGATATGTTTGTGTGTAATACATTCTTTTATAGGATTTCTTCTATCTGTTTTTCAAGTCTATAGTTGTTCCTCCTAGGTTAAGTATGAAATAACTAGTTACGTTTCTTATTAAAAATTTTCTCTGCAGACAACCAGCCAGTGAAGGCGGTGTCACGGTTTACCCGCTTCATTTGGTTGAAGTGCTATAGTCAGGTAGTATCTATTGACAAACTACCCTAATGACTTTAAGTGGGCAGAGCAAGTTGGTGCTTAATAATGAAGTCTCTGGAATCAGACTTCCAGGATTCCAGTTCTTGCTCTATCACTTAATTGCTGTAGGATCTTGAGCAAGTTACTTAACTTTCCTGTGCCTCTATTTTCTTCTGTAAAATGAGGAAAATAATAAAACCTACCTCATAGGTTTATGGTAAATTACGTATATTAAAATGTCAGTATAGTGCCCAGAATGTATTAAGCTCTAAATAAATGTTAGCTACTATTACATCTAAAGAATTAATGAAGTTTTCCAATTTTATTTTTCAGAGTATAACTTAGGCCCTGAGAAATCTTATCTCAATCATTTTCCATTAAATTCCTGTTATAAAATATAGATGGTATGTCATATTATCCTTGTCTTCTCTAGTATCTCACTGAGCACTATTCTGTCTGTTAAACCCTGTTCTTTTAAAGATTTATGGTCTGAGGAACGACTGTATACCTGTTTTACATGAGTACTGTGAAAGGGAATATTATCAAGGAGGCTGCCACTTAGAGGGGACACTGTACCTTAATAAAGCTCATCTGCTTCAAGCTAACACTAAATGCCTATGAAACCATTTTATCTTAATTTTATTCTCCTAATTAGGTTTCTTTTTGTATTGAGTCTCGGAATATTGAGACATGTTTCACTAGAAATATTTTGTTTTTTGTTTCTAGGAACTCTCTTCTCACAAGAAGCAAGGTCCCGGATTGCTAAGCAGGATGGGGCAAACAGTCAGAGCTGTTGCATCCTCAATGAGAGGAGTTAAAAACCGCCCAGAGGAGTTCATGGAAATGAATAACTTTATTGAACTATTTAGCCAGAAAATAAATTTGATAGATAAAATATCTCAGAGAATTTATAAGGAAGAAAGGGGTAAGTAGAATTACTGAAATGTGTTTTCACAGTTGTTCAGTTTCTAATGAATCTTCACATTTGTTCGTGTAGTATAGCAACATGCAGTTAGAATGTCAGCTTCAAAGTGTGGCTTATTCCCAGCCATGTTATGGACATTTGTGATTCCTAAATGATTTCAAAGGTAGTTATGGCCAGTCTCCATTTTCACTTTTATCAATCATTAGCTGCTCTACTTCCCATTCATAGATAATAGTGGTAAAGTAAGCCCTGAGTTTACGACTGTGGATGTAGTTTTATGAAGTTTGTATTCAACATGGCACAGAGCTCAGAATCAAAGAAGTGATGTTTCAGGAAATAGGTTTTCACATTTTCTGGTAATTATTTTTTTCTGGAGGGAACAGGTATTCTGTATTATACTGTCAAAGTATGGCAGAGAGATTTATGTATTGGAAAATCTGCCTCTTTTCCTATTTTCTTTTTTTTTTTTTTTAGTTTATAAGTCAGAATTTATGATAAATTTTTTCTAATTCTAATCATGTGATTTTTTCACTAATTTTCTAATTGCATTTACTTACATTAAAAAATAGATAACTGAGTCAGCAAATAATTTCCTAATATAATTTGTTATTAGAGATCAGGAACTACATAAAGACAAACAAAAGTCTCTAAGTTAATGGCTTATTTGTTAATTGACTTCTACTTAACTGTACTGCCCATCAGGATAAGCTGGGAAATATTTTATTTCTAGTATTCGGATGGTGTTTAATCATAATAAGCACTCAATTAAAATTTGTTCAGTGATTGAAAAAAAACACGAATGAACATAAGATTTGGAATGGTGTAGGAAAATGTGCTTTATTAAGAATTGATTGGTTTTAAAAAGAGATACAGAAAAAAATTATAACTGAATGTGCTTTGCCCCTTTTCTACCTTTTTTATTCATGCGTTGACACCTGATGAGATTACTGTAGTGACTGAATATAGTATAATAATTTGTTTTAAACCTCCTTGGTTTGCCCTTACATTTATTATTTGTCTTTTTTTTTTTTTTTTAACCTGAAGAGGTGAATTATTTTAACTAGGTTCTGTGATTCCAGTTCTATTAAGTAGATTCTGGCTGCATAGTTAGGTGGTATGGCAATTCAAAGAGATCTCTGGAAACTATTGGTAGTTAAGAGCTTTATAAGCTAACAATGAATATCAAAGAGTAATTAAGATAGTACCTGTTAAGCTCACAGTCTAGTTGGGAAATATGTATATTAACAGACAAATTACAGTGCAGCTAAGTAAATGCTTGCATGCAGATGTGATTTGAATGGTATGTAAGCGCAGTTTAGAATTTTAGGGCAGCTTTGCATATAAACATAAATATTGTTCAGGTTTAATGACAGACATTGACATACATTGAGAAATTTGAGATTTCTCAATTGACTCAATTGAGAAAAGAAAGTGGAAAATTTTCTTTTCTAGAAATTAGTTCAGTATGGTCATTATTTACCATAAAGATAGGCCTAGGATCAGGAAGGTGGAGTTTGGAAGGACTGTAGAGGTGATTAAATGTTCATTAGGTAACAACTAGTATCTCCATTGTTTTTAAATTTCATATTTTTAAACTTTTTTTTAATACAAACTTTTAAAGTTTTAATAGTTTAATAGTTTAGAGAAATATGACAGATATCAGCAAATCCTAATGAGTTGTAAGATAGTTGAATATAGACAAATTAATTGTATTTATATGGATAGTGAACAAAAAATGCTTACTGCGTATACATTTTCTACACAAAAAGCTATACATTACTGAAAATTAAGTGTGAAAGTAAAAATGTTAAGTTGTAAAGATATTCACATTTTAAAATGAAATCCAAATTTTTGAATATATAGCATATCAAAAACTGAATGGTCTTTGGTTACTCATATATGCATTCTTTCATTGATACGAAAATATTTATTGAACTCATTACACATAAGGGTTTGAGATAGCAAAATAAGAAGACTCAGTCCCTGTTTTAAGGAGTATGTGGCCAAGAGCATTTGAGTTATAAGACATCGATAATACAGTGGGATAATGCTTTAGTGTAAGTGTAAAATTATGATAGGTATGATGGGCTCATTGAGGGCCAAAGCATCTATGAATCCTTTGGAACAGAATCAGAGATTTATTTGAACTGAAATTTAAAGGATTAGAAGTAGTTTGTCAGGTGATAGAAATGGAGGACAAGGCAGAGGGACATGTGCAAATGCTTTTTTAAAGAGAAATCATGGGATATTCATGAATGAACAAGCAATTTGACTTGAGTTAAAATCTTTGGCAGAGAATTTCACATTGGACCTGGAGAAGCAGACAGTGAGGACTAATGATAAAGGTTTAATTTAACTAATTCTAATTTAACTACAAAGAGTCAGTGTTTCTTTACTGTGACAAAAATAGAGGGAGAATAGTTAGGAGACCCTTGAAGTGGTACAGATTAGAGGTGCTGATGGTGGTGGAAGTGAAGATAAGTACATAGGTAGGTAGATGGATAGTTTAAGATCTAGAAATTTTGGAATTGGTGATTGACTGGCTCTGTGTAAGTATGTTTCTAGGATAACCTCCCAATTTTTTGCTTAGATTTATGGATAGTAGTTACCACTAAGTAGAATATATAGTCAGAAGAACGGGAGAAAGAAGATGATAAGCTTTTTTTCAGGGCATGTTGCCTATGAGGCACTCAAATACAGTTGTGTGGTAGGCAGAAGTCTATAATAGATTTGATGGTCATATAATTTATTTGTCAAGCCAAGACATTTTTGACAATGAAAAGGAATGTTGTTATTGATTACACTTGGACAGTAGTCATTCAAATACTGACCTGGGCAAACTGATGGCCGGTTGATTTAATGAAAGATGATATCCATTTTCTTATGTTCTTATGTAAGAATATGTGCACTGTAAGAGAAATAAGGCCCTTTCTTACTATCTAAGATACAAGTACTTTGAAAACTTTTATATATTGAAGAGCTTATTAAGTCTTTTTTTTAAAGAATATTTTGATGAAATGAAAGAATATGGCCCAATTCATATTCTGTGGTCAGCGTCAGAAGAGGATCTGGTTGATACTCTAAAGGATGTTGCCGGCTGCATTGACAGATGCTGTAAGGCCACTGAAAAGCGGATGTCTGGACTCTCAGAGGCCCTGCTTCCTGTTGTACATGAGTACGTGCTTTATAGTGAAATGTTAATGGTAAGAACACCTAATTCGAATTTTACCTCCATCCCTTAACCTGATTATAAGCTCTGTAAAGGCGACTATATTTCTTTTCTTTAAAACTACTATCTTTTTGTTCTAGCAGGTTGTTTTGCATGTATATGTTCAATAAATAATTTGTTCACTGTGTGCCTGAATAGATGAAAGAAAGAATCCTTTGTTAAAAAGCAGGAATACTCAATACTCAATAGCAACACCAACAATTTATCAGATTATACATAGACAGGAAGCATCCTCAATCAAAATTTACGTAGGGAATATGATTAGTTTTTCCAAACCTTTTGAAATTTTACTTTAAAATTTTTTAGTGCTTTGGGGATTTCTTTTCATGAAAGAACTGCTCTCCTGCTTCTAGGTACATTTGATTTAGCAATATATTTAGTACCATTATGTAGAAAGTACTTGAGTCGGATCTCGATGTTCTGCCTTCTGGTTGCTTTTAAAAGAAATCTTTCAAGTTAAAATGTTTTTCTTTCACTACTTGAAAAGGCTTTTATTCCTCTTGTATCAAAGTTTTGCATTTTACTTCCTCAGTTCAAGTTAAGGTTTCCAGATATTTGGAATTTAGCAATGCTATCTGCAAAGCTAATGTTTTTCATCTAGTATTTTTCTGTGCCTACAATACTTTGCACAAGCAAATTGGCACCCTCAGGTCTCTGGTGTTTTAGGATGGTGATGAGGGAAGGAGTCAGCTTGCATTCAGATATAGCTCTTTTTTTCTATTCTTTATAATTGGAACCATGGTCTCTTTGGACATGTACCCTTGATTTCTAGGAATTTCTTTCAATTTTTTTCTTTTTAAAAAACTTTTCTTTGTTTTGGTCTGAAAAGCTCACTTCGTCGTTCAGCATGAGATCTGCCTCTCTCTTGTTGATCATGTTTAGGTTTCTTTTGACAGAGTCATTAAATATGGCACGGACATTTCAGGCTTCGGCTGTGCTTAACTTTATTGGATCCTCCTGTAAACAAAGCTTCTTGCTTCCCAAAGGCCTTCGATGTTTCACTGTTGATGATTCTCTTGCCTCTCTCTATCCATTTCCTTGGCTACATCCTTTGGTTTCACTTCATTATTGGTCACCCCCTTATGTAAATCTTCAAGAAGATCTGATTTGTATGTTCTGCTCCATTAATTAGTGTTTTCTTTTATATTATATCAAGATGGAAATTATGTAATTGAAGTATTACATTGTTAAGGATATGGAAAAATTATAATAGAATTATTTTATAGGTCCTCATTTGATTGAATTAATTTTTAGACTCCCAGGGTATGATAAATAGTACTTACATTGCATTTCTTGTCCTGTTTGATATTGGAACATTCTCTTCAATTTGAGCTAAAATAATGAAAAATAATCCTCCCATAAAAATGATTAATTTCATGTAATTTTCACCAGTTGTCCTCTGAAGCAACCTTTTACTTAAAATGTATTTGTGCATATGAAAACCAGTACTTCATCTTTTTTGAAACAGATCTTAAATAAATAGGACTGAGTTAGAGAGTGAGTCATTTGGGTCAAAGAAAGGAGGGCTTTCTTGACATTAATGGCAATTAAACATTGAGGTAAATATAAAGGAATTTATGATATTAGTTGAGTTTTCTATGGATTTCTTTGCAACTAGGAAAAATGTTAGTTTCCTTTAATTTCTTTTTTTTAAAGAGACGTCTGTTTAACAGGCTGTTTAACCTGTTTAACGTCTATTTAACAGGCTGTGTTGCACAGGCTGGAGTGCAGAGGCATGATTATAGCTCACTACAGCCTCGAACTCCTGGGCTCAAGTCTAAGTTACATGTCTCGGAAGAAATGTGAATCACTTAAAGACATTGTAAAAATTCAACAAAAATGAAAGATGTAGATGAATTCTGCACTTCAGTTTCTTCACATGGATGCTTTAAGTTTAAAAACTCTGAAACATGAAATCAAGAAAAAAGATACAACTCCTATCAGTCAAAGAGGAGGCTATGATTTCTCATCAAAAGCTTGGCTAACTAATGAATATTTTATATTTTGAGCAAAAATAAAATGCTTAGGATATGAATGCATAATTCAGTTTTCTGATTTCCCAGCATAATTTCCTGTTTGATTATCCATCCCTTTGGAGTCAGGTAAGAAGGTTGCCACAGAGTGTAGATATTTCCAGATTATGGTTCATGTGACATCCCACCTGCAACTAGTTTATACTGTAGTATATATTTCCAGTGCTTCTACTATTTTTTGTTTGTTTTGCTCTTTACTATTTTTGAAGAATTGTACATGCCTAGAGTATTCCATCAATGTAGTGCATATATACAATGCTTAAATGGGTAAAATGTGCATTAGGAAAACTAATTGAAACATTTTTAGGAAAAAACCCTCTTAAATACTTGCTTTCAATTTAGTTTTTAGAGATTAGAAAAAAAAAAAAAACTTTTAAAATTATTATATCCCCAAATGACTGATGGCTTGAGGAAGAGATGCTATTTGTTTTCTGAAATATATATTTTTGCTATAGGAAAGATTATTAAAACTAAGTACATCCTATTTTATCTGTGTGTTTTAATGTAAAGGGTGTTATGAAAAGAAGAGACCAAATACAAGCAGAACTGGATTCCAAAGTTGAAGCTTTGACTTATAAAAAGACAGACACTGATCTGGTAAGTTTTTAAGTTTCTTGATACAATCGTATAGAATTCATTGTCAAAAATTTTTATTAGCAATGTCCTTACATAATTCTTTCTTACATGATTATTTCTAAGCATTCAGCAAATTATAGTAAAATTTCTTCCTAAAATCTGTTATACATTGGATACCATGTGAGTCTACAAGCTTAACAATGATGGTTTTCTGCCTTTCTGACTTATGTCTCATCTCATACTATTAGGAAAGTATAATTTTTTAAAAAGGAGATAATGTATTGGAAGAAAGTATGAAAGGCAATACTAGGATTATTCCAGGCTAGTAAGTACTCAGTAATAAATCTTCTTTTTTCTAGTTTTTTGAGATTTTTATATAAAATACGTTAATGTTCCTCTATACTTTTTTTCTGAGTATTGTTAAACTCTTTGTGAAAGTGAATATCTTTGTGTTTGCAAGTTTAATCTTTACCTTCAGATATTTTATTACGGAAATTTTCAAACAAAATGAGATCTAATAATATGAGCTCTCATATATTCATAACTGGGCTTCATTAATTCTCAACATTTTGCTCAACTTTTTTTATTGTCTCTCCTCATGTTTAAATTTTTACTGAAGTATTCTAAAGCAAATTCTAGATATAGATTATTTTACCCATGGTAGTTTTATATTTATATTTTAGTATCTTTGCATTTTCAGAGTAATACTGTCAGGTTGGAATAATTATTCTCATTTTAAAAGTGAGAAGACACTTGAAAGGTAGAGTAATTTGCCTAAGTTTATATATAGGTCTTGAAATGCAGAATAGGATCGGAGGTGATGACGTCTCTTGTCTGCCTCAGACAGTGCTGCCTGTCAAAAAGCAGGTATAGAAGTGGGAAAAGTGGACTTTTAATCTAATGAACTTCTACTGTGTGCATTATGAAATATTTTTTAAATTTTCCTTTACATTTAAGGATTTAGGTTGTTATTGAATACAATGTTGAGTGCACTTACATCAGGTGAGTTGGGGAGTCCTTGAAACATCCCTGTAAATCTATACTGTTGCAGCCTCCTCAGCCCTGACCTGGCCAAGGACTCTGCATCCCCCCTCCCTGCTTTAATAGTCTCCCTAACTTTAATCACTTCCTAACATATGACTTCCTAATTAGTTTTCTTTATATGTTTTTCTCTCTCCCTCTCCATAACTGAAACACCTTAAGGGCCGATTTTTTTTTTTCTTCATGTGTTCACTAGAGTGTTCCCAGACCCTTGTGCGCTGCCTGGCACATCGTAGTCACTCAGTAAATATGTAGTGAAGGAATGAGTGGAAACCATAGTGACTACTCTGATTTGTGCAAGCATATTGAAGGCTTGAAGCATGAAGTCTCTACAAAATCAGACTGTGCAATTATTTCATTATTTAATTAATATTGTGAAAACCAGTAAAAGATGAGTACAAATACTAAGAGTCCTTGTGTCTACGAAGTCTAACTTGCATGTCTGTATGCAACTTAGAATTATTATACTATGAATTATTCTCACGTTTCTTGACTATGTATATTAACTGAAATTCTATTCTCTCCAGTGGAATGTGAGTGGGGAGTGGTGGGCTGCTGTGGACAGAGTAGGAGAAAGGAATCTGTGAGAGAGAATAACAGAAAATGTAGAACTAGAGGAAATAGTGCTCAAAGGAAAAATCATCTTTATGATTTAGAGAGAACCCCAGATTAACCTTTTCCATTTAATAAGAAACAATAGACTCCTAACGCTCTCAATATATATAGTTAAGAAACATATATATACATATGTGTATATATATAATACATATATGTACATATATACGTATATTTCTTAACTATATATATAGAGAGAGAGTTAAGAGTCAACTAGAATTGACTGAAAGGCTGTACATGTGTATAGAAATTGTAATTGCATCTTCTGAATTTTAGAATTTGTTTTTAGGTGTTAAGTAACTAAGGATATTGAAGTTAGTGGTTAGACAAAATTTTGCTCTTGATGAAATACTAGGAACAGTAGAATATTTTAAAGTTTCAGGAGAATAATAGCATGGCTGAAAAACCAAGCATATGTAAGAATGGCCTATATTCATGTTTTAAAATGAAAGGAAGATTAGTTGGGATTGTTCCAACCACAAAAGCACAAGGAAGAAAATAGCTTGGGTCCAAATATGGCTGGGATTTCCCAACTCAGTTAAAAAAACACACACACACATTTATTTTTCCACTGGGCTTGCAAATATTTTGTCTTTTGCTGCATAAGAATAATTTTGATATTTTATTATAACTTAATCATCAGTATATATTTATGATTTCACTTGGGTGTGTATGTCATGTCTACTATAAAGTGTTTAATACCCATGTAGCTGCTACATTGTAAGACTGGAAAAATTTGAAACTTTAATTATCTGCATTATATTCTGTAAGATACTTTCAGTTGATTAAGTTTCAGAACAGACACATTTAACAGAGACATTGCAGGTATTTTTTTGTTTATCATCAAAACAAATTTTTCCTAAAATTTATGCAGACTGATTTAATGATTTGTGAATGGAACTGTTTATATTTTCAAATAATTAATTTGTTTATAGGCCTTCTCACTTTTAAAATCCCTATGTCTTATGATGGTATCTTCGGGAGGAACCTACCAGAGTTACTCTAAAAATGAACCGGCCTTGATTGGTCACAGAAAGACTGAAAGGAAGTTGCTTAGAAATATGCAGGATAGGGTCACCATGGCAACGTGCCCTTGTGAGGTCCTTCTAAGGAACCGTCCTTTGCAGTCACCATGGCGACCCTGGCAGAGAACTGAATATAGCAATCTGCCTGGTTGTTTACCATGGCAACTCAGACAGGGCCATTTTGGAGACAACCCTGGGGCCATTTCTATGGAGACATTGGGGCAGCCTTCAGAGACTCCATCGAAGTCACCTTTGGGTGGGATGCTATGTGCAAACCCAGCAAAGCAACTGATAATAAAAAGGTCAGTGAAATGAAGCTCTAGCAAGAAACGCAAAGGTTAGAGGAGTTATAGTTATTGGGTAGAAAGATTGCAGTTATATAACACTCCAGAGGACATTTGACTGTATCAGGTGACCTTCGTGTGGGTTTTGTGGCATGCAAATACAAGGGTTCTGGTCTTTTTACCTTGCCTGTAATCCTGCATTTACTATAAATGAACAATAATGGCATTACAGTTACTTTTTCTTATCACACAGATATACCCACAAAAGGTATGTGTTTTTCTGCAAACTAAAATAATATCTGACAGAGAGTCCTTGATACATTACATGGTTAGTTGCAAAGTGGCTCCTTCTCAGAGTTTGTGGTTTGTAGTTCTTATCTCACAGCCATAAAATTAATGGCTTCAGGATTACCTAAGTCAGTAAAGACATTCGGAATATTCATTTGAAGGTCAGTTCAGCGGTTCATGTAGAGTTTTGTTGTCTAAGTTTTGGAATTGGATAAATCAAAGATCAAATCCTAGCTCACCTGTTGATTAAATTTTGTGACCCAGGACAAGTTTTCTAACTTCTTTTAGCCTCATTTTATCATGTATAGGTTGAGGACATTATTTGTACCTTTCTAATAGGCTTGTTTAAGGATTAAATTATATAATGCAAATACATTGCTTGGAGCATAGTAAGTACTCAGTAGTTGTTAGCTGTTGTCATTTTGATGACAGTATAGAGGTAATATTTGAGATTGGTCCGTATAAAATGGCTATGGAGTTATTCATTGTAAAGCACAAGGAATATTTCAGGTAGAATGGATATTATGAAAAGCTTTAGAAGATCAAAAAACCTGCTAACTTGATTAAACCAGATTGGTGTGTGGAGAGAAGGGTACAGTGAGGAAGAGGGGATGTGACTTAAAGGTGGACTATAGTCAGGTAGAAAGGAGGCCTTATCTGTCAGGTTGAGAAATATGTACTTTATCCTTTGCTCAGTATGGATCCAGTAGGAACCTGAATTGAAGAGGTGGCAGTGGAGTTGCAGAGACGAGTTAATATGAGAAAGAGGTAGGCAGAGGATAGAAGCCACATCACTTAAATAATGAAGGGCAGCCAATGTTTCAAGTTATTAATAAATAACATTTCTAACTTGCAGCAGGGCAGATCGTGGCTCTCTACACTGAGCTACAGAATAAAAAGTGAAGAAGAAATTTGGAGATGTGCAACTTTACATATTTATAAGATGATATTTAAGGTAGAGGTATTCAACAAAAACTTTTCAGCAAAGTTAATTATTTACCATATGAATGTCACTGTTCCCAGCACTGGGGAAAGAAACCAGGTCCTCATGAGGCTTATGTTCTAGTGGGTCAAAAAAAAAGAGTAAATAATTAAAATTCATAATATATTGTCATATAGTGATAAGTGTGGAGGAGACAGAGTGTTGAGGAGCAGTGCAATTTAGAATTAGGTGTCAGTAAAATAGTCACCAAGGAGGTAATGTGTGAGCAATATGTATACCTGGGGGAAGAGCCTTTCAGGCAGAGGGGACAATACATGCACAATGAAAGTGTACTTGTACATTCCAGAAAATGCAAGAAGGCCAGTGTTGCAGAAATGGAGTGAGCAAGTAGAAGAGTTGTGGGAAATGAAGTCAGAGAAGAAACCAGGGATTAGACCATATAGAGCTTTATAAGGTTTATATATCTCAGTGAGATAGGAAAATAGTTGAACAAAGGAGTAGCATAATCATATTTAACTTATAAGATGATTGTTGTGCTTGGAGAAAGCACAAGATGATGTACATGTGGTATGTGCATGGGATGGAGGAAAGCCAGAGCTGGAGAGTAGCTCTTAAAATATTCCCAGTGAGACATAGTAGCTTGGACCAGAGCAGAAGTGATGTTAAAGGGTCAGAAGCTGAGTATATTTCATAGGAAGAGCTGTTTGCTATTTGGTGGGCTGTGGATTGTGAGCCAATAAGGAGAGGCAAGGATGATTCTGAGGTTTTAGACGGAGCAACTGGAAGGTAATAGTTGGCATTAATTGAGATGAGGAGACTTTGGAAACAACAGGTTTAATGGGAAAGATAAGTTTCTCAGATTTGGAAAGGTGAAGTTGATTTGCCTGTTAGTCACCCAGTGGAGCTATTGGGTACGGAGTTACATGTAAAAATTCATAGGTTCAGCTGAAGATATATATTTGGAAGTTATTAGCAAATAGATGGTATTAAAGCTATGAGATTTGTCAAGGTCTTTGAAGTGTGAGAAAAGAGAGAAGAAAGAAGTCCAGTCAGAGCCTTGGCATATTTCAACATTAAGAGATTAATGTTAATGGAAGAATCAGAAGTTTTGGCTGATGAGGAGAAGGAAAAGAATTTGATGTAGCTTTGTCTGGTGATAGATCATTGCACCAGTAAGATTAACTAAACAGATCTGATTAGGGTCATTCAACATTTTAAACAGTTTCTCCAATTATGAGGCATTTCAAAAAACAATTTTATATATGATTACAATATTTCAAGAGTAATTGAGTTGCATTATGTGCTCCAATAAAGAAGATATTCAATGTAATAGTGTCCTGTGAAAGTCATAATTTTTGACTGGGATGATAAAGGTATAATAATGACTGAGGTTATGAGGAAACTCAGATGTTTGGAGAAACTTGTGGGTTTTGCCATTTTGTTATAAGTTTTCAGAGTCAGAGCTTCTGTTTGAAAATGCTTATTCACTTCACTGCTTAACTGTAAAATAAATAAGGTTCATCTGTGCTGCTAAATAATACTGCATATCTATTTTATTTTTATTTCTGAATGGATGATTTATAGTTTTTCACTCAAAGCAGCATTCAAATATAAATGAATATGAATACATTTGACATTTAGCAATATGTGCATAGAATTGGAAAGTTGGATCTAGATATAATGCCATAGCTGTTTAGCAGTATATTTATGTGAGCAAAGAAATGCATTTTCATAAGATCATCATAGTCTGGAATTTTGCACAGCCACATTCAGTAGATACAAACATATACCAGATTATTCAAGCTGGTCCTTATTCAGTATGACATGCTATTTTTGGCTGGTGTTTTACTCTCATCCTTAAATAGAGGTTATTAATTTTCAGATCATCTTGGTAGTGTACTAAATGCTGTACAGAGCAAGATTGCCTTCTCTCTAATTCTAGGAAGCTTTAAAGAAATAAGTTTGGCATAGCAAGCCTTTCTTGTGATCGGGGTGAAGGTTGCTTCTTCCTTTTCTTAAGTATTTTCTGGCTCACTTCTCTCCTGAACTTTTTACAAATTATTCCTTTCTATATGCCTCATTTCCTAATATAATCTATTTTCTACTCTGCTTCTTTTTGTCTGTTTGCAGTTATGTGTCTGTCTTTCACGCACAGATACACATGCATCCACACATGTATACACAGCAGTAAAGAACATGACAATGTCCAGTGGGATGAGAAGAGGCTTTTTTTCTTGCATATTTCCTTTTATCAGTTTATCCTAAAAGGCACCTGGCTGACATTTCCTCAAAACTTGTTGGTCAGAATTGTGAAAACTCAGGATCAAACCAGTCACATGGAGTGTGAATGTGGCCATCAGAGTTTACTTATCAGCTACAAGACACACCCTGTGACAGATACCTGAAAAAAACGTTGGCCTTTCCAGAAAGTAATGTGGAGAGTAGAGGATGGATTCTGGGTAGAACACTAATAAATACTGGCCATAGACAGTGCAGCAGGGTAGTGGGTTTGCACACACACAGCTGGCTGGGAATTTGGAATGGTGCTTGAGTGATACCGTAATCAAGAAGGCCCTCAGCAGCCAGCTTCTCCCAGAAGAGAGCACAAAGGAGTGCCTAGAATTCCTCTCCCTCTGTGTCTTCTCAGGCAGCCCTCTCATTCAGGGCTTCATTGGCTTGAGTGGTAGGTATATAAGCAAAACTGTGTTCTCCTAAAGTTGTAAAGGATAGTAATGAATATTTGATTAAATTGCAAAAAATCACCATATCTGCCTTATGAATAAGAGTCTGTTGAGCCTGAGATCTCTGGTTGGAATTTTACTATATTGAATTTTTCTCTCTGTCATTTATTTTTGTGCCCCTGGCACTTCAAAACAGAGCAGTCTCTATAAAGTATTTAATATAAGGTCTTAATCCCAGTTGCAGAGTTGTGTATAATTTAAAGCACAGCATTTTGTGGCAGAGGTCACTTACTGCCTTTGTAGTTCTGGGCCAAGTTACTTAACATTCTCCATACTTTAGTTTCCTCAACTATGAGAGATGTGGGTAATACCTTCCGTAAAGTGTTGTTAAATGAGCATATTGAAACCTTAGCCCAGTGCCTAACCAGGATTAGATTGTAAATATTTCTATAAACAATGTTAAAGCAACTTTCTTTGAAGTATATATTAGTTTCATTCTTCTAGATCAAAGTTTGGAAAGTGTTAACTGCAGTCCTGCTTGTGAGACCTCCACAGTGTTAAAATAAGAAAAAAGAAAAAGCGAGGCAGCAATTAGCTTTAGCTGTGTAGTGACCACTCCCACTTGCCCTACCCGGTTGCTCTAGGCAGTTGCGTAGATACTTTAAATTATATATGAATTCATACAGACTATTCAGAGGTTGCACTTTGGACTCCTATGGAATTATTTTAACTCAACTCACTCGATGTTGTACCATTGATGTATCAGAAGGACATTTTAAGGAGAACCATAAATCTGTTTATGATAAACATCAACAGCACTGACTATTTTATATTTTTCTTTTATAAGACTGCATGAGAAAGCTTTCGTTTACAGCACCAGCAATACAGTTGCATTTCTCCTGAGTAGCTAGTGTGTTTACAGCTTATACACATCTTGGGTTTTATACCTGATCTTATCCCATTTATCTCACTTTTTACATTAGTTACTAAACTATTGAGAGCCCCAATTCTGATCCACTTCTGTCTGTCAAGTGTGTCTTGTGTGTGTCAAACTCTCACCCTTAACTTTACCTTGTTTTTTTCCTTACTCTCACGTTCTCATTGCACCAATGTCTTAACTTTCTGTCTTTAAACTTGTAGAGTACAATTGTGGAAGCTCTCTTATATGGAATATGGAATCTAATAAGGAATAAATTAGAAACAAATTAATAAGAACTAGAGGGAAAGTGTTCCAAATCATTTTAAAGACCACACATTTCTTACACATATTTTGACCACCCTGCCCAAGTGTGTTTTTAGTCATTTCTTTTGAAATTCATCAACAGCAGCATGTCTGTCATGAACACAAACCTGAACACTGAATGACTCATGTAACCGTTACCCAGAAAACTTGTCAAGAGATATTAGAGGGTGAGGTGAAAAATACTGTACTATTTTCAAAATTTCACCAGTGAAATTTGCTTAGGGAAGTAACTGCATATTAAGGGTTGCTAATTTGAAAGTAGAACATATAAATGTACAGTCTTGATGAATAGGCCTGTGTATGTTTGCGGTGGGTGAGGGTGAAAGGGGAGAAGAAGGAAGAAGACAAAGACTGTGGAGAAAGAGAGGCAGTGTAACAGTGTTGCAGATAATTTCTAAAGACAGACTAAGCTCTGTGTCTTTCCCTAGGAAGATTTTTTTTTTTCTGTTGCCTTAACTGCAACAGAAAAAGTAACAGATGGACAAGTAAAAGGGGTAGTTTAAAATTCCAGTCATTTCTTCTCAGGGTTTTAAGAAATTCTACTTATGGTGTCCTTTGGATTTGTGGTGTGTTTTATGGGGTTTACCTGCCATAGATAGAAAGTTTAAATAGCTTTCCTATATAGAAACTCAAAACAGATTCAATTTCTTCTTAATTTAGACTTTTTGTTAATAAGAAATATGTCCTAGGGATCTGTCTTATATATCTCTTTCACTCCTGGCCCTGCCTGGGCACGTAATAAATATTTCATAATGCTTGGAGCAGTAACCCACTGGGAATTAGAAGCCAGGAGAGGGCTTTGATTCACTTTTATTTAACTTGTGTCCTTAATCAGACATTAAGTATTCTTTATCCATTGACATGCAGAAATTGTGCTTAAAGAATTTTTTTTGAAGATGAATTAGTGTTTATAAATCTAGGACTTGTGTTAGTAAAAATTTTAAGTTATAGTATGAATATGTAAAATATTAGATAATACATCATGGTTTTATAAAACATTTAAAGTATAAATAATAATAATAATTATTATTACAATTGTAATAATAATAATAATGTAAAAATAATAATTGTAATAGCAATTATTATTATTATTATTTTGAGACAGAATTTAGCTCTGTCATCCAGGCTGGAGGGCAGTGGTGCGATCTTAGCTCACTGCAACCTCCGTCTCCCGAGTTCAAGCGATTCTCCTGCCTCAGCCTCCCAAGTAGTGGGGATTAGAGGCGTGTGCCACCAGGCCCAGCTGATTTTTGTATTTTTAGTAGAGACAGGGTTTTGCCATGTTGGCCAGGTGGAATCTCAAACTCCTGACCTCAAGTGATCCGCCTGCCTTGACCTCCCAAAGTGCTGGGATTACAGGCCTAGCCTAAAGTATAAATAATTTAGTACTGAAAATCAAAAATTGTATTTCCACAAAATAGAGAACCAGTAGTTTTCCTCTAGCCCATTTGAATATCATTAAATTAAATTCAGTTTGATTTATTACAGGCATAGCTTGGAGATACTGTGTTCAATTTCAGACTGCCACAATAAAGCAAGACACAAGAAATTTTTGGTTTCCCAGTGGATATAAAAGTTATATTTGCACTATACTGTAGTCTATTAAATGTGGAATAGCATTATGTGTAAAAAATGTGCATAACTTACTTAAAAATATGTCATTGTTAAAAATGCTAACGGTCATATGAGACTTCAGAGAGCTGTAATCTTTTTGCTGATGGAGCATCTTGCCTCTATGTTGATGGCTGCTGACTGATCACCTGGTGGTAGATGAAGATTGGGGTGGCTATGGCAATTTCTTAAAATATGAGAACAAGGAAGTTTGCTGCATAGATCGATTTTCCTTTCACAGTGAATTCCCCGTAGCATGCGATGTTGTTTGATATCATTTTACCCACAGTAGGACTGTTTTTGAAATTGGAGCCAATCCTTTCAAAACTTGCCACTGCTGTATCAAAGTTTACATAATATTCTGAATTCTTTGTTGTCATCTTAAGAATACTCACAGCATCTTCACCAGGAGTAGATCCCGCCTCAAGAAATCACTTCCTTTGCTCATCCATAAGAAACAACTTCTCATCTGTTCGAATTCTATCATGAAATTGTAGCAATTCAGTCATCTCTTCTGGCTCTACTTCTAATTACAGTTCTCTACTATTTCTGCCACACCTGTAGTTACTTCCTCCACTGAAGTCTTGAACCCTTTGCTCAAAGTCATCTATAAGAGTTAGAATCAACTTCTTCCAAATTCCTATAAATGTTAATATTTTGATCTGTTCCCATGAATCACAAATATTATTCATGGAATCTAGAATGGTGTATTCTTTCCAGAAGATTTTCAGTTTACTCAGTTCCATCAGGGGAATCACTATCTATGGCAGCTACAGCCTTACAAAATGTATTTCTTAAATAATAAGACTCTAAAGTCCAAATGACTCATTGACTCATGGACTATGGAAGTTAACATTAGCTGGCATGAAGGCAGTGGTAATTCCCAAGTTAACATTAGCTGGCATGAAGGCAGTGGTAATTCCCTTTTACATTTCCATCAGAGTTCTTCAGTGACCAAGTACATTGACAATAAACAGTAATATTTTGAAAGGAGTCTTTTTTCCTGAGCAGTAGATCTCAAGAGTGGGCTTAAAATATTCAGTAAACCATACTATTAACAGATAACACTATCATCCAGGCTTTGTTATTTCAGGTATAGAGCACAGGCAGAGTAGATTTAGAGTAACTATTAAGGGCCCTAGGATTATCAGAATGGTAAATGGGCATTGGCTTCAACTTAAAATCACCAACTACATTAGCTCCTAACGAGAGTCAGGCTGTCCTTTGAAGCTAGATATTGACTTTTCCTCTCTCGCTATGAAAGTCTTAGGTAGCATCTTTTTCCAATATAAAACTTTTGTTGGCTGGGCACAGTGGCTCAAACCTGTAATCCTAGCACTTTGGGAGGCCCGAGGCGGGCGCATCACTTGAGGTTGGGAGTTCGAGACTAGCCTGACCAACATGGAGAAACCCCATCTCTACTACAAATACAAAATTAGCCAGACATAGTGGTGCATGCCTGTAATGCCAGCTACCCGGGAGGCTAAGGCAGGAGAATTGCTTAAACCTAGGAGGTGGAGGTTGCAGTGAGCTGAGATAGTGCCATTGCACTCCAGTCTGGGCAACAAGAGCCAAAGTCTGTCTCGGGGGAAAAAAAAAAAACAAACAAACTTGTCTACGTTGAAACTCTGTTGTTTATAATGTAGCCATCCTTGTCAATGATCATAGTTAGGTCTTCTGGATAACTTGTTATAACTTCAACATCAGCAGTTGTTGCTTCAGCTTGCATTTTTATGTTTATGGAGACAGCTTCTTTCCTTAAACCTTAAACCTAGTGAACCAACGTCTGCTAGCTTCAAACATTTTCTCTCCAGCTTCTTCACCTCTTCCAGCCTTCATAAAATTGAAGAGTTAGGGCATTGCTCTGGATTAGGCTTTGGCTTAAGGGAATGCTATGGCTGGTTTGATCTTCTATTCAGACCACTAAAACCTTCTCCATATCAGAAATAAGGCTTTTTTTTTTTTTTGCTTTCTTATAATTCATATATTTACTGGAATAGCATTTTTAATTTCTTCCAAGAACTTTTTCTTTGCATTCAGAATTTGTCTGTTCTGTGCAAGAGGCCTAGCTTGCAGCCAATCTCAGCTTTCGAAATGCCTTCCTCACTCAGTTTAATCATTTCTAGCTTTTGATTTAAAGTAAGAGACGCTCAATTCTTTCTTTCACTTGAACACATAAAAGCCATTGTAGGTTTATTAATTGGCCATATTTCAATATTATTGTCTCTCAGGGAATAGGAAGGAGAGGAACAGAGACAGGAGAATGGTCAGTAGTACAGTCAGAACATACACATATATGGATTAGATTCACTACTTTATATGGACACATTTCCCCCCTTTCCAAATTACAGTGGTAACATCGAAGACTACTTACCACAGATCACCATCGCAGATATGATAATAATGAAAAAGTTTGAAGTATTGTAAGAATTACCAAAATGTGACACAGACACATGAAGTAAGCACATGTTGTTGGAAAAATGATGCTGGTAGGCTTAAGCTTCAATTTGTTTAAAAAAAAAAAAAAGGAATATCTGCAAAGCACTGTAAAGTACAGTACAATAAAATGAAGTATAGTTGTATAATTAGTAGACTTCAGAGAGTAAGCATTTTCTCTCTGGTGAAGCTTAGTCAATAGTCAATTTGGCAGGGAGGGGTGTCAATGCCCCAATCACATGGCCATTCAACTTTCAGAGAATTTTTAGACCCAAACTAGTGCTTTCATTTTATAATCATATTTAACATCTATTTAGTACATGTTGTATGTCAGGCACTGTGCTAAGCATTCGCATTTATCAGCCAATGTCTAATCCTATGAGATACGTAGTAATTTGTTCCCATTTTTGTAAATGGGAAAATCGAGTCCTAGAGAGTCAATCAGCAAATAGTTCTTAGCTCCTTCAATGTCCAGGCCCTAGGTGGAGGAGATACTGCGGTGAAGAAGACTGACAAAGTCCCTCTCCCTAGGAGCTTATTCTCTAGTGGAAGGAGACTGAAAATAAATAAAAATAATTAAATGAATATGATAATTTTAGACCGTGATTAGTGCTATAAAGAATATAAAACAGGGTAATATGATCAAGAATACCAGGAGGGAAAGTGTCTAGAGTGATCAGAAAGGCCTTTCTGAGGAGATGACCTTGAGAAGAGAGCTGAATCATTATAAGGGGCCATTGATCCAAATTCTGAAGCACCAGTGTTGGAAGACGGAGGAAAAGCCATGATCCTCTGAAATGAGAATGAATTCACATGTTCCAGGAGCCTTGTTAGGTTGTAAGTAGCCGGAATATGAAGGACAGAGGGGCAGCACTATGGCATGAGGACTGAAAACTAGCAGACAAAGAACGTGTAGGCCTTGAGTTTTCTTCTGGTTGCAATGGAGAGCCCCTGAAGGGTTTCAAGTAGGGAAGAGTTGTGATTCGAAGTGTTAACGTTTTTAAATTTGTTTCAAAGGCACAAACTTACAGAAAAGTTGCAAGTACTTCAAAGACCTACATTTCTTTTGAACCATTGGAGAATAAATCGTAAATGTAATAACACTTGAATAGTGTGTTTCTTACAAACAAGAATGTTTTCCTAGATAACTATAGTACAACCATCAATATCAATAAATTATTGATACATTTCTATTATCACATGCTCAGACCCATTCAG
>NW_012110253.1:328970-335831 GCF_000951045.1 Mandrillus leucophaeus
TTTTTTTTTGCTTTCTTATAATTCATATATTTACTGGAATAGCATTTTTAATTTCTTCCAAGAACTTTTTCTTTGCATTCAGAATTTGTCTGTTCTGTGCAAGAGGCCTAGCTTGCAGCCAATCTCAGCTTTCGAAATGCCTTCCTCACTCAGTTTAATCATTTCTAGCTTTTGATTTAAAGTAAGAGACGCTCAATTCTTTCTTTCACTTGAACACATAAAAGCCATTGTAGGTTTATTAATTGGCCATATTTCAATATTATTGTCTCTCAGGGAATAGGAAGGAGAGGAACAGAGACAGGAGAATGGTCAGTAGTACAGTCAGAACATACACATATATGGATTAGATTCACTACTTTATATGGACACATTTCCCCCCTTTCCAAATTACAGTGGTAACATCGAAGACTACTTACCACAGATCACCATCGCAGATATGATAATAATGAAAAAGTTTGAAGTATTGTAAGAATTACCAAAATGTGACACAGACACATGAAGTAAGCACATGTTGTTGGAAAAATGATGCTGGTAGGCTTAAGCTTCAATTTGTTTAAAAAAAAAAAAAAGGAATATCTGCAAAGCACTGTAAAGTACAGTACAATAAAATGAAGTATAGTTGTATAATTAGTAGACTTCAGAGAGTAAGCATTTTCTCTCTGGTGAAGCTTAGTCAATAGTCAATTTGGCAGGGAGGGGTGTCAATGCCCCAATCACATGGCCATTCAACTTTCAGAGAATTTTTAGACCCAAACTAGTGCTTTCATTTTATAATCATATTTAACATCTATTTAGTACATGTTGTATGTCAGGCACTGTGCTAAGCATTCGCATTTATCAGCCAATGTCTAATCCTATGAGATACGTAGTAATTTGTTCCCATTTTTGTAAATGGGAAAATCGAGTCCTAGAGAGTCAATCAGCAAATAGTTCTTAGCTCCTTCAATGTCCAGGCCCTAGGTGGAGGAGATACTGCGGTGAAGAAGACTGACAAAGTCCCTCTCCCTAGGAGCTTATTCTCTAGTGGAAGGAGACTGAAAATAAATAAAAATAATTAAATGAATATGATAATTTTAGACCGTGATTAGTGCTATAAAGAATATAAAACAGGGTAATATGATCAAGAATACCAGGAGGGAAAGTGTCTAGAGTGATCAGAAAGGCCTTTCTGAGGAGATGACCTTGAGAAGAGAGCTGAATCATTATAAGGGGCCATTGATCCAAATTCTGAAGCACCAGTGTTGGAAGACGGAGGAAAAGCCATGATCCTCTGAAATGAGAATGAATTCACATGTTCCAGGAGCCTTGTTAGGTTGTAAGTAGCCGGAATATGAAGGACAGAGGGGCAGCACTATGGCATGAGGACTGAAAACTAGCAGACGAAGAAATGTAGGCCTTGAGTTTTCTTCTGGTTGCAATGGAGAGCCCCTGAAGGGTTTCAAGTAGGGAAGAGTTGTGATTCGAAGTGTTAACGTTTTTAAATTTGTTTCAAAGGCACAAACTTACAGAAAAGTTGCAAGTACTTCAAAGACCTACATTTCTTTTGAACCATTGGAAATAAATCGTAAATGTAATAACACTTGAATAGTGTGTTTCTTACAAACAAGAATGTTTTCCTAGATAACTATAGTACAACCATCAATATCAATAAATTATTGATACATTTCTATTATCACATGCTCAGACCCATTCAGCTTTCACCAGTGTTCTCTAATGTTTTTTGACAGTATTTAGTTAGATATCTCCTTCAGTCTGGAAAAGTTCTTTCATCTTCCCTTGACTTTCATGATCATTCTACATTTGCAGATTATTTTGTAGAATGCCTCCTATTTTAACTTGTTTCATATTTCCTTATGCTTAGATTTATATTATCAATCTTTGAAAGGAATATCACTTAAGCATTACTGTGATCCTTTCATTGATTCCTTTTAGGTAGTACATGATACTTATTTGTCCCATTAATGATGCTGTGCTCTTTGATCACTAAGGCAATGTCCGTCCAGCTTCTTCACTGTAAAATCACTCTTTTTCCAATGTAATTAATAAGTGTTTTGTGGGGAGCGTCTTTGAGACTGATAATCCCATGCCTTATCCTACTTTAACTTTCAATTTATTCATGTATGAATTTGTTTTTTATTTTAAGATGTAGGTTTTAGCCCGATGTTACCATTACTTGTTTTGATGCATGAGTTACCCGATTTTGATGAATGGGACCATCTTCAAGCTGGCTTCTGTGCCCTTTTGACATCTTCACATCGTTTTGATCAACTCTTTGCTTCTGATGTAACAAAACATTCTGACTGTCTTGTACTTTACCTGGCTCAGCCCTGGAATCAGTTATTTCTCTAATGAGCCCTGGTTCCTTTTAGTAGAAAAAGTTATATTTAGAATACAATAACTCATCATTAGATGTGTTCATTGCTATTGAGGTATCACTATCCAAGACCCTCTGTATGAGCAGAGCTAGGGAGTATGTCTGTTTAATCATATTCACACACACACACACACACACACACACACACATTTTTATATCTATTATTTGTGTATTTGCATATATATTACAACAATGAATTTACACCAATACCTACAATTTTAATCTAGTTATAAGGATTCATTCTTGATATATTTTATTTTCCGTATTTGTAGTTCCCTTTCTGACAGCGAGAGACAGGCTCTCATTATCTTTTTTATATCTGCCTATCTGATTAATCCCTCTGTATATAACCAATCCTGCATAGCCCAAGTCATCTTTCCTAAATTGGTGGCACTCTCCACTCCACTTGGGCTTTCACACCCTGCAAGGGCCACACCTCTTCTTTACCACACTTCTGTTCTCCCATGCCAAGTTTGCCTCCTATCCCCATATGGTGCCCTCTTCATCCTACTTGGGCATTTACCCCCTACTTCAGGCCACTGTTTGCAGGAACTACCTCCTCATCTTGCTGCTTTGACAGTCTGTGCTTGGCCACCATGACTTTGCCTCCTTTTCTCCACCAGTGTGGACATTAGTCTTGTTCTGCCTGCAGTGATTAACTTTTAGAGCTGAGTTGTTCATGAAGAGAAAAGAGAATGGAAGAGTTTATAGTCACTCTCAAATACTCACTGTGTTTCCTGCATGGGAAAACAGAAAGCTGTGTTGAATCCAATACCATAAGTAGGTGGTGATGATGGCATAAAAAAGGAAGGTTGTAGTGGAGATTTTGATAAGAAAGTTAAGTGACTTGCTTGCAGTTATACAACTAGTTAAATAGCAGAGCCAGAATTGTAACCTAACTCTGTACTGCCTGATGTATCATAAATACAATTTTTTTTACCCCAATGGGTGGGTCTGAAGTCCATGGAGATGAGAAAATTTTAAGACAAGTAACAATTTATCTGCTACTAAAATCAAAGCAAAAAGGAATAAAAGTTTGGTGTTTTCTTCTTTTATCTTCTTTAAAAAAATATACTTAGATTTCATAATAAATTATAAATTGCCAGTTGGAAATGCTTTGAAATACATAGGGAGATGAGAAAATTTTAAGGCAACTAACAATTACTACTAAAATCAAAGCAAAAAGGAATAAAAGTTTGGTATTTTCTTCTTTTATCTTCTTTAAAAAATATAGTTGGATTTCATAATAAATTGTAAATTGCCACTTGGAAATGCTTTGAAATACATAGAGTTATAATTATCTCAGAGAGTTGAAAGTCTTTTTTTCTTTCAAGGAATTATTATATAGAATTATGTGTTAACTAGATCAACAAGTCATACTAAGACTAATTGATGATAATAATAATAGCTAACATTTCTTAAGCACACACGATGTGCCAGGCAGAGTCCTAAATGTTCTATGTGTACTGTTTCACTTAAGTCTCACACAATACAGTGGGGTGTAGGTACTATTATTTTCCTTATTTTATAAGTTTTTATATGTTTTATAAATGTGACAGTTGAGGAACAGAGAAATAGAATTACTTGAACGACATTGCACATGCAGGAATTTTTGAAGCAGAACTTCAGAAATTGTGCTATTAACTATATTCCAGGACTTGAAAACTATATTCCAAGACAGTACTTGTAAATAGCCTACTACTCCTTTACCGGTAGCAGAAACCACTATATGTAATCCCAGAACAATCCTCAGAAAACACTTATCAACATGTTTCAAATAATTAATACTAATCAGAGTTAGCTTGTGATACATTGTCTTTGCCGGAACATCATTGGTGACTTGAAATATTTTAGTACGGTAAACTGGCAGTCTTAATAGTGTTTATTTGAGGTTAAATTGACCTGCCTTGTTTATCTCTCAGTCACAAAGAGGGGATGAAATGAGTTAAGGAGGTACAGTTTCTTTCCTTAATGTATGTCGGTGGTTCTCATAAGCAGTGTGGGTAGGGAGAGGGTAAGAAGCATTTTCAAAATAACAAAATTACGAAGATACTGTCCTTCCCAGAAGGCAGATTCTGTTGCTTCTGAGACCTTCTTATTTAGAAGCTTTTAATGTAAACTTAGTGAGAAAAAAGACAGAGATATCTGTGAAGAGCATTCAAAATAAACCTTAATGCATTTAAAGAGGTGTTGCAGACCCTTGTACCAGGAAAATGCAAGGCATATAATGGGCACTCCATTAATGAGGAAATGAAAGAGGCGTGCACATAGGTCAGATGATGAGAGAAGTGCCAGATGTGGTCATTACTGATTGCACATAGAAGTGCAAATGTAAGGCTTCCCTAACACACTTCCTGAAGAAGGTCTCTCACCAAAAAGCATAGTTTTTGTCCAATGTCAAATTTTTAGTTACAATATTTAGATTAACTTTGTTATACATAGTCAAGATCACACATGAATGTGTGATTTTTAATATAAAATAATACGTTAATATAGAAATAACACCTTTTTCCACTTTCACATACATTTTCAATACTTCTTTTTATCACCTAACACTTTTATTGGAAAAGGAAATATATACACACAATTTAACAATCAGGAAAAAGGAGCTCCATTTTGTGTTTTTGTTTGTTTCTTTGTTTGTTTTTTTGAGACAGTGTTTTGCTCTGTTACCCAGGCTAGAGTGCAGTGTCACAATCTCTGCTCACTGCAAGCTCCGCCTCCCAGGTTCACGCTATTCTCTAGCCTCAGGCTCCCTAGTAGCTGGGGTTACAGGCGCCTGCCACTGTGCCTGGCTATTTTTTTATATTTTTGGTACAGACGGGATTTCACCGTGTTAGCCAGGATGGTCTCGATCTCATGACCACATGATCCACCCGCCTCAGCCTCCCAAAGTGCTCGGATTATAGGCGTGAGCCACCACACCCAGCCAGAGTCTCCACTTTTATGCCTTATTTTCTGAAATCCAGATGTAATGTGTCCCTACAAATATTACTTCCCAACCACCACTTCTCATTTATATAACATTAGGTACTTCAACATTTCATTCATCCCATAAGATAATATAGTCTTAATCTCTAACATAACTAATTAGTGCATTGCTTTTAAAAATGACCCCAAATTATAATTTATTTGAAAACATAATATATTCACATGGCTAAAAATTCATAAATTTAGAAAAACACACACAGTGAAAAGTGTGTCCATCCCAATATCCTATTCTTCCAAGTCCCACTACCCATGTTATTAATATAAGCACATCCTATTGTTAGTTACTTCTGTAGCCTTCCGCTTTCTTCATGGATATACAATAAATACAAATATACATTCTGACTTTTTAATACATGTGGTAATATGCTCTAAAAATTTCTGCACTTTGCTTTTTTAAGGTAAGATATTTTGGAGATCATTCCATTTATTGGTGTTTTACAGCTACATGATATTCCATTGTATGGCTGTGCAGAATTTATTTAACCTGACCCCTGCTGGTAAATACTTATTTCTAATATTTTGTGACTATAGACAATGCTTTGCTGAAGAATTTTGTACATGTTATTTGTAAGTATACCAGTAGATCTTTAGAATACTTAGAGTGAAATTGCTAAATTGGAGGGTATTTGATTTTGATAGCCCTTTACTAAATGAGTGATCTTGAGCAAATTAGCTAACTTCTCCATGCCTCAGTTTCTTGTTTTGTGGATTAGAGATAATAATAGTACCTAGCTCATAGCACTAACTGTGTTAACCCATGTAGGGTGCTTAGAATATTGCCTGGCCCATAGGAAGGGATAAAAGAATTAGCTCTTCTGCTGCTGCTATTCTTGTTACCACCCAGCTGCTGTCCACAGGAGAGCTACTATATTCTCACCAGCTGGCTTATACCTGTACACTCCACCCCAAGTCTTGTTAAGGGGAGATATCGAATGGTAGAATTGTTGCAACCTCAAAAGTGAAAAATGGTATCCCCTTGTAGGTTTAATTTTGCATTTCTCTTCTGATGAGTGGGGTTAAGCAGTGCTTTATATATTTAAGTAAAATTTGTATTATTTTTATCTGTCAGTGTCTGGTTTTTGTTCATTATGTTTTCTCTATTCTTGATCTCTGTCTTTCTGATTTATAGGAACTTCTTATTTGGGAAATTAGTCTTTCTTTTTCACTTATATTGCAATTTTTTGTACTGATTTTTACTAGCAGAAGTTTCTAATTTTTATAAAGTCAGGTTTATCTATCTTTTTCTTAAAGATTTTACCTTTAAAGACAAGTTAGAAAGTGTTATACTTCAGCTGACAGAAAAAATGTCTCATGGTTTCTTCCATTAATTTTTTAGTTTCCTTTTTTACAGTAGAATCTTTGAGCCATTAGAAATTGATTCTTACGAGGTTTTTGTCAACTATATATGTAATATATATATTTTAATGGTATATATCAACTATATATTTCAACTATGTATATTATATATTATTCAATTGTATATATTTTAATAACTG
>NW_012110253.1:337571-339362 GCF_000951045.1 Mandrillus leucophaeus
AAAATAGTTTGGCCTGTGAAGTTCTGTGAAATAAATAAATTTTGATTTTTGGCTTTGAAATAATTCTAAACTTTGGAAAGCCTAGTGGTAATTGAACATATTGCTTTTCTAGCCTTAGGTTATATTTTGCAGAAAAGTGCAGGGAATTATATCTAACGAGTTAAAGGACTGTGATTTGTTTGTTTGTTTGTTTGTTTTACTTTTAAGGAGCCACATCATTTCTTTTTAATAGAAATATATTAATGACTGATGGAAGCACCTAGAAAGAAATGAATCCTTTATATTCTGATATATATATTTAGTGGCTTTTCTTGTATAGAAGATTCTGAGGAGATCTCTACCTGTCCTAAAATGTGGCCCTTTAAATAATTGTCTTTCTGTTTCCTGCAATGTCACAAGAAATTATAATCATTATTTGAAGGATGTTAATGGTGTCGAAGGTGCTGGCTTGAAAGGTGAGGCGTTAACTACATTTGTGGGTGTTTTATGACTCAATTTGTCATTTTTAGAAAATGCATTGTGTTTTACTGAACAAGTTACATTTGGATAACAAAATCTGCAGTGGGTTTCAGGGACAGAGGTTTTCACTTTTTAAGAAAAGTGTGTATTGTACAGTATGTAAAAAAGGTGCTACTTAGTAATCACATGTATGCTTAAGCAGCATTGTATAATCAAGCATTTAATTTCTTCAGACACATCTCACCTCTCTCACGAATCAGAAAATAATACAATTTTATTGTTAAGAGCCCTCTTATCTTTCCCCTGCAATTTAATTAATACTTGTTAAGAAGAGGTAGCTGTCAGATTCGAAATGAATTTCAGAATTTTCTATTGTCTTCTGATGGAGTGGCAATCTTAATCCTTTTATTTAGATATATTATTTTCAAGAACTTTTCAAAATGATAATTTCCCAGCTTTTCTGATTATGAAGAGAAATTTTTAGCATTTGAATAAATAGATTGAATGATTTTTTCTTCCATAAAAGGAAATAATAGATAAGCCATTTAAAAAGAAAAAAAAGATGATATTTTTAAGTAAGAATAACTATCATCTTCAAATTTTGTTATTTTGCTCAAAAATGTTCATGATATATCTTTATATAGATAGACATCTATGTAAAGAAATAATACTCATAAAGCCAGTAAAAGAAACAAGCCTGGATTAATTACTAACCTTTCACTTTCCTAAAATCACTGATTCAATCTACAGATATTTACCAAATTCCCACCTAGTGTAAACACTGGGGATAATAATGAAAGGATCGATAGACCCAAGGCCCCTCATGGTAGACCTTACATCCCAACAGAAAAGTACAAGACAAATAAATAAAATGATTGCAAGATCTAATGAATGTTAAGGAAATGAAGAATGGACTGAGATAGGAAATAGCAAAAAACAAAGACCAAAACCAAAAAGAACAACAACCCTGCTTTGTACATAAATGTTTTGGGAAGCATTATCTGGGAACTATTATTTAAGCTGAGATGAAAGAAACCAGCAAAAGATTTAAAATAGATTTTTTTTTTGATACTTCACTATTTGAAAATCCTTCAATATCTCTCAATAAAGTTTTAAACTTTTTTTTTCCCCAAAAAGGCCATGTATGCTTTTTGTTAAATTTATTACTAAGTACCTTATTTTTTTGGCTTGTATTTATTGTAAATTTTGTAATTTAAAACATTTTATGGCTTTTTTTTTTTTGGCCAGAATTAGAGAAAAGTAATTCACTTTTACATATCTATTCTATATTTAATGATTTAAGTTATTTTTAATTTTAATAATTTATAGATG
>NW_012110253.1:342812-344420 GCF_000951045.1 Mandrillus leucophaeus
ATTCTTGATCTCTGTCTTTCTGATTTATAGGAACTTCTTATTTGGGAAATTAGTCTTTCTTTTTCACTTATATTGCAATTTTTTGTACTGATTTTTACTAGCAGAAGTTTCTAATTTTTATAAAGTCAGGTTTATCTATCTTTTTCTTAAAAATTTTACCTTTAAAGACAAGTTAGAAAGTGTTATACTTCAGCTGACAGAAAAAATGTCTCATGGTTTCTTCCATTAATTTTTTAGTTTCCTTTTTTACAGTAGAATCTTTGAGCCATTAGAAATTGATTCTTACGAGGTTTTTGTCAACTATATATGTAATATATATATTTTAATGGTATATATCAACTATATATTTCAACTATGTATATTATATATTATTCAATTGTATATATTTTAATAACTGCCCCATTTGCACCCAAGTTATCTGTTGAATAATCATGTTTTCCCTAGTGATTTGATGCTGCCTTTGAAATATACCTAATTTGTTCTAATATGCAACGATGTTAAGACTTTCTGTATGTTCACTTGGTTTGTTAATGCTCCAAGACCATACTGTGTCAATAATGGAGGTTTTGTAATATGTTTGATAAATGGCAGGACTTGTCTACCCCCACTTTTTGTTCCTCTTGCTTGTCTATTTACAGAGCTTTTAAAAGTAAACTATAAAATATTTATAATAATAATCAAATACCTGAATCATGAGAGATTACCTAGAAATAACTCTGTTGTTGATCTTTGTCTCTTTTCTTTAAAAAATAACTCCATTAGTAGACTACTATGTATATCCAAAAGTACCATTAATTGAGTTTACCTCAGGCTAATATTTCTTATAAAATATTACCTCATTTTTCAAAATGAAGTGATTGAGAAAATATTCAGTAATATTAGAGTATTTCTGGGAAAACACATGAAAGGTATTTTATCCTTATTAAAGGATACTTTTTTGAGTGAACCCCTAATTTTTATACTTGAGCTATACATATGATGCTATTCCAGTTACATGATACAACTTTTCTAGAGTCATGCTATACATTATGTTACCCTCTAGCCACATGTGCTGTTTACTCTTACATTTGAATTAATTAAAATTAAACACAATAAAAAATTCAGTTTCTCAGTCACACTAGCTGAATTTCAGTAGTCACATGTGGCTATTGGTACCATTTTGGATGGTCCAGAGTGGAATATTTCTATCATCACAGAATGTTCTATTTGGCTGGATTTGTTTTATGGTATGTTGCAGCTTTAGGAGCTGTTTTTTATATATGGTAGTTTGGTTGATCAAATCAAAGAGGGGAGATCATTTCTCATGGAAGTTTTAGCTTTGGTAGGGATTCAGACAGAAAAGAGATGAATGTCTGAAAGAAACATCAGGGGAATTCACCTGATTGAAACTATAGTATACACAGTACTAGAGCAAAAATAATATGGTAGTCACCAGACTCTTTTGATCACATACTCCATCAAATAAATATTTTTTAAGCACACCTCCCAATAGATGTTAATTTTTAATTTACAGATTATTTACTTGCACCTCAAGTTGAATATTCCTAACACATGTCTCTGAAACCCAAAATGCTCCAAAATCTGGTACTTTTTGAGTACTGACATGAC
>NW_012110253.1:346690-364824 GCF_000951045.1 Mandrillus leucophaeus
GTTTTCTACATAGAAAATTCTAGGCTGGGCGCAGTGGCTCACGCCTGTTTCGGGAGGCCGAGGCAGGCGGATCACCTGAAGTCAGGAGTTCAATAGCAGCCTGGCCAACATGACGAAACCCCATCTCTACAAAAAATACAAAAAAAATGTAGCTGAGCGCAGTGGCGCATGCCTGTAGTCCCAGCTACTCGGGAGGCTGGGGCAGGAGAATTGCTTGATTGATCCCAGGAGTCAGAGGTTGTGGTGAACCAAGATCGCACCGCTGCACTCCTGCCTGGGTGACGGAGCAAGACTTTGACTCAAAAATAAAGAAAGAAAATTCAATTATGGGTGAATATTGGCAATTTTATTTATTCAATAATTATTCTTCATATTTCCTTTTTCATTGTTAGCTGGCAAAAACATTATAATGTTCTTAGTGATAGAACATTCTTGTATTTTTCCTGATTGTAAAGTAAATGCTTCCAAGATTTTTGTCATAAGTAATAATGTCTGCTATAGTTTTTTATCCTATATATTTTTAATCAGGCTGGGGCAGTTCTTACCTACTCCTATTTGATGAGAGGTTGATTCATAAGTTAGTATCGAACTTTCAGAATGATTTTCTGTGTCTACTCAGATAATTGTACGCTTTTTATTATTTTCTTGTGGCAACTTACACTAGAGATTTTTTCATGTTAACCATGCTTGGGTCCCTGGGATAAACCCACTCTGGCCATTGCTGGATTTGGCTTGCTCACTTTCTTTTTTAGGACTTTTGTATCCACATTTCTGAATAAGAATGATTTGTAATTATAGTTGCTTCTGCCAGAAATGGCACTTTTTGTATCAAGGTTATGCTAGCCTCAGAAATTTTTACATACTAGATTAATTTGTATGAGAATGCTATTATTTGTTAATGAAGAAATAACTCTTTTTATAATGTATTAGGACCAGACCTCATAAGATGTTTAGACATTAGGGGCTTAGTAATAATATTGGAAAGACTCTAAATTTTAATTGTGCTGCCATATGGCCTTACTATTGTATGTATAGAGACAATCACAGGATAAGGATAAAGGATGCTTATTTGCTGTAGTTCTAGATTACAAAATCAGGGATAAGTGATAGAAGACTATTAATTAAATAGTCAACATGGGTGGCTCTTTCTTAGAGAGATAAGTGAAATTTCTCCCTAGATTGCTTTTTAGCAATGATAAATTGCAGTGATTTAAAAAGGTTTTGACTGGATATTTTCTCCTGTAATTCTGGCAGCTGTTCCTAGAGAAACAGACTGTAGGGAAGCTGATTTCTCAATCCATAATTTTTATAATTGATACTTTGATAAAACTGTTGGTAATTATGAAAATTAATTCCTCTAGAATCATCATGCTAAAGTATATTATTTATTAAATGTATAGTTTAGCAGTCAAGCAGAGTTTCTTTTAACACATATTTTAATGTGGTGTACAGTTCAAATATTTTTACCAAAAGAGTTTGGAAAGTTGGAATATACGCCCCAGTAAGTCTGAGAGATATACCCCTTCATGGGCAATGCAAACTCAAAATTTCTTTAAGATCTCCTGTTTTAAATTCTCGTGTAAATGTCACTACTCCATAATATATTTATATTTGTTAATTTAAAAATAGTTTAATCTCTGTAAAATATCTGTGAATATTTTGCCATGTTTATTCATGACTTTGGCGATCCTTAGGCCATCACTGAGTGTTGATATAGATATAGGAATCCCAATTTGAGAAAAACGTGTTAAAGCATTCCTTAGTGGTCTCATCATGAGACTATATCCAGATTGGAAGGACTCTGTGATATTAGGCAAAGATTTGCCTCTATGATAGAAGTGTTCCAAAAACGAATAAGAAAGGAAGAAAAACATTTCACAAAGGGGCACTGTGCCTAGTATGGTACTTGGCATGAAGTAAGTGCTGAAGAAATAGTTGTTGGCTGAGTTAATATACTTTTAAAAAACTGATCTCTAATAAAAAACTAAAAGCCTGAAAAGATGTTTGGAAGTCGAAAGGGATGGTTTTGGCTTTTATTCTTCCTAGATTGCTAGACAGCTTTTTTCAGTTACCAGGAAGTATATTCTAAAGTGCTTTCAGAGTCAGGGGGAAATATCCATTTGCAGAGTTTGTCTTAGGGTATTTACATTCCATAATTTGCAAGACACTAAAATTTCTTGTAATTGAGAGGAATAATTTATTGAGGTGGTGTGACAACCTAAGTTTCTAAAATAGAGGTAATTTCTGGGCTTTTTGGCTTCACCTATCTGATTTGGAGATGGGTCTTACTATAATAGAAGACTTTTTAGCCTGAAGCATTTCATTGTTCATTTCACCCACCAACACTCTCAGGCTTTGTCAGGGCTATTGAAGAGCTTACTGAGTTATTAATAAGATAGCTCTTTGTTTCTCCTGTGGTTTTCTTTTCTTACAGGTCCTCAATTCCTTAACATAGGATAAATGAGAGGGCAGATTCATTTAAGGATAGTTCTGATACCTTAATAAAAATCTTTTCATCATCACACCAGGGTGCCACATTTTACAGAGGGAGAAACTGCACCCTCCTAAGGCAATGACCTTGTCTACATTGACACAGTTAGGACTTGAACCCACAGGACTTCAAAGCCCAGACTTTAGATCACTGACTGATAAATGTGTGTGATTGTAAATGTTTAAAGTTTAGTAAGAAAGGAGCAAGAGAAGCAGGTAACACCAAACTGTTAATACCCTAAGGCAACTGAGGAAGATGAAATGGTATTTCTTCAAAGTGGAGCTCCCTGAGTGGCCAGTATAATCTGAGTCTTGACCTAGAGCCAGAAGCATTTGTTATTAGGAGACAGGAAACTTACTGTTGAGGCACGTGTTGCATCCTCTTCGTAACGGGTACATATCTTTCTCCCCAAATGCAGCAGAGCACTGGACATGTAAAAATGTCCTAGAAATAAAGATGTCATTCAACTGAGCTTGAGTATGTCTGATTGTGTACTTACCTATATTAGTATATACCTTAATTTCATCAAGTGACTATTTAGTCCAGTAAGGAATATCCATTGAATATAAAGATATATTTCCTTTTTAAGGGGATTTTTTGGATCTAGATAGTCTGGATTTCTTAAGATTTAGTTTGGAGGGTACTTATTTAATTTATTTTAAAAAGAAAACTCATTGAGAATCTCTAAGGCCAGAGAATGCCTGGTGTGATGTGAATTTTAAGTCCCTGCTAGACTGTAAGCTCCCAGAGGCAGAACCTTCCTTCTCATATTCATCCTGTGCCCTTGGTCATGTGTCTAGGCCAATGCCTGGCACACAATAGGCACTTAAAAATAAAGTTTTTTTGGCCGGGTGCGGTGGCTCATGCCTGTAATCCCAGCACTTTGGGAGACCAAGGCAGGTGGACCATGAGGTCGGAAGATCGAGACCATCTTGGCTAACATGGTGAAACCCCATCTCTACTAAAAATACAAAAAATTAGCTGGGCATGGTGGTGGACAGCTGTAGTCCCAGCTACTCGGCAAGCTGAGGCAGGAGAATGGCATGAACCCGGGAGGCGGAGCTTGCAGTGAACTGAGATTGCGCCACTGCACTCCAGCCTGGGCGACACAATGAGACTCCGTCTTAAATAAATAAATAAGTTGTTAAAAAATGATTGTTTACTTTTCTACCAAATTTATTTTGCAAACCACAGCAGCCCTGTAGAAGAGGGGCCTGACTGCTAAAAGAAAAACAAACAGCAGCAACAACAGCATCAACAAAAGTATCCCCACAAAAACCCCATCCAAAGCTCAGCAGCCTCAAAGATTGAAGGTAAATAAACTCAGGAAGATGAGAAAGAATCAACCAAAAAACCTGCTGAAAACTCAGAAAGCCAGAGTGCCTCTTCTCCAAATGATCACAGCACTTCTCCAGCAAGGGCACAGAACTGGGCCAAGGCTGAGATGGATGAGCTGACAGAAGTAGAGGTTTTAGAAGGTGGGTAACAAGGAACTTCACTGAGCTAAAGGAGCATGTTCTAACCCAATACAATGAAGCTAAGAACCATGATAAAACATTACAAGCATTACAAGAGCTGTGAAACAGAGTAACCAGTTTAGAGAGGAACATAAATGACCTGATGTAGCTGAAAAATGCAGCATGAGAATTTCACAGTGCAACCATAGTATCAATAACTGAATAGACCAAGCAGAGGAAAGAATTCCAGAGATTGAAGACTATCTTGCTGAAATAAGACAGGCAGACAATGTTAGAGAAAAAAGAATGAAAAGGGATGAACAAAACCTCCGAGAACTATGAGATTATATAAAAAGACTAAACCTGTGACTGTTTGTGGTACCTGGAAAAGATGGGGAGAATGGAATCATGTTGGAAAAGAAACTTCAGAATATCATCCAGGGGAAATTCTCTAACTTAGCAGTACTGGCCAACATTCAGGAAATCCAGAGAATCCAAGTAAGATACTCCATGAGAAGATCAATCCCAAGACACATAATCTTCAGATTCTCCAAGGTCAAAATGAAGGAAAAAATGTTAAGAGCAGCTAGAGAGAAAAGCCAGGTCACCTACAAAGGAAGCCCATCAGAATAATAATGTACCTCGTAGCAGAAACCCTGCAAACCAGAAGTGTTTGGTGGCCAATATTCAACATTCTTAAAGAAAAGAATTTCCAACCCAGAATCTCATGTCTGGCCAAACTAAGCTTCATAAGCGAAGGAGAAATAAAACCCATTTCAGACAAGCAAATGCTGAGGGAATTCATCACCACCAGGCCTGCCTTGCAAGAGCCACTGAAGGAAGCACTAAAGTCTATAAAATAACCAGCTAGCATCATGATTACAGCATCAAATTCACACATAGCCACATTGACCTTAAGTGTAAATGAGCTAAATGCTCCAATTAAAAGACACAGAATGTCAAGCTGGATAAAGAGTCAAGATCCATTAATGTGCTATATTCAAGAGACCCATCTCACAGGCAAAGACACACATAGGCTTAAAATAAAGGGGTGGAGGAAAATCAACCAAGCAAATGGAAAGCAAGAACAAGCAGGGGTTGCAATCCTAGTTTCTGACAAAACAGACTTTAAACCAACAAAGATCAAAAAGACAAAGAAAGGCATTACATAATGGTAAAGGGTTCAATTCAGCAAGAAGAGCTAACTAATCTAGATACATATGCACCCAATACAGGAGCATCCAGACTCATAAAAGATCTTATAGACCAGCAAAAAGGCTTAGATTCCCACACAATAATAGTAGGATACTTTAACATACCACTGTCAATATTACACAGATCATCAAGACTGAAAATTAACAAAGATATTCAGTACTTAAACTCAGATAGGGATCAAGTGGACCTGATAGATATATACAGAATCCCCCACCCCAAAACAACAGAATATGCATTCTTCTCAGTGCTGCATGTTAGTTACTCTAAAATCGATCACATAATTGGAAGTAAAACACTCCTCAACAAATACGAAAGAACTGAAATCATAACAGTCTCTCAGACAACAGCCCAGTCAAATTAGAACTCAAGACTAAGAAGCTCACTCAAAACTACACAACTATATGGAAATTGAACATCCTGCTCCTGAATGACTCCTGGATAAATAATGAAATGAAATCAGAAATCAAAAAGTTCTTTGAACAAAGAAACAACATACCAGAATCTCTGGGACGCAGCTAAAGCAGTGTTTAAGAGGGAAATTTATAGCACTAAATGCCCACTTCATAAAGCTAGAAAGATCTCAAGATCTCAAGTCAAAAAGCTAACATCTCAACTAAAAGACATAGAGAACAAAGAGCCAACAAACCCCAGAGCTAGAAGAAAACAAGAAATAACCAAGATCAGAGTGGAACTAAAGGAGAGAGAGACACAAAAAACCCTTCAACAAAACAAGAAACCTAGGAGCGGTTTTTTTTTTTTTTTTTTTAATTAATAGACTATTAGTAATGAAGAAAAGAGAGAAGAATCAAATAGACACAATAAAAAATGATGAAGGGGGATATCATCACTGACCCCACAAAAACGTAAACAACCATCAGAGAATACTGTAAACACCTCTATGCAAATAAACTAAGAAATCAAGAAGAAAATGATAAGTTCCTGGACACATGCATCCTTTCAAGACTGAACCAGGAAGAAGTTGAATCCTTGAATGGACCAATAATAAGTTCTGAAATTGAGACAGTAATAAATAGCCTACCAACCAGAAAAGCCCAAGATCAGACAGATTTACAGCTGGATTCTACAAGGGGAACAAAAGGAGGCTGGTACCATTTTTACTGAAACTATTCTAAACAACTAGAAAGGAAGGATTCCTCCCTAACTCATTTTATGAGGCCAACATCACCCCAATACCAAAACCTAGCAGAAATACAATAAAAAAATAAAACTTCAGGCCAGTATCCCTGATGCACATCAATGTGAAAATCCTCAGTAACATACTGGCAAACCAAATCCAGCAGCATATCAAAAAGCTTATCCAGCATGATCAAGTAGGCTTCATCCCTGGGATGCAAGGCTAGTTCAACATATGCAAATCAATAAATGTAATCCATCACATAAACAACCAAAGACAAAAACCACATGATTGTTTCAATAGATGCAGAAAAGGCCTTCGATAAAATTCAACATTCCTTCATGTTAAAAACTCTCAATAAACTAGATATGAATGGAACATAACTCAAAATAATAGGAGCATTTATGACAAACCCACAGCCAATATCATAATGAATGGGCAAAATCTGGAAACAGTCCCATTGAAAACCAGCACAAGACAAGAATGCAGTCTCTCACCACTCCTGTTCAGCTTAGGAAGTTCTGGCCAGGGCAGTCAGGCAAGAGAAGGAAATAAAGAATATTCAGATAGGAAGAGAGGAAATCACAATGTCTCTGTTTCCAGCTGACGCAAGCCTATATCTAGAAAACGTCATCCTCTCAGCCGAAAAGCTTCTTAAGCTGATAAACAACTTCAGCAAAGTCTCAGAATACAAATAAATGTGCAAAAATCACAAGCATTCCTATTCACTGACAGTAGTCAAGCAGAGAGCCAAATCATGAATGAATTCCCACTCACAATTTCACAAAAAGAATAAAATACCTAGGAATACAGCTAACAAAGGAAGTGAAGGACCTCTTTAAGGAGAATTACAAACCATTGCTCAAGGAAATCAGAGGACACAAACAAATGGATAAAACATTCCATACTCATGGGTAGGAAGAATCAATATTGTGAAAATGGCCATACTGCCCAAAGTAATTTATAGATTCAATGCTATTCTGGTTAAATTATCATTGACATTTTTCACAGAATTAGAAAAATTACTTTAAAATTCATATGAAACTAAGAAAGAGCCCAGCTAGCCAAGAAAATACTAAGCAAAAAGAACAAAGCGGGAAGCATCTTACTACCTGACTTCAAACTATACTACAATGCTATAGTAACCAAAACAACATGGTACGGGTACAAATACAGACACACAGACCAATGAAACAGAATAGAGAACTTAGAAATAAGACTGCACACCCACAACCATCTGATCTTCAACAAAACTGACAAAAACAAGCAATGGGGAAAGGATTCTCTATTTTAAAAATGGTGCTGGGAGAACAAGCTTGTCATATGCAAAAAATTGAAACTGGACCCCTTCCTTACACCTTACACAAAAATTAATTCAAGTTGAATTAAAGACTTAAATGTAAAAACCAAAACTATAAAATTCCTAGAATGCAATCTAGGCAGTACCCTTCAGGACATAGGCATGGGCAAAGATTTCATGAGGAAGATGTCAAAAGCAATTGCAATAAAAGCAAAAGTTGACAAATGGAATCTAATTAAACTAAAGAGCTCCTGCACAACAAAAGAAACTATCACCAGAGTGAACAGACAGCCTACAGAATGGTAGAAAATGCTTTCAGTCTATGTATCTGACAAAGGTCTAATAACCAGAATCTACAAGGAACTTAAATTTACAAGGAAAAAAACAACCTCATTAAAAAGTGGGTATAGGACATGAACAGACACTTCTCAAAAGAAAACAAAATCTGTGCAGCCAACAAACATTAAAAAAGCTCAACATCCCTGATCATTAGAGAAGTTCAAATCAAAACTGTAATTAGCTACCATCTCATGACGGTCACAATGGCAATTATTAAAAGGTCAAGAAACAACAGATGCTCGTGAGGCTGTGGAGAAATAGGAACACTTTTACACTCTTGGTGAGAATGTAATTAGTTCAACCATTGTTGAAGACAGTGTGGTGATTCCTCAAAGACCTAGAACTAGAAATATCATTTGACTCAGCAATTCCATTACTGGGTATATACCCAAAGGAATATAAATCATTCTGTTATAAAGATACATGCACATGTATGTTCATTGCAGCATTGTTCACAAAAGCGAAGGCATGGAATCAACCCAAATGCTCATCAATGTTAGGCTGGATAAAGAAAATACGGTACATATATACCATGGAATACTATGCAGCTGTGAAAAGGAATGAGATCTTGTCATTTGCAAGGACATGGATGGAGCTGGAAGCCATTATCCTCAGCAAACTAACGCAGGAACAGAAAACCAAGCACCACATGTTCCCTCTTATAAATGGGAGCTGAACAGTGAGAACACGTGGGCACAGGGAGGGGAACAACACACACTGGGCCCTGTTGGCGGGGGTGGTGGGGAGAGAGAACATTGGGAAAACTAGCTAATGCATACTAGGCTTAATACCTGGGTGATGGGTTGATAGGTGCAGCAAACCACCATGGCATGTTTACCTATGTAACAAACCTGCACATCCTGCACATGCATTGTGGAACTTAAAAAAACAAAAATCCTTAGATGGAGTTTGCTAAACAATTAGGAAGAAGAAAAGTATAGTTGAGAACTAGCCTGCAGTACTGTCATAGGGACTTGCATCACATGCCTAATTCTGCTTTTGCATTACTGAAAGGTAAGCCAGCTGGACTGGGAGCGCGAGGGCAGGGGCAGAGAGCTACCTCCAAGAGCTACAGAGAAAGTTAAGTGAAATGCCACATGTGACATATGGCGCAGGGCCTGATCATAGTAGGTACTGAGAAATGTTCATCTAGCAGGCACATGTTAAGAATCTGCAATATGCAGTAGACTTGCTGAAACATAGCTACCCTTACTAACCCTACTCTTATGACTCTCATGAAGTCCCTACCCTTTCTTACTATCAAGTTATCCTTGATATGTTAGAGATAAAGAAACACAAAGACATTAAGATGATCAAAAGGCCTTCCAGCAAGAATGTAAAGATCAGGGCTGTTTGTCATCTCCTTGATAACAAAGTTGGTTTCACCAGGCTGAGTAGATAGGTCCCCATTTTTTGTATCCATCCCTCCAAAAGGTAATTGTTCTCTTTTGTAGTTCCTGCCAAGTCCAGAGCTATTTTAAAGCAAATCGTAAATAGCTGCAGTCTCCTGCTCGAAAGTCCAAATAAGCTCTCACCATTTGTAAGAGGCCATAGGATAGTCAAGTGAATTAAATGACGTCATTGTTATTTCTATTAGTAAATTTGAAAGTAAAGTTCCTGCCTCTGTAATAGACATATATTGAGAGAAATAGCATCAGAGTATCAAACTTAAGTGTTAAGAGCAAAAGACTACCCAGTCATCTTTAAACACACTTTACTCTCTAAGAGGAAAAGCTCGGTTATTTTTAAATATTTAGCATTAGATCAAATGTATGCACTCTGGATACATTATTTTTATATCTTATTTAGTTTATAAGTAATCCCATTTTATTAAATTTTTCTCCAAATTTTATTTATTATAAAGTATTTTTGGAAACTTAGATTTGTGGAATATGTTCTTTTTAACAATTAAAAAATATTTTCTATATTTTATTTGCTACTCTAACCTTGTGAGAATGCAGTTCTCATCTGTAATAGTTATATGTAGATATTTGTGATACAATTTCCAAGACCATATTTTGTCAGAAAGAAAATACTATCTTTATTCTCTTAATGAGATTCCAAAATGTTCTATCACTTTAATCTTTTCCATAAAGTTAATAAAATTATTTTGGGGTTTTTTTGTGATTTTTTTTTTTTACTCTTCACATTCCAGTTAATCATTTGGTTGAAAAAGCTAATAAACCATATTTTCAGAGATTTCTGCAACTTTAATATTAGGTCTGTTTCTGATGGTTATGCTTATGTGAAGATATGTTCTTGAAAGTTTAAATTTGTAAAGGTAATATTAAATTAGAATTTATAAAAGCACTTTTTAATGAAAATTATTAGAATATTATGTTTCTGGATTAGTTTTACCCAAAGTCAGTGTTGAGTGTATAAGGAGAAAAACCTCCAATATGATTAAATGGGCTAGTGAGATTAGTGCCCCATTGGTGATGTTAGCAGTCATATGCTCTTTAAAAATGGAATAATACTAAAACAGTGCTCTGTTATGCAGTTCTAGAAATGGTCCTATGAGTCCATGCCAACAGAATGTAGTTTTTATTTTCTGGTAATAATGCTTGGATTTATCACATTACTTTTCCCACCTGCCCATGTGACCTGTAAACATTAACAACATGATGACCAGGGTTCACAGCGCAGCCAGTGCTTATGGAACCCAGTGCATCTGTTTTGACCCTTTAATCATCAGACCATTCCCTATCGGGGGAAACCCCACCCCTGATATTTAACGTGGGTTCTTTTCTATTTCCCTAAGCGTCAATTGGTCTGAGAAATAAAGGGAAAGAGTACAAGAGAGAGAAATTTCAAAGCTGGGTGTCCTGGGGAGACATCACGTGTTGGCAGGTTCTGTGATGCTCCCTGAGCCGTAAAACCAGCAAGTTTTTATCAGCGATTTTTAGACGGGGAGGGAGTGTACGAATAGGGTGTGGGTCACAGAGATCACATGCTTCACAAGGTAATAAAGTATCACAAAGCAAATGGGAGCAGGGCAAGATCACAGGACCACAGGACGGGGTGAAATTAAAATTGCTATTGAAGTTTCAGCACGCATTGTCATTGATAACATCAGGTGACAGGGTTTGAGAGCAGACAACCTGTCTGACCAAAATTTATTAGGCGGGAATTTCCTCATCCTAATAAGCCTGGGAGTGCTACAGGAGACGGGGGCTTATTTCATCGCTTTGGCTTCTACCATAAAAGAAGGCCGCCCCTACGGGGGCCGTTCATAGGCCTACCCTCAGGGGCGCACTCTCTTTCTCAGGGATGTTCCTTGCTGAGAAAAAGAATTCAGCAATATTTCTTCTATTTGCTTTTGAAAGAAGAGAAATGTGGCTCTGTTCCGCCTGGCTCACCAGCAGTCAGAGTCCAAGGCCATCTCCCTTGTTCCCTGAACATTGCTATTATTCTGTTCCTTTTTCAAAGTACCCAAATTTCATATTGTTCAAGCACACATGCTCTACAAATAATTTGTGCAGTTAACGCAGTCATCACAGGGTCCTGAGGCAACATACATCCTCCTCAACTTATGAAGATGATGGGATTAAGAGATTAAAGACAGGCATAGGAAATCACAAGGGTATTGATTGGGGAAGTGATAAGTGTCCATGAAGTCTTCACAATTTATGTTCAGAGATTGCGGTAAAGACAGGCATAAGAAATTATAAAAGTATTAATTTGGGGAACTAGTAAATGTCCATGAAATCTTCACAATTTATGTTCTTCTGCCATGGCTTCAGCCGGTCCCTCCATTCGGGGTCCCTGACTTCCCGCAACAATTCCTTAGATAACTTTGAACTGAATCAGAAAAAGCAAGCCAGATCTAACAAGAAAGGCAGGAAATGACCTTCAGCTGGATTGGGATCCCTCCAATAGATGGGACATGACATGAACTTCATGTGTCTTTTATTCATCCACTTGATGCTGCCTTTTATACTGTACTGTCCATGGGTAAGAAATAACGAAATAACATTTAACATGTTATTGGTGGACTTATTTGTAGTGTGATTTTTAAAAAATTATTTCTTTTTTTTTCCCCCTGTAATTTTGTTTCTTCTCAGGAATCAGCAAATTCTGTTTTCACTTTTTAAGACTGATAATAATACTTCTTAGAGAAATATGTGAGCCTTACCAAAGTTTGGTCATATTCCCCTCTCAGGAAAAATAGTTATAACTAAAAACAATTCAGAATTTATTCCTGCCCTTTATTTTTATTTTTTATTTTTTTTAGAATGAACAAAAGAAAACTCCAAAGTATAGGAACACTGTTTTTTATAAGAATGAAAGTTATTTTAAAAGTATAAGAATAGTGTTTTATTTAGCTTCAAGTGCCTCAAGGAGCTATGTGCTTATTACAGTGTGTCTCTCATAACATCTACCATGTGCCTGGCCCATAGTAGACAGGAAAAATATTTATTAGCTAAGTGAATAAACTTCATATTTTTACTTCATAATTCTCACAAAGTAGTTGTCTTGGTGAGCATGAGCTGCTTCAGAATTCTCTAATGTTTCCCTCTTTGTCTTTGGACTTCAGTAGAAAAATTTTCAGTTCTTTTTCACGGGAACTCAACTCAACATCACATAACTCAATTACTATACAGTCATGTGTTATTAAATGATAGGGATATGTTCTGAAAAATGTGTTTTTAGGCATTCTCATCATTGTGCGAATATTGTAGAGTATACTTACACAGCCTCAAGATGTCATGCTCTGCTGCACACCCAGGCTCTGTGATATATAGCGTGTTGTTCCTGAGTCACAAACCTGTACAGCATTTTATTTTAGTCCATTGAAACACAATGGCAAATATTTGTGTATCCAGACATAGAAAAAGTACAGTAAAAATACCATGTGATTATCTTATGGAAGGAATCACTGTCATATATGCAGATTGTCATTGACTGAAATGTTATGTGGCACATGACTCTACAAAGTTTCCTGAATTTGTTTGCATTTCTTACTAACTTGATTTAATTAAATGTGAATGATGTTTGAATGACTTATAACCAGTAAAATGATTTACAGTGTTCAGATAGCCCTGAAAGCTTAGCACTTCAAAATGCAGATGGTCCGTGAATTCTGATGGTTCCATTTAGGATTATTCAACTTTAAGGTGGGGTTACAGTTTCTATTGAATGTGTTTGGTTTTCTCACTATCCTAAAGTCAAAAAATCCTAAGTTGAATGATTGCAAATTGGAGACCGTCTGCTGTGTTACCAGCACGAAATACATTTCTGACTTACAATATTTTCAACTAACAGTGGGTTTATTGGGATTTAGGTGTAGCCCAAAAAGTATCTGAGACAGATCTTAATCCGTTTAGTTTATTTTGCCAAGGTTAGGGACATGCGTGGAGGAAATAAACATGGAATCACAGAAACAGTCTGTGGCCTGTAACTTTCTCCAAAGATGATTTTGAAGGCTTCATTATCTAAAGGGGAAAAGTGGACTGGAGGGGAAATAGGGAGGATACTGTTATCCACTTGTTGCAAGAGAAAAGGAGCAGGTGGGGGAGTAGTCAGTTATGTATTCCTCTCGGCCTCAGTGAATGGGCACTTTACATAAGATAAGGTGAACTTAGAGTAGCAACTGTGGAGATATTTAATCTTTTTATCCATAAGTATCTGCTTAGGAACAAAAGGAAAGGCAGCTTCTTGCATGACTCAGCTTTCAGCTTAATGTTTTTTCTTTTGGCATAGTGAATTGGGGTTCAGGTTGGAGTTTTTGTTTTCTTTCACATAGGTAAGTCAGGAGCATCCGTAATTAATTGTTTCCAAAGAGGTATCAAAGAGGTCAGGGTCAACAAATAAAAACAGATGTATATATTTATGTGTTTGAATGAGGAGGATTAGTCATTCATTTTAGAGGACCAAATGTTTTAACAGTTTCCAAATGAACCACGTTACCGTTTTTAGTTCAAACAAGACTTCCAAAGCAGTTTAAGCATCATTGAAACATCAAATAAAAAACCTTGATAATGGAGAGAAGTCTCTCCCAAAAGAGCAGAGCTGCACATTTCCTTAGACATATACCTGTAATTTTTTAAATTTAAAATGTCAGCTCTGCTTTGGTGCAATCGGTATGTCAATTGGTGTATCCATATTATCTCCCAGCCTGCCCAAACCACCCAAATTAGTGTAGCAAAGTCTTTTTGGAAGCTTCAAAGCTTAACTTTAATCTTGATTCCTGCTAGCCTCCAAAAATTGTTTGCTCTGTATGCAACTGAATGGTTTTGAATGTTTATATAACAGTGTCCCTCACTTTGCAATACTCTTTGGGACAGTGAATGTATTACCACTGTTAGCCTTCAGGCCATCATCTCCTATCACACCTTGCAGTAACTGTTCTTCCAGTTAACCTTATCAGCAATGCAGACTTTTCTCACAGTGCCTACCATCTACGTCAGGGCTAGACCCTCCTGACTCTGCCTCCCAGCATTTCAGTCGCTGCTTTTCAGTTTCTGTGGCATCAGGGGTCTGATCTTTACCACTGTTCTCTAGTCCTCTTTCTTAAACTCCTTCAGCACCTCCACTTGTCTTCATTGAAAATCCAAACAACCTGCAGGAGAATCCCTGTAGGACTTGGCACTGCCTGCCTCTCTGTCATTTTCCTTAGCTCTTCATCTACTCGTACTATACTATAGGTATCAACCTTAAAGAACCATCTGTAGTTCTTCAGAAACTCCAAGGTAAACATGCTTCTGTGAACTAACGTCTGCAGTTTGCTTTGCATGAATGCCCTTCAAGTTTTCTTTTCCTGATTACTTATTTATTTCTCCCCAATGGCATCAGTCTGTGAGAGCAAGGTCCATCTCTTCCCCCTCCATTTTCGTTCCTAACGCAGACTAGATGGATGCTGAGTGGAAGCTGCTGGGTGAATGAGTGAGAACCAACCAGATCCTCCCTATTGATTTTTATTCTTGATTCCTTAGTCCCATTTTAGATGAACTGGTTTCCTTTCTTCTCCTCCTTTGTTTCTCTCTTAACAATTTCCACATACCTCTGACTCAATCTGGCTGAAGTACAGCTCTGCCTTGATCAAAACCTTCAGTGGATTACCGTCTCTTGCAAAATCCTTTTCGTGCTCAATATCATTTCCAGCCTTTACTTGTCAGTCTCTAATCTGCATTTGCAGCTGCATTTCCCATGCTTCTCCTTGCCAACTCCAGACCAGCCTCTTGTCCATTCTTTTGTCACACTCTGTAGCATAGTATTTATGTGATTGTGTTCATATCATATCCTCAGATAGGTGTTTCCTTGTCCCAGTCACTGACTAGTTAATTAAAAGTCAAAATGTCCGCTACCCCACAATCAGAATTAATCTCCCATTCTGTATCTGTAAATACTACTTTTACGTTTTTCCTTCCATTATGGTATCTCATTCTACTTTTTATTATAGCCTTTGGTTTTTGCTTTACTTTTGCATACCTGTACCTAATAGATTACAAACTCCTTGAGATAACAGCTATATCAGTTTAACCTTGAAAGCCACAGACAAGCTTGCCCAATCAATGGCTGGTGCTATTCAGTCAGTATGAATAGAGCACCTGCCTTGACTGGCAGACATCGGTTTGAATCCCTGATATGCCACAAATAGCTATGTAATCTCTTTTCTTTCTTCTGGTTTCCCAGCTTGTAATAGGAAGATGATAATACCACATTTGTAACGTGCTTATGCAGATTAAGTGAAATAATGTATGGAAAGCATATAGCTTAAAACAATGGCCCATGACACTGCAAAAAATAGTCATGATTACTGCTGTTACTGTTACTATAGACATGTACTCACCATTGTAGAAACATATTGTTTTGTTTGAGCTTTTAGGATTAATGACTTTAATTGTGTGGCTAATTTCTAGCTGAATATAACTGAAGCTAGAAATTACCCATTAGCCTTACTATTAAATATAAAGCATGTTTTCACTATCTTACATCTTTTATTATTACTTATTTTGCCATTACAACATTTTGCAGGCAACAAGGATTGCTTGCTTCTTCAATTTTTCCAGTAACAGAGGGCTAAACTGCTGTCAGTATTTGTGAAAAGAAGGATAATACCAAGCCTTAAATCCTATCTAGCCCAGTCTTTTCCATGCTATTTTGCAGTAAATGAGTTGAATTTCCTACGGTTAGAGTTATTGAAACCTGACATGTGGTGTTGGAGGAAACAATAAAACACCAGAAGGACTTCTTTAGCCTGCCAGTGGGCTATTCTCCCCCTCAGGTTAACTTTTGTTGAGTATATATGTTCTATTAGAACTTGGATGGATGGCACAGTCAGAATGCGTAGTCTTTGTACCAAAGAACTTAGTAAAATTGAAGTCAACGAAGGGGAAAGGTATCTAATTATATTATGCTTTTGTAAATTGTTGGGAAAGATGTAGTGCAGATCATTCCTAATTTGAATTAGGTGTTTTGTGCTTATTATGTTAGTGTTTCTTAGAATTGAAATTATGGGAAGATGATTCACTGTGAGGAAATACCTAATTTTTTTACCTTCCTTTTTTCCAACTAAAATTATGAATAACTCATCAAAGAAAGGAAAAACCTGATATAGTCACCAAAAAATGACAAGAATTCATCATACATATTTAAAGCATATGTGTCGTTTTCTACACTGGTGAAAATAGATTGAGGAAATAGCACTAGAAATTGGCTTAAGACCTAGACACTGGTAGAAGAATGACATATTACCAGAGACTAAAATACCAGAAGAAGAGAGGAAATTAATGTCAGTTTCACCAACTGATGATGATAGTGATGATGATGGTGAGAACATTTAGTAGGCAAATTTTCAGGCCCTGTGTAAGTCAATTAATGGTCATTGTTTCATGCTGCAGTTTTTATAAGAATCCCAATGAAATGCATGTTATTATTTTTACCTTTGTTTTACAGTTAAAGATACTAGGGCTTCAACAGATAGTCGTACTCAATGTCGCATAACTTGTAAACGACAGAAGTGGGACTTAAACTGAGACCAGGCTAACCCACCGTCAGTCCTCTTAATCCCAGTGCTGTACTGATAAGGCTACAATTTTTTCTGTAGGTGACAGTGAGGGCAAAGTTCTGAGAGTGAGTTCTTAAGTTCTTCTCTAGGAACACGCTCTGCTGGTTATGGCAGAGCCACCAACTGACCAGACCACCACTTCAAAGGCTTTAATGAGGGAGATTTACAGATTGACATGGAAAAACTCTTTGTAGTAAATCCTTTATGGCAGGGACACCATTTTAAGCTGCATCAGGAAGAAGACAAAGATAGACTATGTGATTTAGATACTATGTTTCCTGAAAGCCAATTTCAGTAGAACCACTCTATCAGCATTCCACGCCACTGCATGGCAATTTAAACTGCAAAGCCTAAGCAGAGGAGAGTTAACAGTGTGATTACAATTGGTGTATGTACCCCTTGATCCTAGATGGAGACGTTCTGTTAATAATCCCCATCTGGCTATGCAAATGGCAAGATTCCATCCAACAATCCAGAGGAGGCTCTCTAACATCCCTGAGGTCTCCTAGCAGACCCAGATCCTATTTGAGTTTGGCCTTTCAACAATTTTATTATGGCTATAGGTGCCTATTTCCAAGCACCGACAGCCTGTCATTATTAGTTATTCAATAACATCCCATTGGACATATTCTTTAAGATTTAGCAAAATAATTACCCAGAAGACTACAGAGTCCCATAAAGTATTCTCACTGATATAGTTTGACCGTACAAACAAAACAAGAGAGTGAAAAAACACAGATAAAAACATGAAAGTCAGCCTTTCTACTGAAATAGATCTCACATTGGTAATGCACGTTTTATATAATACCAAATATCTATTATTTGAGAAATGGAAGCACACACAGCTGCTGTGAAATAAGAACAGAAGTGAAATTTCATATTAAAAAGGAGCTAATTCAGACAAGCATCGGAAGTAACATTTTATTGGTTCTAAGACATTTTTACATTTCAGCATCTTAAAATAGGAATTCTTTTTAAAAGATGGCCTCTCACAAATACTTTGTCGTGAAATGGTGGTAACATATAAGGCCCCTTTTAAAACATGAGCAAGATGATGTCATTTCTGTTCAAATCTTCCTGGCTTTGGATCTCCATAAAATCCAAGAACCTTAACCGTAGACTACATGGCTCAGTATGATCTGGCCACTCACTTGGTTCTCTAACCTCATTTCCCAGGACTTTCCCCC
>NW_012110253.1:366244-371873 GCF_000951045.1 Mandrillus leucophaeus
TACCATAAAAACCCTACAAGAAAACCTAGGTAATACCATTCAGGACATAGGCATGGGCAAGGACTTCATGTCTGAAACCCCAAAAGCAACGGCAACAAAAGCCAAAATTGACAAATGGGATCTAATTAAACTAAAGAGCTTCTGCACAGCAAAAGAAACTACCATCAGAGTGAACAGGTCTTTCCGTTCTTAAATCACCTAGGCATACTTCCACCTCCAGGTCATTGCCCTTGGTGTTTCCTTTCCTGGGAATGTGTTTCCTCTGCTGGGAATGTGTTTCCACTGAGAAGCCCATGGTTCACTCTCACATCTACTTCAGATATTTATTCAAGTCATACTTATTTAGGCTTTCCCTGGCCACCTTATCTGAAATTGCAGCATCCTAACATTTCCTGTCTACTTTTCTGCTTCATTTTTCTCTCTAGCATTTATTACCAGCGGACAGTTCGTATTTTTTATTTACCTTGCCTATAGTTTGTCTCTCCCCAGTAGAGTATAAGCTGTGGTAAAAACAGGGATTTTTGTGTATTTTCTTCACTACTGAATCTCCAGGTCTTAGACAAATGCCCGCTACAGACAAGACACTTAGTAAATATACACTGAATATATGAATAGCTATAATATAAATGTATAAATACATATATATGAATATGCCAAATATAAAAAAATAAATCAATGGATTACATACTGAAAGGCTGATAAGGTGGGGAAGAGGGTAAATATTACACTAAGTCTGTCCGGTGGCTCATGGTCTAGGATCTGGGCATCTTGCGCTATAAACTTGCCTCTGTTACTGGCTATCTGAGTAAAGTTTACAAGTTAATCCCTTGGGCCTCCAGGCGGGACTAGAGTATGGATGTTATAACCTCTCAGTTAATTGAGCCTTCTGCTAAAAACAATTGAAAAATGAGGACCAGAACTGGGAAGCTGAAGTGACTGAAACCGTATTTTTTAATGTAAATATTATCACCAGAAATGGTAGTTGTAAGGAGAGTCTTAATACAAAAGACTTTGGAGTTAATTTTTGGCTCAGTTGCTTTTGTTTTATAAATAGTGAAACTGAAGCCCAGGATTTGAGAGACTTAGCCAAGGTCAAGTGTTAATTGGTGGCCAGCCATAGAACTGTACTCAACAACCCTGACTGAACCCCGTGTTCTTTTTACTTTCGTTAGTACATATGATAAATACTGGTGATTAAAAACAAAAAAGAGTTATACTTAGGCTATTTTGGTATTTTGTTCAACTTAATATTTGATGAATTCACCTAATGGAAATAATACATAGGTCAATTTGTCTCTCTTTGTGACCTAATTCAGCTTCCAGAGGAGATTGGAAAACTTGAAGATAAAGTGGAATGCGCTAATAATGCCCTGAAAGCAGATTGGGAAAGATGGAAACAAAATATGCAAAATGACATCAAGTTAGCATTTACAGATATGGCTGAGGAGAATATCAATTATTATGAACAGGTAATTAGTGTTATTTGATATTGCTTCATTTTAAAGTTATAGTCTCATTTACTTTTGGTCTGTCCAATGTTGAAAGAGTGTATTAAAGAACCAGTGTCACATTCTGATGCCCCTCTGGTGGCTCAGTTTCGATGAAGTTGTCAGTTACATTTGGTTTTTTATCCTCAGTTTGTTGTTTTGGATTTCGATTCTTCAAAAGCATTTGATAATGCTTTCTAATGATTCTCCTAACTACTCCTCTTTCCTCTCTCTTTTCCATTTATAAAGATTTGGCAAAGGAAGGAAAGGAACAGCGGTTTGAATGAGCAGAAAATCAGTTCAGGCCCTGTTCCCTATATCCTTGCTATCCCCATCTTCTGTAGCTATTCTAAAACCATCAACAAAGGAGCACCCCATTCCATCAGCAAAAGAGTAACAACATCTTTTTTTTTTTAAGTTCAATTTGTTTTTCAGATGATTGTATTTCATTTTTTTACAACTAACTTTTCCTCAGATAAGTTTTTTGTTTTTTTTTTTTTAATTGTAAACATACTTTTCCTAGAAAGTATATTTTAAAATGACATCTTTAACTTTATCTCTGGCTGAATTAATGAATATATGAAATTATGACATTAACAAAATTATGTCCTATAGCAGTGGTCCCCACCCTTTTTCGTACCAGGGACAGGTTTCATGGAAGATGATTTTTCCATGGACGTAGGTGGGAGCGGGGTTAGTTTCAGGATGAAACTGCTCTACCTCAGATCATCAGCCATTAGTTAGATTGTCATAAGGAGCATGCAACTTAGATCCCTTACATGCGCTCCTGTGAGAATCTAATGCTGCCTCTGATCTGGCAGGGAGTAGAGCTCAGGCAGTAATGCTCACGCACCGCTCACCTCCTGCTGTGTGGCTGGGTTCCTAACAGGCCAGTGACCAGTTCCAGTCCGTGGCCCAGGGGTTGAGGACCCCTGTAATTTAGAGTATATAGTGCTTATCAGTTTAAAAGAACTTTAAAGTAAAATATTATATATCTTGAAAGATTAACTGATAATGTTTTTATTCAACAAGAGTTAATTAAGCCCCTTCTATCACCAGACATTGGGCCTGGCCCTGGAGAGACCACAGTATGCAAGGCAAATAATCCCTTTCTCATGTAGTTACAGCCAATGACGGGAACAGTCACAAAGAGAGCATAACAAAATGGTATAAAGGTTAGGTATAGAAAGACATTGCAGGGGCATATAACCTAATCTAGGAAAAATAAGGATATGTTTATGCAGAGACCTGAATGAAGAATAAGGAGTTGCCAGATAAGGGTGTGAGAAATGGAGTTGGAGGCAGAGAAAACACATGTACAAAAGCCTCGAAGGGAGAGAGAACATGTTCAGATAACTGAGGTTCTTTTTTGGAGGAAGAAGGAGTGAAGGTAGTTTTGAATTGAAAGATTAGGCTGAAGAGTGCTATATAAATTTAGTCTTTTACTTTTAAGGGAAATGGGAACCTTTGAGTAGTTTTCAGCAGGGAACTGACAGCATCAGACTTGCCTTTTGGAAAGATCACTCTGACTGTACATGGGTCAGAGTTAGGCAACACTGGACAGGATGAGACTAGTTAGGAGGCAGGAAAGGCAGAGATGTGAACTGACCTAGGAGTTTCATGTTAGTGGGCTAGAGATTATCGAACAGATCCGTGGTTTTGTTTTGTTTTGTTTTGTTTTGTTTTTTAACTGGGTAGAACTGGAAAGATCATTTTCTGTCTCTCCTTAATTTTTCATTCTGGTAACAATTATAAGTAAAATCAAGTATCTAAAATGAATTTCCCATAAATCTCAGATTTTGAATGATACAAAATATTTCTTTTTAATAAAGCACATTTATCAACATAAAGCTTTATTACCATTTAACTGTTTAAATCCATAGACCTAACCTTACCTCTCCTTTATAGTAGAAATTGTCTACACTTAAATTACAGAATTGTTAAGAAAGTCGCTTGTTATGAATAACAAAACAAATCAAAAATTTAATTGAGATAATTTATAAGAAAATGTCTTAAAACATGCAGTTTTCTATGAACGATTATAAAACCTAAGTATATTAGGGTATAAAAATCACAAGATAAATGCACTTAATATATTTTCCTTTAAATGATAAGATCTGCCAATTTTTCTAAATTTGGATTTTTTTTTAAGTGTTCATAACAATTCCACAGCATTCCAACTAAAATGTTTGGGTTTTGACCGTACTTCTCACATAAATACGTATTTTTTTCAGTCTCATTGATTGAATTCAGTTTATACAAAACATTCCTTTCTTAGAGACAGTTAAAAGAGCATCGCTGTGCCATATTGCAAATTTTGTTTTTCACAGCAGTTTCTATCAGTGTGTGATGTTTTTAACTCTTTCCCCAAGTGTACTACAGTTCTAAATGTTACAAAAATATATCAAGTGTCCTCCATCTTAAATGTATAAATTTGGAGGGATCATTGTTTTTCGTTTGTATAACTTCCAGAGATCCTTATAGCTCCATTTATTTGTTGAATTTTTTCCTGAGTGAAAAACTTGTAACAGATTTGGCACATCAGTCCAGTAAAACAAAATCTGAAAGTTGGAGCCCTTAAATGGTCAAGGATTCTTAGCGAAAGATTAAGGCCTAAACAGCAACAATCCACCACTAACTATTAACATCAGAATATCTCAGATATACAGGGAAGTGAAATGTTCCAGAGACCATTCATTTCCTGTTTAATTTCATCACATTCTAATGGAAATACTTCTTTTTTCATCAGTATTCCCAAAAGGGTCTGTTCCTAGTGTGATGGATGAAACAGGGTATATATACATTTGCCTTTGGATTTACCTGTATTAAGTTCTGGTCACAGATTGTTTAGATATTAAAACTTAAATATTAAAATGGCAGAGGGAAATTAGATTATAAATATGAGGTATGGGTCTGTATCCAACTCCAGTTATTATCATATTGTACAATAATTGTGTCATGTTATACTTAGAGGCATCTATTACATCTAAGAACATGTAATAATCAGTGTCATGTTGTACTTAGATGTATGAATTTATTGGGAGAGAGTTGATTCTAAATCCACAACGGGTGTCTCAAATGAAACTTTTACTAGCTAAAATGATGTTATTCACATTTTGTTCTATATGACCAATAATCAAGGATAAATGTGTTGAGTCTTTTTAAACAAATGAATAATAAAACAATAAAATTAAAAATCCATTTGAACAGGATGAATGATTTCAAAGTACACTGATACTCAAATAATGAAAGAAAATGACTTCCTGCTAATGTAAAGGGATTCTAAAACAGTAAAACAGGACATGTTGGATACAGGGCGTGGATATTTCCTAACATTTTTCTTGAAGGTGCAAAAGAAAATCTGCTTTGTTGTTGTCAATGCTGATGGTGCTAATGATGAAAGCTTGAGAGCAAGTGATTCCTGGCTTATCTTATGAACTGGAAGAGCGCATTCTTCTCAAAACTTTATTTTAATATCATTGAATTCACTTGGCTGTCCAATGTCCTCTTACAATTAGACTTTGAGGGCTTATTTGGACATTCTGACAGGAAAGTGCAGCCATTTAGGAACTGCTTTGGAATAGCTCTGGACTTGGCAAGAACTATTAATATAAAAGAGAACAATTACCTTTCGGCTGGATGAGCACAAAAAATGGGGAACCGTCTACCCAGTCCAGTGAAATCACCTTTGTTATTAAGGAGGTGACAGACAGCTCTGATGTCCTTTTGGTCATTTAATGTCTTTGTTTTATTTGTCTCTAACATATCAAGGACAAGATTGATAGTAAGAAAGGGTAGGGAATTCACAAGAGTTATGATAAGGGTAGGGTTAGTAAAAGGAGCTATGTTCAAATGTGTCTATGCAGATTCTTATATGTGCCTGCTAAATTAACATTTCTGAGTACCTGCTATGATCCGGGCCTGCTCTGTATCTCACATGTGGCATCTCACATGACCTTCTCTGTAACTCATGGAGGTAGCGCTCTCCTCTCTCTGCAGTCTTGCTGGCCCAAGTTTCTACTAATGTTAATTTTTGCCAAATTGCAGTTTGTAGTTAAGTGAATATGATAAAGGAATATAGTTTATTCCTTTGCATAGCTTATTTTATAATATAGTTCATTCCTTTGAATAGTTTATTTTAA
>NW_012110253.1:373073-456533 GCF_000951045.1 Mandrillus leucophaeus
GGCGACAGAGCGAGACTCCATCTCGAAAAATAAATAAATAAGTAAGTAAATAAATAAATAAATAAGTATGAATAAGCGCTGAGTGTCCAGAAGGTTCTTCAAGTGTAGTTTTACTTATTTAGGGATTTATTTCTTCTTGTGTTGGGAAAATGGTGAAATAAATTCTAGTGAAATGGTTGTTTGTTTTAAACATAATATTATACTGCATACTTTGGGACATTTTGTAGATTGTGTATATATTTACTTGAAACCATCCTGGTCCAAATAGGACAATTTCCAAGTATTCTGAGCTTAAGAGGTTAATCTATATGGATAATGATGATAAAATTGCTACCTAAGCAAGATTTGGATGGATGGCATTTAGATTCCTGTCAGAAATTTCATTGTATTCAAAGCTGAAAATCAGAAAAAGTATTGATTTGTGCTCATCTGTGAGTTGAAAGGAGCAATAAGGGGAATAGTCTCCCTAGACTTAATTCTGACTAACAAAGAACTGTTATCTTAACGTGACAGTTCCATAAGCAGACAGTACTGTTTTCAAAATCTGGGAGGTGAAAGCAAAGGAAGGAAAACTTGGCCATTCTCAGTCATATTTCCTAGAATTTAGTAAAGTACCTTAAAAAATTAGAGAAAAGTTAGTTATACTTTCAAAATCATACACTCTAAATGAGAATATGACTTGACAGGAGTGGACAATTCTTAAAAGTGAAAAGAATGAAGCAGGTAAAGAACCTGACACAATCATACCTGTGGACCATGGACCATGGAAACAAAGATGATAGAGGAGGATACAGTCAAGGAAGAATACAGAAAAACACAGGCAATATCAGTGAAAGCATACGTCGGGAAGAAGAGAGTTTTGGGGGAAAAAATGTGAAGAGCTTCCAAACAGCACCAGAGTCAAATGAGAGTAGGTATGAGGAGCCTCTTTGGAAGCAAGAAAATTAGGAATTCATATGTTATCAAAAAATTAATAAAAATGAATTCCTAGTGGAAACTGTGTAATGGGAACTAGGAAAACAGAACTACCTCATTTCTATTTCACTGCTGTTTTATCCATGAAGGAGAATGAAAGTATAAGATGAAAGCGTTAGGAAAATACAAATAAAAGTTAACTAAAATCCAGTACATTTGAAGAGGTAATAAAACAAAAACTATCCATTGCCACAAAGAGATGGCTGGGTGTCTTCTGTTTTTCAGTGAGTGGTGCAAAAGCCCGCCCTTTACCAACCTGAAAGCAGTGCTTACAAAGCCCCAGTTGAAGCTCTTAATTCTAAATTTACTCATAGAAGGAAGACTGACAGACCGTCACTTACTCAGAAGAAATGCAGGCCATGTTACTTTCCTAGGTGAATCCTAAAATTACCCCCAGAGAAGGTTTTCAGCAATACTGGAACAATGTTTCCAAAGTAGTTAACCTCCTCTGTAACTTCAGATACACACCATGCACAGTCAATACTTGCTCAACCCTTTGTCAATAGCCTGTCTTAGAGAGAGAAGAGTGGATATGGTAGGGGAGTTACCCACATAGAGTTGTTCAGCATAGTTTTTAGCCTAAGAAATAGCAGGTAGTGTTTGAGTTTTCTTTTAAATTGTTGGAACAGAGGTGTAATAGATGGTCTGTATTGAATCTTTTTTTTTTTTTTTTTATGTTGGCCATAAAAAAGACTCCTGGGCTGAATCTCTGTCAAGAAGCACATTCTTTAAAGTTAAATTCTCTTTCCTTATTATGAAAACAAAGAAGCTGACTAGAGCTGGAATAATCCAGAGTTATCCAGGACAGGGAATTTTGAACCCATAACAAGGTACATTTCTTTTTACAATCATGCCTCCTAATAGGTACTAAAGCCTGACCTAAACCCTAGACCTCAGAAGACAGATGCCCTAGTGCTAAAATAGGCCTTCAGAAAAGAGCATTCTATGTCTTTGGAATTATGTGAAGAATATCTCAGAACTACATTATACACCCTAAAATTGAATAGATTCCAGTTACATGTAGGCTATATTTCTGGCAAAGCAAACACACCAGCTTGAGAGGATAAGAAGCTTAGAAGTTTACTCAGTCTAGCCATTTTTATACCAGTTAACTTTTCCAATTCGTTACATCCTTGTACCTACATTATCTGCTGTCTTATTCATTGGGAAGTACTCACTGGAAGCCTGAATGCGTTAAGAAATTCAGGTTACATCATGCTACTTTTCTATGGATCATCTAATTTATTTAGGGATGATCATCAAAAGGAAAACAGCAACTTTTCATCTTCTTAATGCCATTAAGTGGCAATACATTGAATAGAGTGTTCTTGTGTTTCAAGAGACCAACATTGTTATTGATTATTTATTAACCTTGTCCTTTTTACCAAATATATCACTTTTTTGTTGAGCAATCAGTTCTTATTTCAAATAGAATCTAAAGGCACATAGAAATGGTCAGAGCAAAAGATACAGAGATGGAATAGCCTTCTGTGATTCTAGAACATCTTTGGAGGCAAGCCACCATTAGACTCCAAGAAACTGCCTTCTCAGTTTGACACATTATTACCAGGAAATTTGGATAAGTGAAGAAGCAAGAATTGTAAGCTGAGCTCAGGGAAATCTACATTTAAGATATTTCACAAATAACTTTCTAAAAATTGACTATTATAAATATCAGAGGAAGTCTCTGGGCATAGTTCTTTGGGTCTCTAATTATTGTATATTTGTGGTATACACGATCCCACAATCCTTTACTTCCACTTCTTGAGGATGGCAAGTTGATAGCCAGATTACTCCCATTTAGCTTATACTGTTTCGTTTTGTTGGAGAAGGTTGGCAACACATCTTAGCATGTTTATGTTCCTAAGAAATTCTTAGGAAAGAAACCTATTCACCTTTCTTTATCATCTCACATCCCGAATTTGTTTGCTCACAGAAACCATTTATGGAGTAAATGTCTGAAATATTCTCTAGAAAACAGAGGGAAAACAGATGATAGAGATATAAGATTTCTAATGCTCATTAGAGTGTTCATTTTAACACCACTTGAACGAGCTTAGGTAACCATGAGGTCTTGACAGAGTAGATTTTAATTCAACATGGCTTAAAACACTGCTGTATTATAGCCTACTGCCTTTGAACTTACGTTTGCATAATTTGATGCAACTTTTCACTGACGTATAGATGAATATTCCCCTACCATAGCAAATAAGAAGGTAAGTATTATCGTCTATGTTGTTGATAAGGTCCTGCTTTCACATTCCAAGAGGTAAATCTAAAATCTAACTAGTTTCTGTCTGCAGGAATCTTTATATTTAAGTCAAAGTTATTTTGCATAAGTTAGTCTTTAGCATGGAGAATGATAACATGCTTTTTAGAAGTCAATTTATTTAATTTTCTGGGTATTTGTTTTGGTGACCTCTTAATTAATTTTGAAAAAAACTTAATTTTTTTCAAAATTTAAGTTTTATGAGAGTCATATTGAGGTCCTGTTGTATTAGAAGATATTTCTGACTTAAAAAAAAAAAAGAACAAAGTAATTATTAAGTAGTTAAGCAGGTTTATTTACTAAAGGAGTTCTCAGAGTACTTTATGTGCTTATATGGTGAATCTGAAGACATAATACTTTTCTTGACTAGATCAGTGTTTCTTCTTCCAGGATGAGTGTTCTACAGAACATAGTTTAGGAAATCTTGGGTAATAGTGTTGATCTCTAATGCTACTTTAAGTGTGGACTGATATTCATTCCATAAGTTATTATAGATTCAATTTAGAAGTTGCAGTTATCAGTTGGAATCTTTGATAGCAATTCCACATTGCCAAGACATCCAAGTTGGTGATTAGGAGGTTTGACTTGTTGAATTCTATGGAACAATTCAAGTATTGTTCAGCCTTTGTGGTGATTTGCATGTGGCATGAATTACAGACTAGTCATGCCCAGTAAGACCACTTAATGGTCCTTAGAAGGCTGAAAGAAGAAAAAACAAAACCATTGTTCTTCACCACGGATAGTTTAAGAAGCATTGCTCTGAAGCTCCTTCTGGTTTTTACAAGTCTGTTGATCTCTTACACTTAATATAGATAGTGTCCTTTCTCACTTAAAAGTTTATAATCGATTTAATATTGAAGCATCATATAAAGCATATAAAACACAGTCAGTTTTAGAATTAAGTTCAATTGCAGCAGGATTTTATTTTTATTTATTTCTAAGGAAACTTTAGAATCAACTAGTTGTCATTTTTAGAATTCTTAACTATTATGTACTTACTTTGTTGTTTGATTAAGTGTGATTTCTTCTCTGAATTAAATTTTCAAAATCCATAGCTATAGCTCATGTTTCCATCTAGTTGTGAACCTTTTATTATGTGTCATATAAGTCTTAAATATTTTTGTTGTTTTGTAGGTTTTTACTTTTTTTTTCTTTTTTTTTTTTGAGATGGAGTCTTGCTCTGTCACCCAGGCTGGAGTGCAGTGCTCCAATCTCAGCTCATTGCAACCTCTGCCTCCCAGGTTCAAGCAATTCTCCTGCCTCAGCCTCCCTACTACCCAAGTAACTGGGATTACAGGCACCTGCCATCATGCCTGGCTAATTTTTTATATTTTTAGTAGAGACGAGGTTTCACCATGTTGGCCAGGCTGGTCTCAAACTCCTGACCTCAAGTGATCTGCCTGCCTTGGCCTCCCAGAGTTCTGGGATTATAGGTGTGAGCCACTGCACCCAGCCAGCTTTCTGCGGTTTTCAAAACTTCGATTGAAAATATTCTCATCAGTCCCCTATATTCTGTAATGTAATTTGTTCTCAATTATCTATGCAAATAAAGTGACCTTAGGTGTGAAATAGACAGTTATATCATGCCATAGTCTGTGCTGCTTCCCATCCTTTGGGCTACATAAGTTTTTATGTAGTTAATCAGGGATTTGCATGGAAGGAGATTGCACATAATAATGAAATAATTTCTAAAAATGTCTAGTTTCTAAATCAAGGACATTCTGCTTATTGTGCTTTGTAAATGACAGACTACATACTATGGGCCAATATAATAGTTTCTGTATAGAAAAGGAAGAAATGATTTAAACACACACACACGCACACACACAGCATTTTATCACAAATAAGAAAGGTGGGTCTTCTAATGGAAAAAATTAAAGTTGGATACCATGATGCCTGCATTAGCTAATTATAAAGTCCTAATCATGTCCTCTCTATATACCCAGTTTGCTAAACTGCCAAATAGAGGTATTCCTCCCTTCCCCCACCCCACATCCCTTTCACATACATCCCTCACAAGTCTTTAGGAGAATAAAACTGGAACACATATGTAACACGCTATAAAATAATGTGCTTAAACATCATAGTTGCACCTTAATTTTCTAATAATCCAAAGGTAAATGTGCTCATCTGTATAGTTTGTTGTACTTTGAACGTATGCTGACACAAAAACAGATAAGCTTAATGTCTGAAGTGTCTCGCATTAAACTGGATAGACTTCATGTAATTGGCTTACTTTTAAGTAAACAACAATGATGTTGTGGTGTAGCAAAAGTATGAGTTTATAAGGATATGAATTTAAATTTTGGCTCTTATGTTAATTTCTCCTATAAAGATTTCCAATATATTAGACCTTTCAGAACCCCAATTTCCTCATGTATAAAAATGAGAGAAATGGATTAAATTTTATCTAGGGCTCCATCTGTCTTTATCAGATCTTGAGTTAGACATCTACAGAATAATGCTACAGAATAATAAAAAAATGGACCACAAGATGGCGTTTGTAGCTAATGAGTCCTTTTGCATTAACTATCTGTGTTGCAGTCATTTAAATATTTGCAATAATTGCAAGTGCACATTTATCACTTACATTCTTGAGAGATATGTAAAAGTAATTTTTAGAAAAATAATCTGCAAATCCTGTTATTTTTAAGTTATTGGTATTTCTAAAATTATAAATTGGCAGATGATTCTCAGAAGCTGAATTTAGACTTTTCCAAAAATGAAATTTAATGAATAATTTGAGCTATTGCAAAATAATAGAAGTTGCTTTTCTCTGGCAGTATCAACTCTAATTTCCAGATTGATTACATATCAGAATTTGAAAATATGTACCTCCTGAAAGTTTTCATTAGTGTTTCAATTTCAGGTTTAGGAGATTAAAAAACAATTACTAAAATGTTACACACCCTATTGCTGTCATTGTAGGCATAACCTAACGATTTTTATAGATGATAAATAATTTCGTGATGCTATTGACCTAGTAGAGAAATGATTGCCAATTTGAGCTTCAATGTTTTCTCAAATGTAGGTGATATCAGCTATGTCCAGGATCATTTGAGACGACGTTAAAATACTTAGAAGAAACTCAGTCATATTTCCAATTGGTAGCTTATTGAGAAAGATGTAATTATCATGGTACTCTCTCTAAAAGGTGCTTTTTGATTAAAGGTGAAAAGTAGAAGCACAGCAGCTTTATGTGGCTTAATATGGGAATTTCCCGTTTTAAAATAAATATATGGGAAGGTGTGGCTTTTACATATTCTATAATAATAAGTATCATTATTATTAGGTAAATGTCTAGTTATTTTACTTTATTACCACAGAAATACATAATTATATTTTATTTTGACTTATGTAATAATTTGGATGAAAAATTTTCTAGTTAGCTGTTTCTATCAACAGTATGGTGTCATTACCTATGGAGATATCAGCTGTTACATAGGCATCACATGGTGGCTAAGGGCATGGGCTTTGGACAAATAACTTCTGACTTTTAGCTGAGTGACCTTAAGGACTTTTTTTTTTTATTGTAGTGAGCCTCAGTACCCTCATCGATGAAGTGCTGAAAATGCCATAGATTTGTTTGGGTGTTAAAATATAAATGTACGTGCATATACATATATGTATGTATAGGAAAGGAATACGTAAAGATGAAAGAGAAGTCTTAGAAGCAAAGGTTAACATTCCCAGTGAGTCACTAAAAATTGTTTATAAGATTTTATGCTCATCAGGTATTTCCAGGAGTCTTAACCAGCACATGCCTTAAGCCACTAATTTTACTTGAGCCCAAAATTGCCACCATAGAAAACAGGTTTTAAAGCTGCTAAACAAATGAATGAATGGATGAATGAATGAAAGAAAAGCAGTTAACTCAGTGTCTAATAAGGATTCAGTAAATGTTGGCTACTAGTAGTACAAGCAGCTGTAGTGGTACTGAAAATATTTCTCATATATTTGTGAATCTTATCTTTGGAAATTATAATGACAATTATCTTACAAATACCAAATACGAGGAGGAGAAGTAAAATTTTATGTTTGCTGTATTCCACACTGGGTCAAGCAAAGCAGAGCAAGGCATATTTACAAATTATATGTGATTTCATTTGCCAACTTCCTGTCAGCCATGGTTAGCCTCTGGAAATCTTCAGTTTTAGTTCTGGGATGAAACTTAACGGACACACATAGTTCAAACCCTTACGATGAATAGGTAAACAGGCCCAGAGCAATAAAGAAATTTGCCTGAAATCACACTGTAGAACAGAACATCTTCATATCCCACAAGCTTGAGAAAATAGTGATTCTCAAATGTGGAAGCTTCCATTGAAAGCTGTATCTTATCTATAGAAATACCATTATTGTCACCCTTTACTCTTTAGAAAACTTGATCACATCTGCCTGTGGGATTACTACCCGCTTATGAGAACTGAAGAGACATTTACCTCTTCTAATGCAAAATGTCACCACCTTTACTGAAGTATCAAGAGATTTATTTTCAAAACTGAAAGTTAGTTTTGGAATTAAAACTTAATTTTCTACGTATTCTCTCTGTGTGTACTGCATTTGAGGAGGTTTTCAGCCTGTGTGTAGAAACAGAAAGGCTTCGTTTACCTGTTGGGTCTGTTTTCCCCACCTCTGGCTCACCTTCCTGTGGTGGTTCTCTTTGTCTGAGTTCTCTCCTCAAAGAGAAATAGCACTTGCCTTTGGCTTCAACTGCAGCCACCTGGGGGAAACGTGTACTGGATTCTCAATTAACGAGGATTTGTGATAAGCTTTTTTTCCGGTCAAACCACATCTTGGCTCATTGCATGTATAGCATATTTATCAGCTTATTTTTTTCTGCAGTGAGAAGGAGCTGTTCACCATGGTTTCCTATAGAGCACTGGAAAAAAACACAGTACTGCACTATGAGAGTCATTTTTCTTAACTGTAAAATGAAATTACCTGATTTCATCAGAAGATTATTGCATGAAATAAAACAGTATGTGTGGAAAATGATGACATCTTATTCAAATGGAAGTGGAACTCCTGTTGTTGTTGGTTCTCCCATGATAGTATGAGAATCCAAAGCTAGAATGAGCTAACCAGAACTATTAAATGTCAGGCCAGCAGTGTTGCTGGGTATTTTTTATTACTACTCTGGTTTTGACAGATACTAACTTTCTTCACTCACTGTAATGATTTAAAAGTGGGAAAAATTGTTTGATGACAATGCAAAGCCAAATAAATAGAAACATCTTTTAAAAATATTAACTTATAAGCAAATCTCACACTAGGTTTTGAGATTTTTTTTGGTTGTATTAACGATTCTTTATATCCTCCAATTGTAATCCTGAGCACAGTAAATACTCACTGTAATAAATTACTTAACTATATGGTATAAACAATATATGTCTTGAGTTTTTCATACTCAAGAGCAAAGAAATTTAAGGAGCCTTAGAGATCATCTTTTTGTTGTTTATAAAGATTTGTGTACATTAATTTGATACATGTGCAGGATATCAGGTAACAAGGGCGAATATTAAACATTGGTGGAAACAGGCAATTGCATTTATTTAATTAAAAACCTGCTATCAAGAATCCCAAAGTTATCTGGTAGCGTCAGGAGCTGCATAGTTCAAGGTCAGATCTCAGCTTTGCAGGCCCAGAAAAAAAACCATATTGGTCAGCAACATAAGTGGGGTTCAGGCTTTTAGGGCAAAACTTAATATTTACATGTTTGGAGAGCAATAGAAACCAAGGTATCAGTTGATTAGTGTTCAAATAGAAAAGTGCAGTTTTCTGATGGCCAGCATCTTAGCATCAGTTGTTCAATATATTCCTTCTCTATAGAGTAATCTGCATTTACTGAGCACTTACCATATTCCTGGCATGTATTAATTCAGTCTTCTTCAAACAATAGATACGTTCCTAGAAATATATACAGAATTTCCAAGATACAGGAAGGGAATTAATTTCCATACACTCACGTTTTGTAAATACTCTTTCCTAAAATGTGATCAGCCTGATGCTCCAGCAATCAGGGTTTCTTACCTATTTCTCCTTCCAAAATCATCCTTCTACTATGTGAAAGAAAGGCATCTCATTCTCATGACCCAGTGACTTATTAAATGTACCCTGGTGATGGTTCAGAAGATTGACTGTCCATTTGTTGATGGATAAATACTGGCATACAATTGATGAGATTTATAATGTAAACACACTTAGACCATTTGAGCCTCAGCTTTCTCACCTGTAAAATAGGATTGACAGTAGTCATTGTGAGGCTTAAAGAAGGTGATATATAAAGCAATCATTATAATGCCTAACCAAGTATTCATATCGGTATATGGCAGTTGTTAATGTTATTTCTGTTGCTATCCTATGTCAATTGTTCTATAATATTCTGTATTTCAAACACATACTTTTTCTGCTTCTGGTATGGAAGATAAGGAAATCATGAAATAGCTAATTTGTCTGTCTTATCAAGTTTTACTATCCCTTTTAGTACTTACTTTAGAAATGAAAATATTAGCTCACATCACTAATTAGCATGGACAACTACTGAATATCTTGGATCTTTATTAAACTAGCATAGTTAATGCAGAATATGAAAATGATAGGAGTTTGTTCACTTGAGGACTAACACCATCTTTGGTGCAATTTGAATCACTTATTAGACAAGAATTCTAAATAGAGCAGGCTGCTTAGAATTTCATTTTGAATTTTACCTGGAGAATGTTCAGAAGTTTATTTAAATGATAGTTTTGCAGTTATTAAAAATACCTAATATCTTCTGAAAGTAGTAATTGCTTTGGGGCTGCCCTGCAGGGGTGCCAGATACAAGATTGTGTATGGGTTTGCAGAGAGCAAACCAGAGAGCTCTAGCAGAAAGATGGTTTGCAAAGGAAACTGAGGGCTTTTCTCTAAATGTAAAGTGTGGTGCTGTTCCCATCAGCCCTCTCCACCTAGTTAATAGTTTTCTGTTTCGTAAACATTGTGGGTAGATTTTTTAAAGATATGCTTCGGAATTTTTGTATTTCCTTCTTTTTTAAACTTGACATTTGGTGAAAGAGATTTGTGAGTTGTTTATGAAACTGAGTTTTTTTTTTCTTGCTATTGAAAAGCAATAAAATACTGATAATAGCTAATATTTATTGCATATCTACATATGATGTTTATTGTAGCTTTTTGGAAGTGTTGTTCCTCGGGTTGTGGAACTTCTCCTTTATTCCTAATTTGCTGAGAATTTTTTTTGTTAATAAGGAATGGACATTAGAATTTGATAAATGTTTTTTTCTCTCTTGAGATAATGTTGCATTTAATATTATCATTTGATAAATAATTGGATGTTAATCCAATCTTGCATTCGTGGAATAAACTCCATTTGGTTATGATGCATAATTCTTTATAGAAATTACTACATTTGATTTACCAAAATTTTATTTAGAATTTTCATATCTATGTTTAGGAGGAATAATGGTCTGTAGTTTTCTTTTCTTGGAATATCTTTGGCTCTGGTATTTTGGACAGCATCCCCATGTCTTCAATTTTCTGGAAGAGATTATATGGAATTAGTATGATTTCTTCCTTAAATGTTTGCTGTAATTCACTAGTGAAGAATTCGGCCTGGAAATTTGTGTATGTGTATGAAGATATTTAACTACAAATTCAGATTCATTTGGGTTATTGGTTTCTTCTATGGTGAATTTTGGTAATTTATGTCTTTCAAGGAATTGGTCCATTTCATCTACATTGTCAAATGTAGAGGCATAAAGATCTTCATAATTTTCTTTTTTCCTTTAGTAGAGTCTGAACTAATATTAAACCTCTCATTCCTGACCCTTGGCAGCATGGCTAAAAGTTTAATTTTCTCAAAGACCTAATATCAGTTTCATTGATTTTTCTTGATTGTTTTTCTTTTTTCTTTCATTGAGTCCCACTTTGCTCTTTTCTGTTTTGTTTTTGTTTTCTTCTGCATTTAATTGTTCTTTTTTTGGTTTTCAAGCTAGAGACTAAAGTCATTGATTTGAAATCTTTCCTCCTTTCATATGTAGGCATTTAGTGCTAAAAAATCCCTATGTTCTACTTTGATGGCATACCAAAATTGTTGCTGTGTTGTGTTTTCATATTCAGTTCAAAACTCTTTCTAATTTCTCCTTTGATTTGTCCTTTGACACTGGAGGCTTTTTATAATTGTCCTGTTTAGATTTCAAATATTTGGTGATTTTAAAGATATCTTTCTGTTACTGATTTCTAGTTTAATTCCATTATGTTCAAAGAACATGCTTTATATGACTTGAATCTTTTAAAATTTATTGAGACTTCTTGTATGGCCAGAATGTGATCTATATTGGTAGATGGTTTATGGGCACGTGAAAGAAAATATGTATTCTGCTTTTGTCCTGTAGATCTCAGTTAGGTCAACTTGATTGATAGTGTGGTTCAGATCTTCTATATGAGTGCTGATTTTCTGTCCACACATTCTGTCAGTTCTTGAGAGGGGTATCAAAATCAATTATGCTTGTAGATTTGTCTTTCTCCTTGTATTTCTGTCAGTTTTTATGAAACTCTTTTATGTGTGTAAACATTTTAAATTATGTCCTCTAGATGTATTGGCCCTTTTATCATTATGAAATGATATCTCTGATAATGATCTTTGCTCTGAAATCTACATTTCTGATACTAGTGTAGCCATGCTAGCTTTTCTTTTGACATGTGTTACAATAAAACACATATATGTATATATGTATATATACACACATATATATACACACATATATATATATATATTTAATTAAAAGAAATAAACCCAGGATCTCACTGTGTTGCCCAGGCTTATCTCAAACTCCTGGGCTCAAGCGATCCTCCCACCTCGACTACCCAAACTGCTGGGATTACAGGCATGAACCACCGTGCCTGGCCATATATGTATTTCTTAATCCTTTTAATTTTAACTATATTTGTCCTTATATTTAAAATATTTATAAGAAATTTAAACAAAGTATAGGTAGGTCTTTTTTGTAATTCGATTGGCAATCTGCATCTTTTAATGGTATGTTTAGCATATAGACATTTGAGTAGATTATTGGTATATTTGAGTCTTTTATCTTGCTGTTTTTCATTTGTCCTGTCTGTACATTGTTCCCATTTTCTTCTTTTGCCTTCTTTTGAATTGATAGACAATTTTACATGATTTCATTTTACATCTCTTTGTGGTGTATTAGATATAACTCTTTTGTATTAGGTATAACTCTTTTATTATTTTAGTGGTTATTTTTAGGTTACTGTATGTATCTTAAATTTTTCATAGTCTACCTTCAGGTAGTATTATATTGCCTATATAAGAACCTACAAATGTGTTTTTTCATTCCCTTCCACCTGACCTTTATGCTGTTTTTGTCATGCATTTTACCTCTACATGTATTACAAGCCCTGTAAGATTTTCCTTTTTTTAATTCATATATTTTAATACATTTAAATAATAAAGTATATATCATATGTACTCATGTAGTTACTATGTCACTTATTTATAGATCCATATTTCTATCTGGTCTCTTTTTTTTCTACCAGATAAGCTTTTTTTTTTTTTTAAACATTTCTTATAGTGTGTTCTGACAGTGATAAATTTTGCAGATAATGAATTAAGTGATTTTGCAGTCTGCTTGATGGGATCTTGTACTATTGTAGGCCTTATGAGAATGCTGGATACTGTTTAATCCTTCCCGATGGCTTTTTTTCCCTGTGTCTCGTAGTCTTCTCACGTGCATGTGCCAATCAGTACTCTGCTTGGTGTGGTGCATCCTCCGCACATCTCCAGAGTTTTGTCTCTATACACCACTCTCTTCTCTGTTACTCTGGTCTTTGAACTCTAGCTGCATTTTCTCTAACTCTTAGCTCTATCCTTTTAACTCAGTGAGTCAGCCAGGTAATGTCTCCCTTCACCATGGCCTGGAAATTCTGTTAAGGCAACAAGCTGGTATATTAGAGGGATGCTAATATAGTTTAGATATTCATCCCTGCCCAAATCTCATGTTGAAATGTCATCCGTAGTGTTGGAGTTGGGGCTGGTGGAAGGTATTTGGATCATAGTGTTGGATCCCTTATGTATGGCTTGGGCCATCCCTTTGGTGATAAGTGAGCCCTTGCTCTGAGTTCACATGAGATCTGGTTGTTTAAAAGTGTGTAGCACTGCCCCCACCACTCCTGCATTCGCCATGTGACATGCCTACTTCCACCTCACCTTCCGCCATGATTGTGAACTTCCTGAGGCCTCCCTAGAATCTGAGCAGATGCTGGCACCAGCTTCCCATACAGCCTGCAGAACCGTGAGGCAATTAAACCTCTTTTCTTTATAAATTACCCAGTCTCGGGTATTTATTTATAGCAATGCAAGAACAGCCCAATACAGATGCCATAACAAAATTCCGAAGACTAGGTGGCTTAAACAACAGAAATTTGTTTCCTCACAATTCTAGAGGCTAGAAGTCTAAGATGAAGGTGTCAGCAGGCTGCTTTCTTCTAAGGTCCCTCTCCTTGGCTTACAGATGCCCACCTTCCTGCTGTGTCCTCAGATGATTCTTCCTCCTTGCTCACATTTCTGGTTTCCTCTCTGTGTCCAGATTTCCTCTTCTTACAAGGACACCAGTCATATTGGATTAGGGCTCACCCATATGACCTTATTTTACCTTAATTACTTCTTTAAAGGCCTTATCTCCAGATACAGTCACTTTCTTAGGTACTAGAATTAGGGCTTCAGTCCATAACACTGGGGTAATCATGGAGTTTACTCTGGTTTTGTTTGTTTGTTTGTTTGTTTTTCTCCTTAGGGGCCACTATCCTTTGTTGCCTGATTTCCAGGGTGTTGAAAACCATTGCTTTATATATATAGTATCTACCTGGTTGATTGATTTAGGCAAAAGAGCCTTTCCAGTCCCTGTTACACCCTCTGGGTCAGCAACAGAAGTCCTGAACCTGAGTTCTTGATCACTACGCTATACTTCCTCACACTGACCTTTCACAAACATGCCGAGATTTATGGGGTCTACCTTTTGCTCATCTTTTAGTCTGCATTCAGTGATTGCTTCCACTAGGAAACATTAGGACACTCCAATCTTAGATCCTATTACTGTTACTCCTATCATGTCCTGTAACATCACAGATCCTATAGTTGATTATATTTGCTTACTTGAGTTTCATGCTAAATCCTAATTTCTATTGGTTTGTAAGCTGTGCGCTAGTACCGTCACAGTGCCTGGCATATAGTAAGAACTCCAAAATATTTGTTGAGTGAAGAGATTTTTGTATGTCTACCCTCCATGCCCCCCAAATCATGTGTAGTTTGGACAATTGTAAATTACTTACAGTCCAAAATTTGAAAAATATATTAAATGTGAAGTATTCATCTTTTATGCCTTTTCATTAGTATAGGCATTTAGATGTACTTAAAGATATCTAAATTATTCTCCTGTACCGTCTAAGAGGAGGCCACTCTTACTAGGTGGTTCCTGTAGTAACTACCTGACCCTGATTCCTCTACTCCCCTCCCTCCCCTCCCCTCCTCTTCCTATTTTATTTTGTTATTTCTCCATCCCTATGAGAGAGGCTATTATTATTATATATCTGAGGAACTAGAATATTGTAAAGTTAGTAACTTACCGGAGGATAAAAGCAAATCCCAGAATCGATTCATTACAGTTACTGTGCTTCTTGGATTGTACTTGACTTTCAGTACCTTCTAAAGCTATTTAAAGAAAAAGTATCCCTTAAAGTCTTGATAAACTTGATTACTTTAATGAGGCCTACATTACCCCAAGTCTGGCCTTCAAAATATATTACAAAATAAATACCCACTATTTAACCCAGTAATTTATTGGGTAAATTTTACCCAGTGTCTTTTTTATTTGACAATTAGGTCATTCAATGTTTTACTGTTATCCTGTAATTATACAAATCTTTTAGCTTATTATTAACTTCCTAAGTTATTGGAGCCTATCTCAGAGTTAAATCATAGTATGTAATCTTTATGAAAATCTGAACTGACATAGTATTTCCCATATTCTAAATCTTCAGTTTGAAAAAAATGTGTTTGTGCATACGCACACACATACACATACACATACATAATTATATGAATACATACTTTTTGAAATGCAACACACTTATAATTTGAGAGCTTTAAATGTTTGAGTTTTTACAGTGTTTGAAAAATCTCTAGTCTGTTATTAGCACTGGTTGTCTGATATGGACACATTAAAGCTGTGAAAGGATTAGAGGCAGAAGAAGTGACATGGAGGTAGTTGAGCCAGGTGGACCAGTGTTAATCAGTCCAACTTTGGAGTGTATTATGTAGAAACATACATGTCTATGGCCGTCTATCCACGTTTGAAAAAAAAAAACAAAACATAATTTCTTTCCAAATTCATTATAGCTCAGGCTGAATATACATTAGAGTAGGTATGATTTAGAAGAATCCTAAGTGCGTTCAGACTGTTAAAATTATGCTGTAGATAAACTTCATACAGATACTTGAGACTGGTCTGTTAGGAAGGTCATCCTCAGGCAAAATCAAATAGGCCACATTTATGTTTATGTGTTCTGAACGCCTTCAGACCCTTACAATCCTGTGTCATTTCCTGTGGCACATTAATAACTTAAGTCTTTCCACCCATTCTCGACAGACCATCTTAACAGTTGCTAACTTTTTGAGCATTCACTTTATGTTATGTATTCTGCGTAGAGATTTATACAGATTATATAAATTTAATTCTCACAGTTGTGCTAGTGGTAAGTACTATCATTAACCTAATTTGTAGCTGAAGAAACTCTAATAAAGGTTAATCAACTTTCTCAAATTCACACTTGGTGTAATGGGATTCAAATCAGACTGAAGTGTGTTTGTATCATCACTCCTCCTCAGCTCCAACTGGCTCCATCTTTTTCTCTATAACGTGGAGCTCTTACTTTTCTCTTGATATGGGGTAATAGTAGACTATTTCAGCAAACTAATCCTTGCTAATCTTTTTAACCTTTAATATGTTTTCCCCTTACTTCACAGTAGCATCCCTCATTAAGAATTAAAATATGTAGAAAATGACAAGGATTCTGACAAGATGATAGGAGAGAAGAATAGAACAGATTGCAATAGGAACAGATGTGTTAGAATTTATTAATCCTTTAACGCTGAAAGTAAACCGTTATTGATTGCCTCATGGTGTGTTTCCATTATTCAGTGCCTTGCTACGTGGGAATCATTCCTTACATCACAGACCAACCTCCACTTGGAAGAAACCTCTGAAGATAAACCTTAATCCCATTGAGGACTTCTGTTTGATCTTTGGGAGACAGCATTTATTAACCAAAGTTATTCTTTCTGGATCTGCCATGTCCCTTATAAAGTGGATGAAAAATGTTTTGTACTATCTGGAAAACCAACAACTTGAAACCTCAGGTATTCCAGGTCACTGACATGAATTTGAAAATATATCTATCTGTATGGATATATATCTATATGTATATAGATATAGAAATACAGAGAGAGATCTGGCTTGGTTTTAATTATGTTCTTAAATTTGTGTGCCAATAATTGCATATAGATTTTTTTTCTTAAATATTTGACTGTGGAACATGCCATTTTAAATATGTTGTAAGGACTGTTTTAATAAAAAGTTTAGTATGAAGTGGCTGGCTGCAGTGTATTCCTTGCCTCCTAGTAACTCAAGCCTCTTAAACATTCTAAATTGAGTGCAGCATGTGTTAACAAGTATACTGTGCATTCAATTTTATTTCATGATCATTTCCTCTGAATACTATTCAGTTTAATATTAGGAATTCAAAGTAACAACCAAAAATTATTTGACATTATTAAAATAGATGATAACTGTTCAAAAATTGATTTTTTATAAGTAATTGTTTTCCACAATTAAAAAGTTTCCAAGATTTAAATTATTATTTGAGTTATTAGTTAGAAATCCTTATATAATTATATTCCCACTAGTAGATATATTTGGGCTTTGTAAAAGTTTTGCATATTCTTTCAACTCATACCTAGCTTTTATTTGTTAAGATGTACAGTGTTTATCAAGTGTATTTCCCCATTCATTCATTGTCTATCCCATGCAAGGCACAGATGTAGGTGCTTATGTTCTGTAGTGATGAAAAAGATACTTTCAGAGCTTACATTCTAGTAATACTGATCATACAGATTTTTTCTATTAATTTTATAACCATATAAAAAAGCTAAATGTGTTGATTATTTAATTTTCGCTCATTTTTGGAAGTAGATATTTCTCAGGACTGTGAAATTTGAGGTATTTGGTCATGCATGCTGTCTTACACATATGACTTTATATTTTGGGTATTGTCAATTAAGTGTCACAAAACTAGACATTTACATTGTTTTAACTAAAACAAGAGATTCACTTATACACACACAGCTATAAATATAAAACTAAACATTTTTCTTAAATATTGGCAAATAAAATTTTTAAACCATCTGTAATAAAAAGTCTTGCTCCATTTTTTGACATTTGGCTGCTGATAGCTTGTAGGTCCCACCCCTCTCTCTTCCTCTTCTGCCCCACATCTCCTGGACAAGCTGCTTTGAAAGCCCAAGTGCTCCCTCCTTTGGCACTGACTGGAATAAAGTTCAAACACATGCAAGCCTCTCCCTACAGATGGGAATCTACCTGCTAACTACCATAAAAACCTTAGCTGGTCTCCTTTTCCAATTGCCTCAAACCATTTTTGAATCAGTCCGAGAGGCCAGCCTTGCTCTCCCCCGAAAGCCTCATGATGTAAGTGATAAACCTTTTCATATCCTCTTGGTGTGTTTGTGGCATCATGAGTCTTGACATCCAAAACAAATTTTAGGTGGGAGTCCTTCCTGTTTATCAAAATTGCCCCAGCAGTATTGTTTTGCAAGCTCTTTAAGCCTTCTGAACTTCAGTTTCCCCATCTGAAGGTAATGGAGATAATAGACTCTAACCCACAGGTTGTTAAATGATACAGTAAACTTAGAAAACCTGGCAGAGAAATGATAGTTAATCAGATCATTAAGTGATTCAATGGGATCATATGAAATGTGCTTTGTTTTAAAGTGCAATACCTTTCCCCTCCCCTCCGCTTTAGTGCACTGTAAGCCTTTCCTCATCCCTCTCCTTTTCCATCCACATGACTGCTCTCCCAAATACATACCATGCATAGCTGCACAGGTAACCCATGTTAACTTCCTTAACATGTACCCTTCCTTACACTTTTCCATTCTCATAATATACTGTACATACTTATACACACATAGCTTTTATCTTTGATCTAAAAATGACATCATACTATACATGCTATTTTGCCTCTTTCCTCACTTAACAATATCTTCTGGAAAACCTTTAAAGTAAAAAATAGCTCTACTGTTTACATGACAGCGCAGTATATCATGAAATGAATCTACAGCAATTTATGCAGCAATTTTCTTGTTTATAATTATTTACTTTGCTTTTACTTTTTCATCACTTCAAAAAGAATCCCCATCCCTTTTAAGACTCCTCATCCCTTTTAACTGTCACTGTCTTAGCCCTCAACCCCCATCTCCCGGGGCCTACGGAATCTTCTTTCTGTCTCTATAGATTTGCCTATTCTGGATATTTCATATTAGTATTATCATATGTGATCTTTTGTGACTGGCTTCCTTCACTTAGATTCATCAATGTAGTATTTGTCAATACTTCGTTATTTTTATGGCTAAAAATACTCCATTGTGTGGTTATACCACATTTTGTTCATCTATTATGTTTATCCTTTCACTTATGGACATTTAGGTTGTTTCCAACTTTGGCTATTATGAATAATGCTGCTATGAATATTGATATACAGGATTTTGGGTGGACATATATTTTCATTTATCTTTGGCCTGTACCTGAAAGTGGGATTGCTGGGTTATATTATAGCTCTGTTTAGCCATTTGAGGAGCTGCCAGATTGTTTTCCAAAGTGGCTGCACCATCTTACATTCCCTCCAGCAGTAGATAAGGGTGCTAATTTCTCCACATACTCACCAATACTTGTTACTCTCTGATTTTTTTATTATAACTGCCCTAGTGGGTATGAAGTGACATCTCATTGTTTTTGATTTGTATTTCCCTGATGCGTATTTTCATGTGCTTAATGGCCATTTATATACGTATTTTTGGACAAATGTCTATTCACATATTTTTCCCACTTTTAAATTCGGGTTTTGTGTGCTTTTATTATTGAGTTGTAAGAGTTCTTTATGTATTTAATATACAAATCTCTCGAATTATGATTTTCACTTTCTTGATTATGCCATTTAAAGCGCAGAAGTTTTTCATTTTGATGAAGTCTAAAGTATCTATTTTTTCTTGGGTTGCTCATGCTTTTGGTATCATATTCATTGCTAAGTATGGGGTTAGGAAGATTAATTCCTGTTTTCTTCTGAGAGTTTTAGTGCTTTAGTGCATTTTGATTTAAATTTTGTGTATGGTGCGAAGAAAAGGCCCACTTTTATTCTTTTGCATGTAGGTGTCCAGTTGTCCCTGCACTATTTGTTGAGAGACCATGCTTTGTTTCAGGATTCTTATTATTGCACTTGACAAAAGAACAAATCAAACTACTTTAAAAAAAAATAAAAGGAATTGAACAGTTTACATAATCAAAAAGAAAAGGATATATTTGGGCATGACTGGTCCTGAACAGACATATTTTTCTTTCTGTCTATTCCCTACTTCTCTTGAATGGTTGGCCTCACTTTCTCCTATTGCTGCCTTAACATGAAGCTAGTTCTGTGGTTCTCAGCTGGGGCAGTGTGTCCCCAAGTGACAATTAGCAGAGCCTAGAGCTATTTTTTGTTGTCACACTTGGGGAGGAGGGTGATACTGGTATCGAGTGGATAGAGGTAAGACGGCACAGTAGAGCTTCCAACTACAAAGAATTTTTTAACCTCAAATGTCATTGCTGAGGTTGAGAAGTCCTGGGCTAGATTAATGTCTGCTAGTAGCTCCTGGCTCACAAGTGCCCAGCTTTGCTACTAGGAAGGAGAGAGCTATTCCCTTCCACCTTCAATTCAGTTAAAACTCTTGAGAGAAGAAGTGGCTTAGCATACAGCCAAGCCCGCTCTTAGTCCCACCCCCCGGTCTCAGGTCAGTCTTTGTGGCTAGGAGCCAATGTGCTATTATTATCATAGCCAAGGTCAGTTCCTACTTTTACACAAATTACAGTAGGTAGAGAAGTTATGACCAAAGAGAGATGGCAGTTTTCATTCAACCACCTTATGTGTTCACCATCTAAAAGAAGGGGCTGCTTTATCCAGAAGAAAGAAGAGTGCTGGGGAAGATAGAGTAATACATGTCCACACGGTAATTTTAAATGAACATACTTTTTTAATCTATCTAGAATTATATTAGTTCTATATATAATTAACACTTCTAATGCCTAAAATTTTTCAACAAGCAAGGACTCGTGTAAAAATAGCTCTTCAAAGAATATCTATTCGAGATTACAAGTGTGAATAAATCATTAGTCCAGCATATATAATTACATAGGAAGTCAATCATACTTGTGATAGCTAAAAAATAGCACAAGACTGTGAAATTAGAGTTGTTAGTGCACTCATCGGTATTAAAAAATCAACCTTTACATTAGAATTGATTGAATAAGGAGTTCAATATGTAAGAAATATTCTTATGTGGAAATACTGAATTAAGATTCCATTGAAACACATGAGTTGTTAGAACTAGAATTAAATTCTGAACATACTGTAAAAAAAAAAATAGTCATTTTAGCATTAAAATTCTGAGCTTGTGAGTTAACTATTCTAGGCCCCGATTTCCCATCTGTGGAAAGGGGGAATTAATCTGCCAGATCTACATTGCTGGGAAGTATAAGAATAAATTATGAACAGCTGACTTTGACCACTTACTTTGGATTATAAAAGTTCTGCCTCAGCTTCCCCTTGTTACCTACTAAATCTTCAAAACTCCGAATCCCTTCATAAGTGAATCCTGAGATAAAGCAAACAATAGTCACATTTACCAAGACATGTCATAGTAAGATATGTTCAGAATGTCACGCATATGTGTCAGTAGAAATACATATAGATACATATTCAAGCTTATGTACATGGTATAAATGTGTTATGTGGTGTGTTTGTATGCATGTGTGGTGTGTGAATGTGTATAGTGATCAGTGGAAAGATGGGAATAAAAATCAATGGAGCAGGAAGCCAACGGCATGCCTGCTGTTACTTATCTCCGGTCTTCGTGTATTACAGTTCGCCCAGGTTTGAAAATGTATTTATGTGCCTGTTCATAAGGTAATTGTGCAATGAGATCCCTTAAAGTGGGACGCTATTTAAATATGTTTGCCATCACTTTTGCTTGTGTAATTCTTTAAGGCTATAATTACATACGTTCAAAAGAGAAAATGTGTACTTCTGCAATTCCTGTTTATATTTCTCTTAATGTAAATCGTGAAGATTGAAGAGATTGTTTGTGCTTTTTATCTTAAAACATGACAGGGTAATCTTTTGGTAAGATAAGAAGAACAATGCTTTCCCTTTTTAAGGGGAATCATCCCACAACATGCAATTTAGTAACTAATCAGAGCTGGTTAGAAGTGTTTGATAATTATACATCAGAAATTTTCTTTTCCTACTTGAAGCATTATGATTACTGATTTTAAGATTAAATTAGTGTTACTTTTAAATGGTTTATTTGAACAATCTGAGATTCTAAATTCTTTTGAAGGACCTTGCATTAAAATATTATCCATGCATCCACTTACTCAGTAATTCACTAATTCCACAAATATTCCACTAGGAATAGCTGCCAGACACCATCCTCTGTTTTGCTGTAAACAATTATGGTAAGTAAACATACCCTACTCTCATAAAGCTAAAAGTCTTATGAGACAGACATCATACAATAAATAATAAATCTTAATTAACGCATATATTATTTCTTAGGGATGCCTTATAAAAGTATCAGGAACTGGGTGTCTTAAAACAATAGACACCTGTCTCACCGTTCTCAAGGCTAGAAGTGGCAAATCAAGATGTCTACAGGACCGTGCTCTCCCTGATGGTTCTAGGGGTGAATGCTTCCTTGCCTCTTCTAGCTTCTGGTGTTTGCCAGCAATCCTTGGCATTCCTCGGCTTGTAGATGCATCACTCCAATCGCATGGACATCTTCTCCCTGTGTGTCCCCACATTGTCTTCCCTCTGTGTCTCTGTGTCCCAATTTCCCTTTTGCACAAGGACACATGTCTTACTGGATTAGGGCCCACCTTAACAACATCATTTTAATTTGATTGCCCCTATAAAGACCCCGTAGTGAAATAAGGTCACACTCTGAGGTATTGAGGGTTAGGACTTCGACATATGTTTGTTTTGGAAAGGAGACACAATTCAACCCGTAACAATGCATAATTACAAATTGTGTGAAGTGCTGTGATGTAAGAGAGGGAATAATATGGAGCATCTATTTTAAATTGAGTAGACAGCGAAGCACAACTTAAGACCCAGAAAGTAAGAACAAACCAGGCAAAGGGGAGTAGACTGTGGCTGAGTGAAACAACACAAACAAGGGCCCTGAGATGGGAAAAAGCTTAATGCATAGGAGGAAGTGAAAGAAAACCAGGGTGTCTGGGCTGTAGTGAGCGAGAAAGAAGAGGTTCCAAGATGAGTCGTTTAAACTTACTGGAATCTTTCTCTTTTTTTTTTTTTTTTTTTTGAATTGTGAGCGATTACCAGAACTTGGTTGGGGATAGTGTGAACTTCTAAGGGACTCAATCAATATGGTTTTTATTTTTTATTACCCCCTTTATAGTGAGTGACCAAAGTGGGGATATCGGAGGACACACGAAGCTAGGAACAGCAGAAGAATTAGGAGAGGAAACCTAAAGCATAAACAAGAACATCAGTAGAACTAATAGAAATCTAAGATACCAGGCTTCAAATTGTCATCAGCAGTGCTCATATTCAGGGAAGTTTGCACTAATACAGCCATACTTGTTATTAAACTGTTTAATGCTATCTAGAGACATATGTCAGTAGGAAAAACAAATCATTTAAATACTTTGATAATAATTGCTTAATAACTGCTGGCATAGGCCTCCAATCACCCCACTGACTCATCTTCTAGGACTATCCCCAGATTGTCCCCAAGTCTCAGAAATGAAAACATCTCATGAGACAGCAGGGGCCTAGGAGACTCCTCCATCAGCTCTTTATTCAGATTAGTTCTTTATTCAGATTAGTTCTCCTGTGATACACTGGATATATCATGGTAAGAACTTTCAAATGTGATATTCAGACATAAATATATAGAAAGGCATTTTTCTCTATATATAGATATATATCTGTCCATATACATGTGCATGTGTGCAAAAATATATATGCAAATATGTTTGTACACTTGCATATATTAGTGAAAATTAATTAGCAGAATAACCTTAACAGTTAATTATTTTGTATGTCTGTCTTTATATGCCCATAGTCCCTGAAATCTTAACGATCCACGGAGACACAAAAGCATTAACTGACAGGGTAGTTGTAGGGGCTAGAGATGGAAATGTAGCTGTGTAAACAAAGAAGCAGAAAATCCAATAAACAATCAGGTAGACTTTGATTCAGGCTGGTATTCACGTCCAAATTGGTCCCATTCCACAGAGGAAATATAAGAAGCCGGAGGCTGAGGCAGAGGCTCAAAGTCCAGATAAACGACTGCATGCCCATTCCAGGAAAGCAGCTGAGACATAAAGGACAGGATCCACTGCACGTGGGAGGGAGCTGGGGCAAGGTGGATTCCGAGCAGGTTCCAATGTAAGTGGAGGCACGAAGGATGTATTTGGCTGTGATAGGGAACTGACTCTAGCAGGTTTAAATGGAGAGAAAAATATATCCTCATTTAACTAGGAAGTCACTCAGTAGAGTGGGCTTTAGGATCAGCTTAATCTGGTTGCTCCATCCCTGTTTCTCTGCAGTTTCCTGGCCTGTGAGCATTTTGCTTTTTGACTTCCTTTCCTTACAGTATGAAAGTGACTGGTGGCTTTTAATTTTGTATCCACGTACATGGTATAGAAAGGAAGCGAGAAGTTATCTTTTCCAGGTTAGTTTTTTTAAGAATAGGAAAACTCTTTTCCAGAATACCCAACATTCTCCTTGTGTCTTATTTCTCCAAATTGAAATGTATGCCTATCCTGAACCAATCCCTGTGACTATTTTGTCACACAGTTGGCCTAGGCCTGAGTTTCTAAGCTAATCCCAAACTAGGGGAATGAGATTACTTTTACTCTATTTAACCTACTCCTGGATGTATTACCAGTTTTTAAAATTATTACTTAGCAAAGGATCTTTTGCTTAGATCCTCTCTTAATTTTGTTGAAAGTAAATAATCAGAAAAGAATTTGATGCCCTGGTATTAGAGTGTCTCAGATTGGGAGTCAGACTCCAAGACAAAATTAGAAATGTCAAAGATTGATAGAAACTCTATGTGGAAGAGATAAAGAAGAGAGGGCCAGAAAAAGGCTTCAGACTGCCGTGCAGATCTGGATCTATGAGGGGAGAGGTGGAAGGAGAAGAAAGTGGGTTCGAAGGGCCTCAGTATGCAGCACAGTTCTTAAAAAATCTTAGGCCATAAGCGATTCCCGGAGCAAAACTTTTCTGTTATGGATCCTGGCTTGGCAGAAGCGACCCCCAGCTCCGGTACCTCCGCCAGGCTGTCACTGACTGAGAGCAGTCTGGGGGAAAGTAGGATGTTTGCATGGAAATCGCAGTGGATCTGAAGATGTGGCAGTTGGGGGCTGCCAGCTAACTACACTTCTCACAACAGGGTCTCTCTTGGAAGAAGAGCTAAGCTACAGACTTAGCTGCTGTCTAAGTGACTGTCACACAGAGTCTTTCTTCTCTTTTCAGTTTCTGGAAAATAGCACAGATTTTACCAAAACGTATTCAGTGACAATGACTCATCTTTTACTCTTTCACTTTAGAGGCACCTTGTTAAACAGAAAAGGTTAGGGAAATTTAAATATTGCTAGTTTTAATAAACCTTTGCTATGACAACAGTTTTTGATAAAGTGCTTTATTCTTACGTATTGTAAGTTTTTTGTCAAAACTTTGGAGTTACAGACTTAGCTCATGAAATTTATAAAAAATGTCAGCCATATAACCTAAATGATCAAGCCAGCCCTCATTGTGAAGTCAATCATTATATTTCAATTTAAATAAACATACAAATTCATATTTTCATGAGAATCATCTCCCTTCTGAATTTTAAGATCATTACATGGATAGATAGGTGATAGATGGGAGGATGGGTGCACAGATCGGTGAATAGATAGATCACCCTTGCTACTACCTTGTCATTTGCATAAAATAAAGCATCACAACTTTCAGCATTTCTCAGTAGACTCATTGCTTTGCTCTTATGAGACACAGTCACTGGAGCAAAGCATTCTTTGATGATCCTTCTGAGACAGACGAGATTGAGGTCACTAAATGAAAATTAAATAAACCCTGCCTCACCCAAAATTATTCTGAACATTGCAACATTGACCAGAACGCAGCATTTTTAATTACACAGCACACACACACACACACCCCATATATATATGAGAAATATTTTAATTTTCTCTTTGTTTAGCGACTAGTGGATTTGCACTCTTAGGCAATTAGCCATAGTAAAATTCCAGATGTGTAAGAGCTGTGCCTCTCTTTTTTAAATTGAGAGAGCGTCTACTGTAAAATGGAAAGAAAGAAAATTAGTTACGACTTCTAGAAAGGAGGAATATTCTCAAGCAGACAGTTTTAGAAAAGAATAGATTTAGGAATTTAGTATCTAGGAACTGATAACCAGAAACACTACCCATACCAGAGTACTTTCTGGAAATTTTCTTCTGTAGCTCCAGGCTAGTTTGAAAACTACTGGTCTGAAAGACCTTCCATACTTTCTCTTCACCTCCTCTAAAGTCCAATCACGTAGACTGACTTAGCATTCTCCAAACACAGCTGCACTTTCATCTTTCTATAATTGTGCTCATGTTTTTCCTTCTGTTGATGAGTTCTTCCTTCCTGCCTTTCAAACTCCTACTCATTTAAGACCCACCTTAATGTCATCCAGTCTTTGATGAATTTTCCTATTATCTCCAAGAATCACTCTTCCCTCCATCCTCCTGTGGCACTTTATAGCTACGTTTATTTTTTGTAACGTGTACCACTGTTCCTGAAGTCTACCTGCTTAGATCATTCTGGGAATAATACAGTCACAGGAATAATAATTATTCTCTAATTCTCTGTGTCATATTCTCAGCCTCAAACTGTACTAGTTCTATGCCATTAGAGAAAAATATGAAAATGTTCAGTGCATAACAAACTGAAGAGCTATATTTGAACCAAAGGCTGAGATGGTAATTTAGAATTTATTGCTGTAGTCCCCATTAGAGATTACTGAGATCTTAACCAAACTTGTGGTAATAGATATTTGAAAAGAGTAGCTAAAACATTAGAGGAAAAAATTCAGAATTTTATTTTGAAAGCTAAAAAGGACAGAGTTTCAGGATACATAAAAAAAAATAAAGTGAATTGCTCCAAAGAGAACTTACAGGAAATGGACCTACAGAACTAAGGAATTAGGAATTACATGCTAACTATAGTGAGTAGTTTTGTTTATAATTCAGTGGCCAGATTTCACCACAAATTCCATGGCCAGTCACATAGCACACCTACCTTTAAGGGGTATTGGATAATTTAATATTTATTTTTGCACACAGCTTCCACAGAATAAAATTAAAGCTCCATTACTAGGGTAAAATGGAAGTCTAGATATAGGGCGGATAACCAGCAGTATCTGTAATACACAACCTGTGGTGGACAGTACAGAAATCCCATTTCTCACTGCTGTCAGACTGCTGCAGTGAATTGCCGACCTGAAGACTAAGTCTTAGGAGATGTCTGCAAGCCTGATCCCAAACTTCATGATTGCCCGGAGCTCCTCTCGTAGGTCTTATAGATTCTTTCCCCACTATTTATTTCTTCAGAATCATCATTGCAGTCACATAATTTTACTTTTGAATATTCTTTAATACAAAATATAAATATTCCTTAGAATAGCATCACAGTAACTTACCTTTTCCCCTTCCTTTCTTCATTCCTCTTTCCCCTTTATTTTCTTCATTTCTTATAAGCATTCTTTCTCTTGGTATTTCATGCTCCTGTATATTTCTGTTATAATATAACACATCCCCTTTAAAGGAATTCAGATTCTAATATTTCAAGAGAGAGAGAATTGTGCTAAAATCAATACTTTTCTGGAGAGAAAACCTTTTAATTTAATTATGATATTAGAAAAACATAAAAAACTAAAAGTGGCTTGATGGCATAATTTGTATCCTTTAATGAAGGCTTAACTACAACCAAAGAACTATATAATATCTGCTTTTAAACTTTAAATTTTAGGATTCAAAATACGTAATAGCTGCATTTTCTTTTTCCTTCTAGAAGGACTTATGCAAATTCTAACAGGCAAGATTAGTTTGTGTTTCTTTGAAAATATGTGATAGAAATCATCAAAAATTTCATTTATGAGGTTTTTTTTTTTTTCTTTAAGGCAAGGATGCTACGAATACTGGAAGATATTGGGTGTATAATTTGCTTTTAGAGAAAAACATTATCAAATTCTGTTACAACAAGTGAAGGTTATAACCTTTTCCATATAAGAAACATAAGGTGTTATACTGTCATGATGTGGAATTCTAAATTGTGGATGAGACAAGCTAACTTAGCAAATCAGTTCCTGAATTCACAGATAAAACTGTGAACCCAGGTCTTTGGACACAGCATGTGACCTGTGTCGTTATGCAGGTTCCTAGGCTTACCAAGGCCTAACACTTGGCTTAATGCTCTGCTGTCACAGACTTGGAAGTCTTGTAATTTTTAAACAAAAGGCCTAATGTTTTCATCTTGCATTGTGCTCCACACATTATACGTGGGCCCTGGTTCCAGTTATTTGAAAACAGAGTCAGAATTAGAACTTTTCATCCCCTCTCTTTGTACTCTCACTTCCTTAGCCAAATATCGTTTCAAGTGAATCTCCTTACTCCTTGGAATAACTTTCCTCCTAATATACAGTGTCTGGCTGCCTTACTCCAGATAGTATACAAGTATCTAATGCCATCTTTCTTAATTACATCAAGTAAATGGCAAAGAGTTGGGAAGGGAAATGCTTTATTTACAGTTTCCTTGCTCTATATAGGAGGCTTCTGTGTAAGCCCCTTTGGCTGTCATTCATCATCAGCACAAGTTCAGTGCAAAGTACACATCCACAAAAACCTTTTAAAATTAAGGGTCAGGTTGGGTATGGTGGCTTACACCTGTGATCCCAGTGCTTTGTGAAGCCGAGCTGGGAGGATCATTTGAGACCAGTTGAAGATCAGTCTGAGCAACGTAACAAGACCCTGTCTCTCCAAAAAGTGCAAAAATTAGCTGGGTGTGGTGGTATGCACCAGTAGTCCCAGCTACTCAGGAGGCTGAGGCAGGAGGATTGCTTGAGCTTAGGAGGTTGATGCTGCAGTGAGCTATGATTATGCCACTGCACTCCAGCCTGGGTGACAGAGTTAAACTCTGTATCTTATATATATATATATATATATATATATATAGAGAGAGAGAGAGAGAGAGAGAGAGAGAGTATTGCTAGTCTGATAGTAAATAGGAAATTGTATGTTTTAGAAAAAGAAAAGTCACTATTTTTTATATTTTTAAAGCATTCCTGTACCCATACAAGATGGGAGGGGAAACAGTCAATAATACATGAAAGATATTCAATATCTGGGAAAGATATATATGTGTAGATATAGTGTATTTATAACTTTATGTATTATGCATTATAAATATATGTTATATAATTGTTTAAGGAGGGATAATACCTAACTACTTTTTTCAGATATAAATTTTCCCTCCTTCCCACTTGGTATCAATTGTTTTTTACATTTTACATTCTGAATGAAGATCCTTCTCTTCTTCTTTAGCTGTTCTCTGTCCATTTTGGGTAAATTACAGCCCCAACTATTACTAAGCTGAAGCGTTTTCCAAGGAAACATTTGCCAAATCTTCTAAAAAGAACTCTTTTCTCAGAGGGAAGAAATGTGTGAAGCTTCCCTGACCCCAGCTAAGTGAGCACCTTGCTCCTGAAATGGTTCAGAAGCACCTGCAGATTTTGTGTTTGTTTTTTGCACTGTTGACTGGTGGATACACCTCAGCCTCAGCACATGGGCCAGCTTGGGCTGCTAAGTCATTGGAAGTTTTCAAAATTTTCTTCATAAAGTAAAAATTTTCTCAAAATTGTTCTCTAAATGTTGTCACTCAAAAAATGAATGCCCCATATTCTCTTCCTCTTTACATGTAGAACAAGTGTTTTTCTTTATAGCTTCATGCCTCCTAGATACTAATTTGCTTGACAATCCTTAAATAGACTGGTGAACATATTTATCACCAGTTATTAATTGTTGACCACCTAATGTGCTGAGCATAACCAAAACCACAGAAGTACTTGACATTAGTTATGCCGATAAGGCAACCAGGTGCTCTCTTAACTAACGGTCAAGAATTAGGGCTCTGAGTTTAAGAATTAATCATTTATTATCTGTGTTACTTTGGGCAAGTTTATCCATTTTTCTGAGTCTCAGGGTTTTTATCTATCTATCTATCTATCTATCTATCTATCTATCTATCTATCTATCTATCTATCTATCTATCTAAATAGTAAAACAGTGCATCAGTTTGCTAGGGCTACCATAACAATAGACCATAATTCTGGAGGCTAGAAGTCCAAGATCAAGGTGTCAGCAGGTTTGGTTTCTTCTGAGTCCTCTCTCCTTGTTTTTGTTTTTAAGGATTGCCACTTTTTCACTGTGTCCACACATGGTGAACTGTTCCCCACCATCCTGAAGCAGCTGGCTTGATAGAATAGTGGAATGGCCTTTTGAAGACTCAGTTACAACAACATCTGAGGGGTGGTACCTTGCAGGGCTGGGTCAATATTCTGCAACAGGCTGTAGATACTCTGAATTTATGTGCAATATATTGTGCTGTTTCTTCCACAGCAGACACTCAAATGTCCAGGAATCAAGGGGTAGAAATGGTAGCAGTACCATTTGTAACCAACTAGTAAAATATTTGCTTTCCGTTCCTATGATCTCATGCTCTGCTTGCCTAGGGGTCTCAGTTCCAAATGGGGGAATGCTTCCACCAGGACAGATGACAATGATTCCATTGAACCAGCAGTTAAGACTACCACCCAACCACTTTAGGCTACTCATTCCTCTGAATCAATAGGCAAATACGGGAATTACTTGTTAGCTGGAGTGATTGATCCTAACTATTATATTAAGGAGAAATTGGACGGATACTAAGTAAGACTCTGTCTAATACAAGAGATTCCTTAGGGTTTCTCATAGTATTACCATACCCTGTGATTAAAATCAATGGAAAAATAAAACAACCCAATCCAGATAGAACTGCTAATGGCCCAGACCCTTCAGGAATGAAGGTTTGGGTCACCCCACCAGGGAAGGAACTATGACCAGCTGAGGTGATAGAAGGCAGAATGGGCAGTGAAAGAAGGTAATTACAGATCCCAGCTACGACCATGTGACCAGTTGCAGAAATATGTATTGTAATTGTCATAAGTATTCCTTGTTTTGTTATCAGTATGTTTGTGTGTATGCATGCACATACATATGTATGTATTAATATATATACTATATAGTATCTTTGTTTTCTTCCCTTTCTTTTCCCGTTATTATGTGATATAAGATGTATTGACTTCATGTCATAGTATTAAGTATTGTTGACTTCATATCATAATATTTAAATTACAAGGTATCAAGAAGAAAAAACATCATGTAAGGACTTCACATCCGTTTCCAGGAAAAGAGTGCATTTTCAGTTGTACATAGGATAGTTGTATTATGCTAGATGGAAGTATGACCTCGTTATTGTCTTTATTGGAGATTAAAGTACGTAGCCCCCTTATCTGTGGCAGATATGTTCCAGCACCCCCAGTGGATGCCTGAAACTGAGGATAATCCCAAACCTATAAATAATATGCAGGAATTTCTTTTTACTTCTTCACAATTTCACAGATAGAACATTTGTTTTCAGTGTAGATCCTAACAACATCAGCATATGATTTTTTTTCTTTCCTTATTAAGTCAAGAACTTTCACTTTTTAACTTAAAGGAAGTACTTTATAACTTCTCTTTGGCATACCCAAATTGCCAGTATCACTACTCTTGCACCTTGGAACCACAGTTAAGTAAAATAAGGGCTACTTGAACACAAACACTGTAAACCATGACAGTCAATTTGACAACCACATTAGCTACTAACTGGCTAACGGCCAGAAAGAATAGACAGTGGATATGCTGGACAAAGGGAGGACTCACATCTCAGGGACAGAGTGGGATGGTGTGAGATTTCAGCACACACCACTCAGAACAGTGTACAATTTAAAACTTATGAATTGATTATTTCTGGACTTTTTATTTAATATTTTTGGACCATGGTTGACTTCGAGTAGCTGAAACCAAAGAAATCAAAACAGTGAGTCTGGGGGGATTACTGTATGGTTAAAGATGTGTATGGGCACCAAGTTCACATGGAGTGCCCTTGTGATGATTAATTTTATGTGCCTACTTGGCTGAGCTATGGTGCCCAGATAGCTGGTCAAATGTTATTCAGAATGTTTCTGTGAGGATGTTTTTGGATGGCATTTACATTTAAATCCATGACCTTTGAATAAAATATATTCTTGGTGATGCAGGCCTGGATAGAACAAAAGACTGACTTGCCCTGAGCAAGAAGAAATTCTGCCGGCAGACTGCCTTGGACCTTCATGTGCAACATTGCCTCTTTCCTAGGCCTCCAGCCTGCTGGCCCACCCTGCAGTTTTTTTTGTTTTTGTTTTTGTTTTTGTTTGTTTGTTTGTTTTTGCCGCCTTCATAATCTTGAGAGCCTTAAAATAAATCTCCTTGACTTACAATGGGGTTATATCCTGATAAGCCCATCATATGTTGAAATATCCAGTGTCAAAAATGTATTTAGTACACCTAACCCACTGAACAGGATATCTTAGTCTAGCCTACCTTAAATGTGCTGAGAACACTTACCTCAGCCCACAGTTGGGCAAAATCATCTAACACAAAGCCTGTTATATAATACAATATTAAATAGCTCATATAAATTATTGAATATTGTACTGAAAGTGAAAAACAGAATAGTGCATGGCTACACGAAGTATGGTTTCTAATGAATACCTATTGCTTTTACACCATCATAAAGTTGAAAAACCCTACATCAAACCATTGTAAGTTAGGCAACATCTGTATGTAAAATCCTATTGGTTCTGTTTCTCTGGAGAACTCTAACTACTACAATGCCTCATAGTCTGTGTGTTGTCTGAGTCCTAATCTCCTCTTCTTATAAGCACATTGGTCATACTGGATTAGAGATCACCTATATGAGTTCATTTTACCTAACTCATTTCTTTAGAGACCGCATCTCCAAATACAGTCACATTCTGAGGTACGGTGTTGGACATTCAACATATGAATTTTGAGGGGCACGTAATTCAGTCCATAACAAATAGCGTGATAATAGTGCCTCAGAGAGCTCTGAAGTGAGAATTAAATATGTTAATACATGTCAAGTACTAAATACAATGCCTGGCACATAGTGACAGAAATATAATCAGTAGAATTTTTTTTCACAATAACCTCTTGAGTTCACTAAAATTTTTATGAAAAACTTAATTTGCATGGCTGATGAATGTTGGAATGGTGGGGCTCTGTATATCTCAACATTTCCTGGGTTGAGTTAACATAGTAAATTGAGGCATCCCTTTTCTCCTTAGGCAACTCCACAGCAGTAATGACTACTGGCGATCATTTTTGCAAAATATTCTCAAAATACGTCTCAAGAAAGTCAGAATTAGATAGGTCATTGTTTTGGAGTTTTGTTTCTAGTCTTTAATGAACTAAGAAAGTCCAAATGAATTTATTCATAAAACATGTAAAATATATTTTTAAGTAAATAAGAGCAACCAATTGAGTCATTTATTTAAGAAATACTTATCTACTTATTGAATGATACTATGTGTACTATTATACACTGGGAGGATCCAGTGGTGAAGAAAATGACAAAGTCTGCTCTCTTGGAGCTTATATTCTAGTGGAGAGAAATCTAGAGTAAGCAAATGGGCAAATGTTTAATATGATGGCAACAAGTACAGTGAAGAAAACTATATCAAGGCAAGAGAGTGGGGCAGCTATATGACACAGGGTAGTCAGTGACTGCCTCTTTGAGAAGACAGTGATATAGATGAAGTAGTGATGAAGCCAGTCTTGCGGGTACAGAGGGAGGAGTATCTCAGGAGAGGGAACAGTAAATACGAATACCCTAAGCCAACATTAAGCTTGGTGTCTTGAAGAACAACAGGGAAGCCAGGATGATTGGAGCAATGCGAGTGAGGGAGGGGAAGAGTGCTGGGGATGATAGCAGAGTGGTCACAAGTAGCAGATCGTGTGATGTAATCTCTGCCTTTCCGCACAAATTATGTTAAATCAAATCATTTTTAAATTGAAAATTTTAAAGAGATATTTTAAAAGTTTGCTTATCTTCAAAGTGATCATGCTAACATATTATGGTGTATTTATGACTTTGAAAAGATATACATGAAGCAGCCTACCCATTGAGACTATTCCAAACATTGTAGCTATTATTTTTATTTAAAATATTAATCTCCATAATTCACAGTTTATGATTTATGTACTATTTGATTCAATAATAAACAAGTATTTTGGAGTATGTGTGCCAGTCACTCTTATTAGTGATGGAGTTAATGTTGAAAAACATGAACATCTCTGCTCACAAGCAGTAACCAGCAAGTACTTTTCTACCAAGTGTGGGCACAGGGAAATTAACACTATAATAGCACTTAGAAGAAAATCTAGGTATCAGATTATTAAAATCTGAGAAATTTAAATAAAATGGTTATATTTAATTTTGCATTCCTGGTTTGTATTCTCATTATATTTGGAAAGATTTATTCTAATAGTTATTTTACACTTGGCTATTAGATACTATTATGATATTTAGTCTAGAGCAAATATGGATATATAGCTCCAAGAATCAAATGGATTTTATATAACTTTCAGTGTCCTTCTTTTAGGATAATGTAAATGTTCTTGTCCTTGATGAGGATTACTCTACAATTGTGGAAATATTAACAATCGGATAGAGAGAACAACTTTATTACAGATTTGGCACAGTTAATTTATTCCTTTTAGCATTCAGAAATCCTTCATAAAAGTAGACAACAAAGAGTCTAATGTATAATCTTGTTGTGAGTGGGTGGTTATGCATTGAGATATCTGACACCCAGTTGTTAGAAGATCAGAAAAATGCAAAACCCAACTGAAAGTTTAATTGTGTTTTCTTGTCACATGTGGCACAGCAGAAAAAGGGAGGCACACTCTGCAGGGAACACTCTTTCTGAAAGGCTGAGAGCCATTCATTTTGCACCATGTCCAAACAAATCTTAAGGAGAAGAATAAATTTGTTTCTATCATGCTCACCTTCATTCAATAATTTAATAATTCATTCACTCAAAGTTCTTTAAACATAAATAAGAGAAGCATAATTATATAAATGATTACTATTCCAACATACATTGACTCTAGTTCTAGTACAGGAAGCAAAGACACACTTGACTGAATTAATTCAGTGATTCTCAAACTTTTCTCTTTCACCATTTCATTCTCTCCTATTACACTGCTACATTGAGTTTTCAGGAGCTATTACCAACTAGCCACACGGCTCCCAGCCCTTCTTTGAATCCAGCTTGTTTGAGGAAAAAGAGGATGTAAAGAGGGTAAAGAAGTGCAGAGAGACATTGTACCCTATTCCATAGGTTTTTTGTTTGTTTGTTTGTTTGTTTGTTTGAAATGGAGTTGCACTCTTATAGCCCAGGCTGGAGTGCAGTGGCATAATCTTGGCTCACTGCAACCTCTGCCTCCTGGGTTCAAGCAATTCTCCTACCTCAGCCTCCCAAGTAGCTGGGATTACAGGTGTGAGCCACTAAGCCTGCCTAATTTTTGTATTTTTAGTAGATATGGAGTATCACCATGTTGGCTAGGCTGGTCTCAAACTCCTGACCTCAGGTCTGGAACTCCCACCCACCTTGGCCTCTCAAAGTGCTGGGATTACAGGCATGAGCCACCGTGCCCAGCCCCAATTCCAGAATCTTATGGGTCATTGCCATCACCATTGGACTGGCTTTGAAGCTCCATTGACACTATATTTTCAAGCCCACAGTCCTTTGAGAAGCCTGTGACCCCAGATAAATATGAAAGAGAAGTTTGTAATAATATGGTATTGATTTCATTATGATGTGTTTACAATGCTTCACACGTGATGCGTGACAATTTTTTCCATGGCTACTTCAATAAATTTGTAATCTATAAAAATGTCATTTTCCCCCATTATGAATCTAGAGTAAAATAAGGGTCTACCAGGCAACAATGCTCTTCCAGGAAAAGAAACATAGGAGATGGATAATCCTATTTTATTGTGACAACGGATAATATTTTTGACAGATACTGGGTTAAGCACCTTACATGTGATTATTCCTTCTCAGTATTATGAAACTGAAACAATTATTATATTTATTCACACAAGGAAAGTAAGCCTTGGAGAAGTGAAATAGCTCATACAATTTCACACAACAATCAGTGTGATTCACACCTAAGTCAGTGCTCTTAACCATGCCCCTAAGTTCCCTTCCCCAGTCTAAGAAATCAAGAATTTATTTTGGAAGCATCAGTCACTTTGTGTTTCTCTGAAACATTAGATCTACAGTCGTGGGAAGAGTGGAGCTTTCCCAGCAAAGTGCCTTGGGAGAGAGAAAGAGTGCCAGCCACACTATGTAGAGGCAGAAAGAATCACTGCTTGCTGCCAGACACAGCCAGCCTCCCTCACCTTTAGAAACCCTTTTGAACCTCAGGGAGGAGGACCTATCAGTGTCCACACATTTGGTGATCTACCTGGTAAGTCTTGGAGAACTACTAATAATCAGTCTGCTTGGGTGGACTTTTATCCTGTCTTCATGTGAAGTCGCTTCACTTCCTAGAATATCTGCAAAATTAGGGAATATATGAGCTGGCTGTTGAAGTATTTTCTAATTCTAAAGTTATTTGGATCTATGAGATATCCCATTTGGATAGTCATTTACCCTCGTCTTTACCTCAGCCCTCATTTTATATCATGATATTTCTTTTCTAATGTTCAGTCCGTCCTGCATTCTTCCTTCTTAGCAAAACCATTCAGAGTTAGGAAAGAAATTAAACTAGTGAATGTGCAACTGTCAACTCAGCTTTAAACTACAAGATTTCAAAGAAACTATGCTATTCTTCCCAGTTAAGCTTGTCTAAATCTTTTAATCTCCCAAATAACATCCTAAACCAAAACCTCCATTCTTACTATTAGTAAGAAGTTTCAAGCAGGTCTCCTGGTAACTGTAACGCTTACTGACTTTTCAGTGACAATAAGTGATGAGGTATACTTTGTAAATCTAGCATGAATATACTAATCTATTTATTGAATGCCATTTGAGGTTTCCGTTTAAGCTTTTCAGTGGTCCTTGGGTAAAGATTGGGCCAGTTTCTTGCTGGTGTGTGTTTAATTTAGTTATAACAGGTGTTCTACTTATTGTGTAAATGGGATAATTCAGAGGTCTAGTTGTGATTTCCCCTCATTTCCTATTATGTCTATAATACATGCCATGGACAATTTGCAAGTACCCAGCATCATTCCTCTAATGACATAGACACTTTCTACTATTATAACTTCAAAGTCCTTTGATGAAAAACAACACAATTATGGGATAAAAAATATTCACAAATGTTTTCTTAGTTCTTTCTAGTGCCCTTAGCACCAAACATGAGACTACTATTCCCAGATTCATGTTATAGCTCCACATACAGCCAATTCAACCATTTTTGATTAAGCAATCTGCCAGTTTCATACTATGTAATGATCCAACCAATTTAACTGAATTTTTAAGGATTTTGAAATAACCAAGCAGTCAATTCAGGCCAAACAGCTCATTTTACCTGCAGGTATAGTCTAAGCAATTGATTTGAAGGTTTATAAGTTAGTATGTTTTTTCCACACAAAAATTATGTGTTATTATAAAATATTTCCATTGCTTTATTGTGCTTTTAAAAAATATTCAAATATTTTTCTAAAATTAAGTTTGCAGAGAAGTATCCTACATTTTAAAAAAGAATAAAATGTAAAAACCAATAGTTTCTGTATTTATCTCTAGCGTCTATTGAGAACAGCTTTAAGTTGGCAACGAAAAATCAAAATTAATATCTAGTGCTTTAATAAACACAGCTACTCAAGAATAGTATTAAAGTATTAATTTTAAAAGGTAATTTTTAAAAAGACAAACTGAGAAATATTTACTCAAAGCAATGCTCCTTCAACAACAACAACAACAAAAATTATGGTTGAAGCCATCAGGTTTTTTGTTTTGTTTTTGTTTTTAGGTTTTCTTATGTGAAGTATTTTACAAAGGAATATTTGGGTCTATGTGATTGGTCAGACATAAAAGCTGCTATGGGAATATTTTATTCATTATTTGGAATTCTGAGGCTTATGAAGTTATCACTTAGAAGAAAAATGAATACACTTAGGGACATACACTTCCAACTATGAGGGAGTAACAGAAAACAGAATTATCACCCAACCTGAAAAATAAACAAATTGACAAAATGTATGAAATAAATGTTACCAAAACACGAGCATCAAGCAATGTAGGACAATGATTTCCGAGAGACAGGAGAAAATGATGTGAGCCCTGTTATTTCCCTATCTTATTACCTTCAAGATTGTTTCCAGGACAGAGTATATGGAGGCAGAATCTAGGCAGAGCTGGACCAGTTCTCTGAGTTGAAGAGACAGAGCTCGGAGTATGTGGGACAGTCTGCTGGAGAAGAGAGAACTTCACAGAGCTGGAACTCCAGAGGTCAACAGCAAGCCCCTCCATGTCTTTAGCAGAGTGCTGCTAAGTGCCCATGCATGAGGAGACCACCCAAAGACAGAGGAAAAAAACTGCCTAAACAGAGTAAAGGTGACATTGCCTAGAGGTGACTTAAGACTGGACATAGCACCCATTCCCACCAGCCAAACTGGAGAAATCTCACGTTTCATGGAACACTGGGTAAAGCACACTGACCTGTCTTCAATAGTAGTAAATAATTAGGCTAAAACACCTTTCCAGTCATGCGTAACAAACCTTAAAAGCAAGCTTCAACAGTATCCAAATAAATTACTCATGTATCAAGAAGAAAGCTCAAGAATATCCATAGGAATCCAAAAACATTTAACATCCAACATAGTAAAGTTTGCAATGTCAGGAATTGAATAAAATATTATAAACTGGCAAGATAGTACAAAAATATGATTTATAATGAAAGGAAATGTCAACTGGAAACCAGAACTGACACAGATATTACAATTAGCAAATAAAGACATAAAAACAGTTATGTAACTATTATATGTGTTCAAATATTAAGTATAGAAATGGAATTTATAAGAAAGACAAAAATGGAATTTCTAGAAATGAAAACTAACATGTGTGAGGGGAACAATATATTGGATGGAATTAATGACAAATGCAACATTGCAGATGTAAATATTGGTAAACATGGTGACATGAAAATGAAAACTATCAAGATAAAACACAAAAATAAAGGATAATTTTTTAAAAAATGAATGGACTATATAGATATGAGACAATTTCAAGTGGTCTAATATGTTTGTAAGTTAAGTGGCCAAAGCAGGGAGCGAGACAGAAAAAATACTGAAGAAAGTAAGTTTGAAAATTTTCAAATTTGATAAAAACAGTAAACTCACAGATCCAAGAAGCACAAAGAATCCCAAATTCAAGAAACATGAAGACAATTATAACACAGTTCATCATAATCCAACTAATTGGGTTTTTTAATTAAAAAAATTTTTTGAGACACCCAATTTTTCTTTTTCTCTGTCACCCAGGTTAAAGTTCAGTGACACAAACATAGCTCACTGCTGCCCCAAACTCCTGGGCTCAAGCAATCCTCCCACTTCAGTCTACTAAGTAGCTAGGATTCCAGACATATGCTCCCACACCTGGCTAATTTTTAAAATTTTTGGTAGAAACCTGGTCTCACTATGTTGTCCAGACTGATCTCAAACTCCTGGCCCCAGGTGATCCTGCCTCCTGAGCCTCCCAAAGCACTGGGATTCCAGGTGTGATCCACCAAACCAAGCCTATAATCCAATTGTAAAAACCAATGATAAAAAGAAAATTTAAAAATATATTATTGATTTATATCCTCCCCAAACTCAATAAAAGAGAAACAATTTGTTTATTAGATATAGTCAAAAGATTTGAACAGATACTTCACCAAATAAAATATACCTTTATGGCAAATAAGCAAATGAAATAATAAAAAATTCTGTTAGTTATTTAAAAATGCAAATTAAAACCACAATTAAATAACACCACGTACCTATTAGAATGGATTAAACCAAAGACCGAGCATATCACGTACTGACAAAAATATGGAGCAACTGCTAGTGAAAATAGAATGAGAGATTTCATTACCACCAGGCCTGCCCTGCAAGAACTCCTGAAAGAAGCACTAAAGCCAGGTGTGGTGGCTCATACCTGTAGTCCTAGCACTTTGGGAGGCCCAGGTGGGTGGATCACCTGAGGTCAGAAGTTCGAGATCAGCCTGGCCAACCTGGTGATACTTTGTCTCCACTAAAAATATGAAAATTAGCTGGGTGTGGTGGCGGGCCCCTATAATCCCAGCTACTCGGGAGGTTGAGGCAGGAGAATTGCTTGAAACTGGGAGGCAGAACTTGCAGTGAGCTGTTCATCCCTGGGAGGCAAGGCTGGTTTAACATATGCAAATCAGTAAATGTAATCCATCACGTAAACAGAACTAAAGGCAAAAATTACATGACTATCTCAATAGATGCAGAAAAGGCCTTTGATAAAATTCAACTTCCTTTTATGGTAAAAACTCTCAATAAACTAGGTACTGATGGAACATATCTCAAAATAATAAGAGCTATTTATGACAAACCCACAGCCAATATCATACTGAATGGACAAAAGCTGAAAGCATTCCCTTTGAAAACTGGTACAAGACAGGGATGCCCCTTCTCACCACTCCTATTCAACGTAATATTGGAAGTTCTGGCCAGGGCTATCAGGCAAGAGAAAGCAATAAACGTATTTAAATAGGAAGAGAGGAAGTCAAATCATCCCTGTTTGCAGATGACATGATTATCTATTTAGAAAACCCCATCATCTCAGCCCCAAAACTCCTTAAACTGATAAGCAACTTCAGCAAAGTCTCAGGATACAAAATGAATATGCAAAAATCACAAGCATTCCTTTATACCAACAATAGACAAGCAGAGAGCCAAATCATGAGTGAACTCCCATTCACGATTGCTACAAAGAGAATATAATACCTAGGAATACAGCTACCTAGAGATGTGAACGATCTCTTCAAGGAGAAATACAAACCACTGCTCAAGGAAATAAGAGAAGACAAAAGCAAATGGAAAAACATTTCATCCTCATGGATAGGAAGAATCAGTATCATGAAAATGGTCATACTGCCCAAAGTAATTTATAGATTCAATGCTATTCCCATCAAGCTACCATTGACTTTCTTCACAGAATTAGAAAAAACTACTTTAAATTTCATATGGAATGAAAGAAAACCTCATATAGCCAAGACAATCCTAAGCAAAAAGACAAAGCTTGAGGCATTGCACTACCTGACTTCAAACTACACTACAAGGCTACAGTAACCCAAACAGCATACTACTGGCACCAAAACAGACCTATAGACCAAGGGAACAGAATAGAGACCTCAGAAATAACACCACACATCTACTACCATCTGATCCTCAACAAACCTGACAAAAACAAGCAGTGGGGAAAGGATCTCCAATTCAGTAAATGGTGCTGGGAAAACTGGCTGGCCATACACAGAAAACTGAAACTGGACCCCTTCTTTACACCTTATACAAAAATTAACTCAAGATGAATTAAAGACTTAAATGTAAAACCCAAAACCATAAAAACCCTAGAAGAAAATCTAGGCAATACCATTTAGGACATAGGAACAGACAAAACTTCATGATGAAAACGCCAAAAGCAATTGCGACAAAAGCTGAAACTGACAAATGGGATCTAATGAAACTAAAGAGTGTCTGTATAGCAAAAGAAAATATCATCAGAGTGAACAGGCAACCTACATAATGGGAGAAAATTTTTGCAATCTACCCATCTGACAAATGTTGAATATCCAGTATTTATAAGGAGCTTAAACAAAATTACACACACACACACACACACACACAAACCATGAAAAAGTGGGCAAAGGAAACAAACAGACACTTCTCAAAGTAAGACGTTTATGTGGCCAACAAATATATGAAAAAAATCTCAACATCACTGATTATTAGAGAAATGCAAATCAAAACCACAATGAGATTCCATCTCTTGCCAGTCCAAATGGTGATTACTAAAAAGTCAAGAAACAATAGGTGCTGGTGAGGCTGTGGAGAAATAGGAATGCTTTTGCACTGTTGGTGGGAATGTAAATTAGTTCAACCATTGTGGAAGACAGTGTGTCGATTCCTCAAGGATCCAGAACCAAAAATAGCATTCCATCCAGCAATCCCATTACTGGGTATATACCCAAAGGAATATAATTCATTCTACTATGAAGACACATGCACACATGTGTTTATCGCAGCACTATTCACAATAGCAAAGACATGGAACCAACCCAAATGCCTATCAATGATAGACTGGTTAAAGTAAATGTGGTACAAAAACATTGTGGAATACTGTGCAGCCATAAAAAGGAATGAGATCATGTCCTTTACAGGGACATTGATGGAGCTGGAAGCCATCATCCTCAGCAAATGAACACAGGAACAGAAAACCAAATAACGCATGTTCTCACTCATAAGTGGGAGTTGAACAATAAGAATACGTGGACACAGGGTGGGGAACATCACATACCAGGGCCTGTTGGCGGGTGAGGGGCGAGGGGAGGGAACTTAGAGAACAGGTCAATAGGTGTAGCAAACCACCATGGCACACACATAACTATGTAACAAACCTGCACGTTCCGCACATGTATCCTGGAGCTTAAAGTAAAATTTAAAAAAAGAAAAAGAAAAAATATTTATAGGTCTATTATACAGTTATAACTATTATTAATATTTGGCATACCTTACCTACATTATTTGTATGTAAGTACATGTCATAATAATACTATTATGTGTAGTATTATAATTATATAATATAAATAGTATTATAATAATGCTATTATTATAATAATACTGTTGTGTATTATAATTATATAATATAAATAGTATTATAATAATACTATTATTATGTGTATCTTGCTTTTTTCACTTGATATTAAAGAAGAGATTTTTGTACTAAATATTCATTTTAATAGCCATTATAAATTCAATCATTTAGACATACCATAATTTATTATCAATCTCCTGTTGCTGTATGTTCACATAGTTTTAAATGGTCCACTATTATAAATAATATTGCAGTATTCATCTTTTGAGTACAGCTGCTTTCTTGGGAAGGTTTCTCTGACTTAGAATTATTTTCTTAAGAATATCTGTAACCTAAAAATGTCTCTTTCTAACATAAAAATTCATTATTATCTACTGAGCACTTACCATGCAAGATACCAAGATACCATTATGGCAAAAATTATGCTTTGGGTGGTTGCGTATTTACATGTGTTAAGTTGGTGCACAAGTAATTGGTTTTACTTTTTGCAATTACTTTTGCACCAACCTCCTATGTCTCTCCCATCAGACTATGGCAGTCTCCCATTAGACTATGTCCTAAGGGCAGGACATTTGTCTTTTATCCTTATATTTCTGACACTCAATGTAATATCAGGAAAATGGATTATAACCAATACTTGAACTGAAATTAGAATAAAAATCTGGACTATTATTAAACTCACACTTCACTTTTATCGTAATCTCAGGTGAGGCCAGTAGTTCTGATAGGAACAGGAGGCAGGGAAATTCTTGGCAGAAGAGAGTGGGTCCCCAGTGACGGCCCCACCCTCAAGCCTGGAACTGCGACCCAAAATGAGAACATACTTTCCCGCTCTCCCGCTTCAATAATGCCTTTTCCAAAACCACCCGTGGCCCGCCCTGCCCCCCATCCTGTGCCTATTAAAAACCGCAGGCTCTCCGGCAGAAAGAGGAGGGGAGGGGAAGTAACTGAATGTCAGAGACTATGGTTGGATGTCAGAGAGAAGAGGCTTGATTTCAGAGGGACAGCTTGATGGTAGTGTAGCTTTGGAAAGTAGTCCCTCTGAGTACGGCTGGACTCCAGGAGAAGATTACCTCCCCACTCCATCCCCTTTTCATCTCCTCTTCCTGCTGAGAGCCACTTTCGTTGGCAATAACCCCACCCCACTCCCACCTCACATTTACCGTCTCCAATTTGTTCCTGCAACATCATTCCTCTTGGACAGTGGACAAGAACTCGAGTGCAGGTGCAAAAGGCTGTGACACTGACCCTCCACTGAGCTGTTAACACTTAAACCATCTGCAGATGGCAAGCTAAACGAGCGCTGATTGTAACACTCCTTCTGTGAAACTCCTTCTGGGGCTTCAAGGGTCGCAGGCATCCCCCTAGACGCTGCTGTGGAGGCAATACAAAATTCATTCCTGCTGGCATCCAAAAGTGCTTGCCCTGGATCCTGCACCTGCTCACCTGTGGGCCCCCTGTCGTGAGGGGTAGAATGCAGTGTGTTCAAGTGAGTGGAGTTCGTCCCTGCTGCCACTGAAGCACCTAGCTAGGTCCAGCGCCCAGGTACTCCAACTCCCCCCTACAAAGGGATCAGGGAGATTTCCTGCTTCAGTTTAGAGTTTCACCTTCACCCATATGTGGCATTTTCCAGTCGCTATGAATTTGGCTCTTACATAGTCTGTGTGTTTTCATCCAACTCTATAGTACTGTTTATTTTAAAACACACACACACACACATAAGATATTCTCTAAATTGTGTAATAATGTGCCTGCATTTTACTGGAGATGGCTCCCCACTGACAACTATTAATCCCACCACAAATATGTTTACTTTTTGAGATTCAAAAACCAAAAATGTGATAGGATCTTTGACTTTATCTCTGCGTTTGGTCTTGCTACCAACTGCCAACTGACTTTGAGATTCCAAAGGAAAATCTTTTCATATGTGCCTTCTGAGCATTGTATACTTTATGTCCTAAGAATTTAGGATTCAACTAGCTCTGCTCTGAGGGTGGGGTGTTTTGGTTTATAGAAATATTGAGGTAGCAATGCATCAGCAAGTTTGTATTGGGAAGAGAGATGAATATTTCAAGCTCATATTCATATTGCCTTGGGAGGAATTTGTAATCTGAATCCCACAGCTGTTGCTGAGTGAACCAGTGGGGTCGTTTTCTTCTGGCTAAGCCAGTAGGGGGTTCCTGAAGCCTGTCTCTACTGCAAGATGTTCTCTGCATTTTTATTACTTGCTATAACCTTAACAACTGTGTTTGGAAATGCATAATTTAAAAAAAATCCTCTTATAAATTATGTATGTTTCTATTGACTTAAAATCACACTCATTCACAGGTTCTGTGTTGGGGAGAAAACAAAGAGCATTTGGATGGGGTTAGATTCTTAAAACATTTCTCAAGAGAGGAAGCTAAATGGAAAGACTAATTTATCTGAATATTATGGATGAGGGTTTTTGAGGTGATTTCATAAAATCTGGGGAGGGGGAGTTGTGTGCCTAGCATGCTGAGATGGGATCCATCCATGTTATCTGCCTCTCCTTCGTAGCACTGTGCTGCTTCAAAAATGGACTCTAGATCTTAGGGCTGGAAGGCTTTGTGATGGCATGAGGCTGTCAGCTAAGGGACAGCAGAAGGGATCACGTTTTAGAGGAAAGAATTTTTTTTTGAAGTAGACATTGGGGAGAAGCAGTTTGTGCCAAATTTTCTATATCACTATGCAGCTCACAGCAAAACAGTGCTTTGCATGTAGTAGGTTCTCTGCAAATCTTTGTTAGTCTGCTATTGTATTCTTTGGTTTTAGCTTTGAGGAATTCTTTGGGTCTGTTTAATTCTTTTACTTTTGAAGGATAAACACCTAAAGCTATATTAGCAAGATATGGTTACATAATATAAACATAGCAGCCTCTGAAAACACTTGCTGTTTTTTTGTTTCCATCAAAGTTGCTTTAGAAAGAAAAAATAAATCAAGATTTTCCCCCATATTGTTCTCGTTTTTAGAGTTTCTCACTTTAATCTGAAAGGAGGCATTGAGTTCTTTGAGTCACACTGTTCTTATCCTTGACCCACTTGATTCCTAAAGTTAATTTCTCATTTTTAAAATGCACATTACATCATCTGTTTGTATGAATATTTACAAAAAAAAAGAACTTGTGGTTAAAAATCCCCTGTGATTCCAAAAGCTGTTTTTATGGCTTTTAAGTGTGCAATATTGAGTTGATGAACATAATAAGTTTTTTTTAAATTTAACAGCAATATGTTTCCCTCACTGAGCTTTGACTGGGTCTTATGAAGAGGATTCTCAGAGTGGAGCCTCAGAGAGCAAGGCAGTCATTACTGACTTTACTAAAGTTTTGTGAATATATGTTGCCATATCACCAACATTTCCGTGATTTAAATTCAACACTAAATTGGCTCTGGTAATGTTAACCAACAGACTGGATGCAATTCCAGTAGCACATATTCCAACATCTTATCTAAGGGATCTTAGCTGTTCTCCTGCAGAAATAAGTTTGGAGCAGGGCTGCAATGCAACCTCAATTATGGGGTAGATGGACCAGCTACAATAGGATGTTCTGCTGCTAGAAGTTCTGTTCCAGAGAAGGATGCAATCAGTTGAAGCTATTTTTGACTGATGTTTCAGATTGTGGTCTAGTAAACAGGTCTGAAAATAGCTACTTTTTTAAAGACTGTAAATTCCTGTAATTAGGGTATGATTTAAAAATTAACCCTAAAAAGAATAAGTGCTGGAGGATGGAGCAGCTTTCAGTTTTGAATTACTAGCTGGATGCAGTAGCACTCCATTCTTAACAGACAAGGAAGCAGGTCATTAGAGGGGAGGCATCTAAATGCTATGTGTCAGAAATGAAAGGAGAATGGTTTCTTTACTGCTGAAGAACTGTGTAATTAGCTGAGATAACAAGCATTGATATTTATTGTTGTGGAATGCAAGGAAGAAACTGAAAAGCAGAACTCCTGGTGTCTCCACTCCACATCTGCTTAACTTAATTTGGGGGTAATTTTATCATTTTAATCTGCATGCTGCTCTTCCCCAGTTGCTAAAGTACCCTGGTGCATACCAGATGTCAGACACTTAATGAGGCCTCTGAGGTTTAGGATAAATTTGATTGCAGGTGTTTAATGCCTGTCAGGCCTTTGGACAAACCCATAAGTTGGTGGTTCCTGGTTTGCAATGATTCACAATACTCAACTCTTTAGTAAATGTTAGTGGCCATTCTAGCCACTAGGAGGAGCTGGAGGCTACTCCATCCACTACTCAACATGTAAGACTCTGGTCCAGATGTAAGAGCAAAATATTTTACTGTAGTAGGGTACTACGAAGTCAGTACTACAAAAGATGGAATTAGATCTCAGCCCATAAAGATATGACTTGAAGGAGCATATAGTGGTTAATAGTGATAGTTCCTAGGGTCTAGGTTTTAAGTCCTGCAAAATAGCAAATTTTCCTAAGTCTCAAGTTTCCTCAACTTTGAAATAAAGTTAGTATTAGTACCTATCCCATAGGTTGTTGTGAGCAAGAAATAAGACAATCCAGGTAAAGGACTTAGCTACAGTGTTAGCACTGCCTCATTAAATTTATATATATTATGATCTAATGCTTAGGTGTTCACTTTATCTTGGGGAATCCTCTTCTGTAGAGCTTGGATTCCAGCTAAGGTAGATGATGACGTGATCACCTATACTAGGATCATCGGTTCCCTTCCGGAAGTAGTTTAGTCTAGTAGTTTGAAGCACAGAGTCTAGAGGCATACAGTTCTGAGTGGGAGTCCTGGTTTGGACACTTAGTAACCCTGTGACCCTGGGAAGGTTATTTAAGCTTGTTAGATGTCAGTTTTCATAATCTTTATATGAATAAAACAGTAATACCTTAATTACATAGTTGTTGTTAGGATTACAATGAAAAGACTCTTGGAACTATGTTTTCAATAGTGTCTGGTGCATGGTAGTACTCAATAAATGTTTGCTAGTACTATTATTCCTTACTCCCAATACTTTATTTACTTAAGAAAATCTTCTGTGCTTTCTATTATACTTTACTTCAAAATTTCAGACATGATTGGTTATAGAAAATTTTTTTTATAAGACAAGTAGGTCTTCCCATTTCCCCTGAACTAGTTGCAACTTTGATTCTGATCATCTCTACCTCGGTCACTTTAGGATTACAGACTGTTGTATCAGGATATACAGTGTTCATTTTCTTATTCTTAGATGTCTTACTTTTTAGCTAATATACCTGGATTTGAAGACCTGTTAGATGTGATATTGTGAGAAAGAACCTCTCAACATTAGTTTCCTCATTCTTAAAAAGGGACTAATAGTATCTAGTTTATAGCACTGTATTTTAAAATACTATTATTTGGATAAAGCACAGTGCTTGGCACATGGTGGGCACTCAGAAAATGAGCCAGATTGCTAGAGGAAGGTGGGGGTTGAGGGGCAGAGGGGTTCACATAAATCTTCACTTGGCTTCTTAATTTAATCCTTTTCCTTCCTCCCTTTGGGATAGGTGTTTTCTCCTTTGTCCATTTTTATTTCCATTACTTTCCAAGCCACTAGATCCAACCTCAAAATCTACCAGCCATTAAGTAAGGAAATACAAGCTGGTGCCGGTTGCACTGATCACTGATGCTTTGGTATTTTCATTGCTGATGGGAAACAGTAAATAATAACTGAATACATTGTTTAGATTCTCAAGAAAGTCAAACATTAGGGGATTGTAAGGCTAGGATGGAAATCCATGGAACATTGTGGTTGGAAAAGGGCAAAGAGCCGATGGTCAGCGCCAGGTAGGAAGACATTTGGTGCATCGATGTATAAGGGACTCTAAAACAAATACAACCATTTAATTCAGGTTTCTACATACAACTCCTTTGGTAGCTGGCTTCTTTCATAGTTTGGCTTCTGCCAAATTGAAGTGCACTTTGGAGTAAAAATTAAAACAAAACCAAGCATTCCTTGCCACCTGTGATGGATCTCTGTTGGGAATTTTTCCAACAGGTGACAATCACTCTGAGAACAGCCAGTTGACAGCTCCATGAAGTCAGCAGTTTGAGCTGAAATTGAAAAATGCATGTGATAGTGCTGTTTAGTGAGAACTGGAAATTTTCCCCCTAAACTTTAAATGCTCTAATATACCTGCCAAGATGTTTTCTGATTTAGAAAATTGCAAAAGAAGCTAAAAAGAGAGAAAGAACTACCGAGAAGGTAAAAATATTTTGCTGACATAAAAGACAATAGAAAAGAGCTTTCAGTGTTGCTTTGAACAGAATTTTGTAATGTATCCTTATAAGGTACTTCTGTATCCATACATATAAACTATGAATAAAGAAAATTACAATAAATAAATAAATAAAAAGAAAATTACAAAAGAAAAGAATATTCAAAATTAAGTTAGAATATTACATTAAATGCAGTGCATGTGATCATCTTAGTTATCTTACATACAATGAAAGAAATATAAAAAGACACTTTCTCTCTTTTTTAATAAATAATTGTTGGATGGATATTTTGGAGATAGTAGTTTAGGTGTGCATGGAATTACTTGCTTGTCCAATTTATCCATGTATCTAGATGTGACTCTGGTATGGAGCATAAGATAGTCTGTTACGGAGTTAGATGAGCTGTTTCTGCTTTGGTAAGAAATAGGCTACTAATATGTCTAGTGATAGAGATGCTGAGAGTTAATCCTGGATAACAAATGAAGAGGAAATTAAGTGAAAATATTAGCAACACTGGACTCAACAAAGTTCATTTTGCTATGTCACATTCCATAAATGTTGACTCATCATCTCTAACATATTCTCTAAATTTGGTGAAAATCCTTTTATCTGTTTTTAAGGGATGTGATCACAGACAGAAATTTTATTTTATGTATTTGCTACTTCTAGCATCTACAGCTAGTTACTGGAATCTCTGTGTTCCAATTAAAAGTTTCTGGGAATAAATTGGATGGGAGTGGAGAGCAGAGAAAGTAAAATGCCCTGTATGGATCAGATTGAACAAAGCGTGGGGCCATGAGTTAAAGTTCTTTAAGGATAACTCATGGGTAGGGGAGGGAAGGGGGTTGAGAAGATGCGGTAGGCTGCACACCCAACCCCAAGTGCGTCAAAAATACATTCCCTTTACAAATGAGGAAATGAGGCTCTGTTTTCTTCACTGTTTAGGATCTGAGTGAGATCTGAAGTCTCTGAGCCTTCAGGTAATTCAAAGGTAATTCAAGGTAATTCAAAGTGAGAATGGTAGTCATCGTTAAAATACATGTGGCAAAGTCCATCAGTGTGTTGATAACTACCGTGATACTTTTTGAAATATTACATTCTTGCACATGTATTTTTCTTATTCGTGTGTGTGTCTGTTTTATTGTTCTCTAAGTGTATCAACTAGGGAATAGGAAAGTCCTTCACCACTCAGAAGAATATCCTATGCTATTCTGAAGGGTGAAAAATGAAGGCCTTGACTTTTACGTTATTTGTGGTTTCCTGGATATAGACTTGGTCTTAGAAGAGGTTTTGTGAATTGGGGAACTTTTTTCCTAGTGGCATATGATAGTATGGGGCTTTTTGCTTTCTGGTATGTAATGCCCAAAAACCATATTTAATGAGAAAATATAGCACGATTTGTAATCCATTCGAAGGTATTCAAACACAGATTTATTTTTTATGTTAATTGAAGGTTGAAGGGTAACTTTTGTTGCTTAGATTAACAGTAAGCAGATCTTTCAAATAAACTACTTTTGATGTACTAAGTTACAAATACATGAGTCTTGCCCTTGTTTGAATGACCTGAACTCCCTTTCTTTTTCTTTGGAGAGAGGGATAACTAGATAATATTGAACATAAATGAAACATATTCAAAGTTAATTGTCTTTCCTTTTCTGTGATGACCAATGTTTCCTTTTTTTTTGTATTTTTATTGTTTTACCATAATTGTACATATTTTGGTGGTACATGTGATATTTGGATACATGTACAAAACATGTAGTCATCAAACCAGAATAATTGGGATATCCATTATCTCAAACATTTATCTTTTCTTAATGTTGGAAGCATTACAGTTCTTCTCTTCCGGCTATTTTGAAATACACAGTAAATTATTGTTAACTACAATTTCCCTATTGTACTGTCAAATGCTAGAATGTATTCCTTTGTTCTAAGTGAATCTTTGTACCCTTAACCAACTTCTTTTTATCCCTTCCTCCTTACCTTCCCACACTCCAGTGACCATCATTTTACTCTTTCCTTCCATGAGATCCATTTTTTTAGTCTCCACATATAAGCAAGAACATGCAAGGTTCTCTCGTGTTTCTGTGCCTGGCTTATTTCACTTAATGTAAGGACCTCTAGTGACATCCTTATTGTTACAATTGACAAAATTTCATTATTTGTGTGACTGAATAATATTCCATTGTAGAATAGTTTTCTGTATTCATTCATCTGTTGGTGTACACATAGGTTTATTTCATATTTTAGCTATTGTGAATTGTGGTGTAACAGCCATGTGACTGCAGATATCTTGTTGATATACTAACTTCCTTTCTTTTCTTTTCTTTTCTTTTTTTTTTTTCTTTGAGACAGAGTTTAGCTCTGTCACCAGGCTGAGTACAATGGCGCGATCTCAGCTCACTGCAACCTCCACCTCCCAGGTTTAAGCAATTCTCCCGCCTCAGCCTCCTGAGCAGCTGGGATTACAGGTTCACGCCACCACACCAGGCCAATATTTTTTTTTTTTAAATTTTAGTAGAGATGGGGTTTCACCATATTGGCCAGGATGGTCTCCATCTCCTGACCTTGTGATCTGCCTGCCTCAACCTCCCCAAACTAACTTCTTTTCTTTTGGCTACATATCCAGTAGTGGGATTGCTGGATCATATGGCAGTTCTATTTTTAGATTTTTGAGGAACCTCCATACTGTTTTCCATAATGGGTGTACTAATTTATAGTCTCACCAGCAGTGTACAAACATTCCTCTTTCTCCCCATCCTCACCAGCATTTATTTTTTGTCTTTTTGATAGTGTAGCCATTCTAACTGGGATGAGATAATATTTTATCATAGTTTTGATTGCATTTCCCTGATGATTAGTGATGTAGAGCTTTTTTCTTTTTTTCAGATACTGGTTGGCCATCTTCTTTTTTTTTTCAACTTTTATTTTATGTTCAGGTGATACATGTGCAGGTTTGTTACCTTGCTTACTGACAGACGCTGAGGTTTGTGTTACGAATGTTCGCATCACCCAGGTACTGAGCATAGTACCTAATAGTTACTTTTTCAACCCTTACTCCCCCTCCTCCTCCCTCTGGTAGTCCCCAGTTTCTATTGTTGCCATCTCTATGGCCGTGAGTACCCAGTGTTGAGTTCCCTCTTATAAGTGAGAACATGTGGTATTTGATTTTCTGTTCCTGCATTAATTCGCTTAGAATAATGGCCTCCAACTCCATCCATTTTGCTGCAAAAGACATGATTTCATCCCACTTGTGGCTGCATAGTATTCCATGGTATACGTACGTGTACTACATTTTCTTTATCCAGTCCACCATTGATGGGCACCTAGGTTGACTCCCTGTCTTTGCTATTGTGAATAGTACTGTGGTGAACATGTGAGTGCATGTGTCTTTTTGGTAGAATGATTTCTTTTTTCTTTTCGACATACCCCTAATGATGGGATTGCTGGGTCAAATGGTAGTTCTGTTTTAAGTTCATTGAGAAATCCCCAAGCTGCTTTCCACAGTGGTTGAACTAATTTATATTATCGCCAGCAGTGTGTATAAGTGTTCCCTGTTCTCTGCAATCTTACCAACATCTGTAATTTTTTGACTTTTTAATAATAGCTGTTCTGATTGGTATGAGATGGTTTCTCATTATGGTTTTGATTTGTATTACTCTGATGATTAGTGATGTTGAGCATATTTTTATAAGTTTGCTGGCTACTTGTATGTCTTGTTTTGACAAGTGTCTGTTCAGATATTTTGCTCATTTTTAATGGGGTTATTTGTTTTCTGCTTATTCAATTAAATTCCTCATAGATTCTGGATACTAGACCTTTGCCAGATGCACAGTTTGTGAATATCTTCTACCATTCTATAGATTGTCTTTTACTCTGTTGATAGTTTCTTTTGCTGTGGAGAAGCTTTTTAGTTTAATTAAGTCTGACTTGTCACTTTTCGTTTTTGTTGTAATTGTTTTTGAGGACTTGGTCTTAATTTCTTTCTCAAAGTTGATGTCTAGAATGGTGTTTCCTAGGTTTCTTTCTAGGATTCTTATAGTTTGATGTCTTAAATTTAAATCTTTAATCCATCTTGAGATAATTTTTGTATATGGTTAAAGGCAAGGGTTCAGTTTCATTCTTCTGCATACAGACAGTCAGCTATGCCATTTGTTGAATAGAGTCTTTTCCCCATTACTTGTTTTTGTCAACTTTGTCAAGATCAGATGACTTTAGGTGTGCAGCTTTATCTCTGGGTTCTCTATTCCATTCTGCTGGTCCATGTGTCTGCTTTTATACCAGTACCATGCTATTTTGGTTACTTTAGCCTTGTAGTATAGTTTGAAGTTGGATAATGTGATGCCTCTTTCTTTCTTTTCTTTTTCCTTAGCATTGCTTCAGCTATTCAGGCTCTTCTTTTCTGGTTCCACTTGAATTTTTGATTTTTTTGCAGTTCTGTGAAAAATGACATTGGTAGTTTGATAGGAAGTATGTTAAATCTGTAGATTGCTTTGCGAAGTATGGCCATTTTAATAATATTGATTCTTTCAATCCGTAAGCATGGAATATTTTTCCATTTGTTTGTGTCATCTGTGATATCTTTTAGCAGTGTTTTGTAGTTCTTCTTGTAGAGTTCTTCCACTTCCTTAGCTAGATGTATTCCTAGATGTATTTATTGTTATCATAAATGGGATTGCATTCTTGATTTGTCTCTCAGCTTGAACATTGTAGGTGGACTGAAATCCTACCACAAAAACACACTAAAGTATATAGCCTACAGGCCCTATCAAGCAACTGCACAATAGAAACTACAAAGCAACCAGTTAATAACTTCAATATAGGGTCAAAATTTTATATATCAGTATTATTCTTGAACATAAATTGTCTAAATTCTCCACTTGCAAGACACAGAGTGGCGAGTTGAATAAAGAAAAACAATGTCCATCTGTCCATTGTCTTCAACGGACCCATATTCCACATAAAAACACCCATAGGCCCAAAGTAAAGGGTTGGAGAAAGATCTACCATGCAATTGGAAAACAAAAAACAGCAGGAGTTGCTGTTCTTATATAAGATAAAACAGGATTTAAATAAAAAATAGTAAAAAACAAGAACAAAAACAAAAAACAAATAGGGCATTACATTACAAATGATAAATAGGGCATTACATAATTGTCTTCTTGTTCAATTCAACAAGAAGACATAACCTAAATACATATGCACCCAACATTGAAGCACCCAGATTCATAAAACCAGTACTTATAGATATACAAAAAGACTTAGACAGCCACACAGTAATAGTGGGGGACTTAAATACCCCACTGACAGCATTAGACAGACCAAAGGGAGAAAAGTAACAGAAAAATTTTGGACTCACACTCAACACTTGACCAATTGAACCTAACAGACATTTAGATTACTAAATAAGTAATAGATAATGTATTACTCCACTCATCGACCACAGAATATACATTATCATCTGCACACAGCAAATACTCCAAGACCACCCTCATGCTCAAAAACTTGGCCATAAAGCCAGTCTCAATAAATTCAGAAAATTGAAATTATACCAAACATACTGTTGGACCACAGTGGAATAAAACTAGAAATCAATACCAAGAAGGTCTCTCAAAACCACACAATTATATGTGAAATTACATGGAAATTAAACAACTTGCTACTGAGTGACTTTTGAGTAAACAATGAAATTAAGACAGAAATTTTTAAAAAAAATTAAATAAATGAAAAGAGAGATACATAATACCAAAATCCCTGGAATGCAGCAAATGCAGTGTCAAGAGAAAGGATTATAATGCTAAATTCTTACCTCAAAAAGTTAGAAAGATCTCAAGTTAATTATTTAGCATAACACCTAGAAGAACTAGAAAAACAAGAACAAACCAATGCCAAAGCTAGCAGAAGAAAGAAAATAACGAAAATCAGAGCAGAACTGAACAAAATTGAGATCCAATATTTCATCTAAAGAATCAATGGAACCAAAAGTTGGTCTTTGGAAAAGATAAACAAGATCAATAGACTGCTAGCTAGATTGACAAAGAAAAAAAAAGAAAGAAAGAAAAGAAAGAGGTTCCAAATAAGCACAATCAGAAATGATAAAGATGACTGCATTAGTCTGTTCTCATGCTGCTAATAAAGACATACTTGAGATTGGGTAATTTATAAAGGAAAGAAGTTTATTGACTCACAGTTCCTCAGGGCTGGGGAGGACTCAGGAAAGTTACAATCATAGCGAAAGGGGAAGCAAACATTTTCTTTCTTCACATGGAGGCAGCAAGGAGAAGTGCAGAGCAAAGGAGGGAAAAATTCCCTTATAAAACTATCAGATCTTGTGAGAACTCACTCATTATCACAAGAACAGTGTGGAGGTAACTCCTCCATGATTTAATCACCTACCACCAGGTTCATCCCATGACACATGGGGATTGTGGAAACTACAGTTCAAGATGAGATTTAAGTGGGGACACAGCCAAATCATATAAGTCCACCTATGGCCCCTTCCAAATCTCATGTCCTCACAATTAAAACACAGTCACGCCCTTCCAACCATCCTCCAAAGTCTCAACTCATTTCAGCATTAACCCTAAAGTCCAAGTCCAAAGTTTCATCTGAGACAAGGCAAGTCCCTTCCGCCTATGTGCCTGTAAAATAAAAAGCGAGTTACTTACTTCCTAGATACAATGGAGGTACAGGCATTGGGTAAATAAACCCATTCCAAATGGGAGAAATTTGCCAAAACAAAGGGGCTACGGGCTCTGTGCAAGTCCAAAATCCAATATGGCAGCCATTAAACCTTAAAATTCCCAAATGATCTCCTTTGACTCCATGTCTCACATCCAGGTCACACTGATGCAAGAGGTAGTTTACCATGGCCTTGGGCAGCTCTTCTCTTGTGGCTTTGCAGGGTACAGCCCCCAACTCTTAGCTGGTTTTATGAGCTGGCATTGAGTGTCTGTGGCTTTTCCAGGCTCACAGTACAAGCTGTCAGTGGATCTACCATTCTGGAGTCTGGAGGACAGTGGCCCTCTTCTCAAAGCTCCACTAGGCAGTACCCCAGTAGGGACATTGTGTGGGGGCTCCAACCCCACATTTTCCTCCCACACTGCCCTAGCAGAGGTTTTCCATTTGGGCTCTTCCACTGCAGCAAACTTCTGCCTGGACATCCAGGCATTTCCACACATCCTCTGAAATCTAGGTGGAAGTTCCCAAACCTCAATTATTGACTTCTGTCTACCTGCAGACTCAACACCACATGAAAGTTGCCAAGGTTTGGGGCTTGTGCCCTCTGAAGCCATGGCCTGAGCTTTACCTTGGCTCCTTTTAGCCATGGCTGGAGCAACTGGGATGCAGGGCACCAAGTTCCTAGGCTTCAGAGAGAAGTGGGGCCCTGGGCCCAGCCCAGGAAACCATTTTTTTCCTCATAGACATCCAGGCCTGTGATGAGAGGGGCTGCTGCAAAGCTCTCTGACATGCCCTGGAGACATTTTCCCCATTGTTTTGGTGATTAACATTCAGCTCCTTGTTGCTTATGCAAATTTCTGCAGTAGGCTTCAATTTCTCACCAGAAAATGGGTTTTTCTTTTCTGTTGCATCATCAGTTGGCAAATTTTCCAAACGTTTATTCTCTGCTTCCTCTTGAAGCTTTGCTGCTTAGACATTTCTTCTTCCAGATACCCTAAATTTTCTCTCTCAAGTTCAAAGTTCCACAGGTCTCCAGGGCAGGGGCAAAATGCTGCCAATCTCTTTGCTCAAGAGTAATAAGAATCACTTCTGCTCCAATTCCCAAAAAGTTCCGCATCTCCATTTGAGACCACCTCAGCCTGAACTTTATTGTTCATATTACTATCAGCATTTTGGTCAAAGCCATTCAACAAGTCTCTAGGAAGTTCCAAACTTTCTCACATTTTCCTCTCTTTTTCTGAGCCTCTGCCAACCTCTGCCTGTTACCAATTCCAAAGTCTCTTCCACATTTTTGGGTAAACTTGTAGCAATACCCCACTCTACTAGTACCAGTTTACTGTATTATTCCATTTTCACACTGCTAATAAGGACATACCCAAGACTCTTTCCTTTATAAAGGAAAGGGGTTTAATTGACTCACAATTCTGCAAGGCTGGGGAGGCCTCAGGACACTTATAATCATGGTGGAAGGGGAAGAAAACATGCCCCTTCCCATGATGACAGCAAAGAGGAAGGGGAAAGCCTTTTATAAAACCATCAGATCTTGTTAGAACTCACTCACTATCACAAGAACAGCATGGAGGTAACCACCCTCATGATTCAATTACCTCTCACTGGGTTCCTCCCATGACACATGGGAATTATGGAAATTACAATTCAAGATGAGATTTTGGTGAGAGCACAGCCAAACCATATTGGTGACACTACAACCAATCTCACAGAAATATGAAAGATCCTCAGAGACTATTATGAACACCTCTATACACACAAACTAGAAAATCTAGAGGAAATGGAAAATTCCTGGAAATACACAATGTCCCAAGATTAAATCAGGAAGGAACTGAGACCCTGAACAGACCAATATTGAGTTCTGAAATTGAGTCAGAAATTAAAAATCTACTAACCAAAGAAAGCCCTGGACCGGATGGGTTCATAAATTCTACCCAACATTCAAAGAAGAGCTGGTATTAAACTCTACTAAAATTATTCCAAACTCTACTGAAACTATTCCAAAAAATCGAGGAAGAGGGACTCCTCCCAAACTCATTCTATGAAGCCAGCATCACCCTGATACCAAAACCTGGCAAAGACACAAAGAAAAAAGAAAACTACAGGCCAATATCATTGATGAACATATACACAAAAAACCTTCAGTAAAATACTAGCAAACCAAATCTAAAATCTCATTCACCATGATCAAGTAGGCTTCACTCCTGGGATACAAAGTTGGTTTAACATACATAAATCATTACATGTGATTCACCACATAAACAGAATTAAAAGCAAAAACCATGTGATCATCTCAATATTCATGTAAAAAGCTTTTGATAAATCCAACATCCCTTCATGATAAAACCCTGAAGAATCTAGGCATCAAAGGAACATACTTCAAGATAACAAGAACCGTCTATGACAAATCCACAGCCAATATTATACTGAATTGGAGAAAATGGGGAGCCTTCCCCTTAAGAATTGGAACAAGACAAGGATGCCCACTCCTATTCAACACAGTACTAGAATTCCTAGTCAGAACAATCGGACAAGAGAAAGAAATAAAAGGCATCCAAATAGAAAAATAAGTCAAACCATCTCTCTTTGCAGACAATACGATTCCATACCTAGAAACTCTAAAGACTCCTCGAAAAGGCTCTTGGAACTGATAAATAACTTATGGAAAGCTTCAAGATACAAAATATTGTGTCTTTTTTCTTTTTTTTCTTTTTTTTTGAGAAATCACTGATGCTGAACACCATTTATAAATACCCCATGCTTTCTAGTAGGTCAACTGTCTGGCTAAGTGCATCAGTTTTCTACAGAGGGGCTTTTGAGGCTTAGTTCAGAGGGAGTATGAAATGATGGCTCTTTCCTTACTTTCTCAATATGCTCATCAAACAAACAATTTGAGACCACACCTAACAGTATAAGGGAACTTGGACTCATTTACTTTTGTTATGTCTAGCCTCTACCGCAATGTCTCACACATAGTAGGTACTTAATTATTATTTATTAAATGAACAAAATAACCTTTTTCCTTAAGAGTTTACTTGAAATAAGACATTTATTTGGAAATTTCTGTCATTGGAAAGTGTTCAGGCAAGGCACAGTAGTTCAAATTGAAAATTAACCATAAACTAACCCAGAATGAGCGCAAAAGAAACCATTCAGTATTCACTATACCATTTTTTTTCTGGGATATTCTGACAGATGCAGTCTTCCATATTCACCCAAGGCTGATGTGATTCTAGGCCAACTCTGCTCATATGTGGCCAGAATATAGGATACAGAATAAAATAATTCATTTTTCACTATCTCTCTATATTCATATTCTCTCTCCTCTTCATTCCCATTCTTTCAGAAAATGTTAAAGATGTCAATAATGTTCGGGGCCATGGGAACAGAGGTAGGTACTTACCTTCAAGGATCTTTCAGTGTTCAAATTATAGTGGGAATTAATAACTTAATGAAATATTATAAATCCTTTGACTAAGAAGTTGTGGTCGTTACAGTGCTTGTACAGAAAAAATGAGATTGTTTTCATCTTGAAATTTGGAACGTGGCACCACGATATCTTTGTAAAGTTTGTAACACTTTAAAAGAGTCTTAAAATATGAATAGTTATTCTTTAGATATTTCTTGAAGTTTATGATTGTGTCACTTTAGAGGATAAAGAAAATCAGGTGTTAACCTGTAAATGAGAACTTAAAAAAAGAAAACAAAATATGAAAACAAAAAATTGAAAAATATAAAATTGAAAACAAAATATGAAAACAGAAATTGAAAACAAAATATGTTTAAGGTTATCTCCCTTTAGAAGAATAGTACATGTCATATTAAGCCATCTGCTGCAGGTGTTTATCAGGTAGACTGTGAAGTAGGAGGATATTCCACAGCACAGAGGAAGCAATCAGCATGGTGTGCTTGGTGAGCACAAGTTGTCCACTATGAAGCAGGGGTTGGAGGTATAGATGATGCTAGAGATGTATCTCTCATTTGCTGATATGGAAAATGCGTGACTTTCTTCTCTCAAATGTCTTTACTGTCTATCTGTATCTGAGGTTTGAATTCTGGAAGTTCTTGAAGATATTTAATGGTCATTTTCTAAGATATGACTATATAAAAATATAAGGAAGGCAGAAAGGAGAGAATACAATCACAAAATGATAAAATAAAAATTATAAGAATATATTTATTAGCTCTAAGTGCTATTCTCTAAATCTTAAAATTTCTAATGGGGTTTCAGATCATATGGGTTTTTTTTTTCCCTAGCAGATGTTCATAGACAATTTCTGCTTGCAAAAAGCTGTGGGAAATGTCCAACCAAAAGGAGGCTGGAGTGATAAATCTGTGCAGGTTTTTGTTGATGAATTTATTCAGATGATGAACACAATTTACATACTTAGATGCTTATTTTTATTGCAAAAGCTTTTGGAAAAAATATTTGATCCACTATTTAAGGTCTCTAATATCACAAATGCCTTTTAAATTGACCTATATCTAACCCTGCCTGTCATCTCAACTCAGCCTATTCTATTAACATCACCTTTTCTAAACCCATTGCATGGAATTTAGAAATGGAATAGTGTTCAAATAATATGATGAAAAGGGAAAACAAAGAGCCTTCTAAACTGAGCTTCCCAAGTGTTTTTTTTTTTTTTCCCTCATTGTGCTGTCTTTCTCACATTTGTAGACCCAGTAACACAATGACATGATCATAGTTCATCGATCATAAAGACTAACTCATACTAACCAAATTTAAGTAAACTGGTTTTTATTTCATCAATTCACAATAAGGGATTTTCATTTCCAGCCATTAAGATATCCTTCTTCTGCCCAGGTAAATTCCTACCCAGTTACAGAGTCTGGGGTTGTTGCATTGGCTATTAGGATGTTCATTGATAGGCACAGAATCAGAGAAAGAGAAACAGAAAGTTTGAGGTAGGTTTTACTCATCCTTGGTGAGGCTCTTTAAATCTTCCCTGCTTCACAACTGGTTACACCTCTCTAGTGAGTAAGAAATGTGTTTCTAAGATTTCATGTCTGTTTTCTTTAGCAAGTGTTGAAGAACTACTGCCAAACTCATTCTCTGCTTTTCATTTTTCTATGACTCATAAAGATTGTTTCCACTTTTCTTAACACATTTCTTCTTTATGAAGATTTTTGTCACCCAGACTTGGAAGTCACATGGTGTAACTTCCACAGTACTCAGTGAGTGCAGGCAGTCACAAAGCCCTACCCATGTTCACTATAAGGGGACATAGATACCACCACTCAATCACAGGAGACTCAAGATCACGTTGTAAGATCACAGAATGAGAGAAGCTGATGATGGACATCTTTGCAAATACAGTCTGCCACAATCCAGGCTCTGGTCACAACAATTCACATTGCTTTTATAGGTAAAATGCATCCACCCCTGCCCCAAAACTTACAAAGTGTGGTTCATTACAGCATCTGCTCAAAGCCCAGTATTTCATTATTTAGCTTAGGTCTATGTTCCTTAGATGCAGTTCCTCAAGTACAGCTTCTTCAGTACTTGTGAAGGAATTCAGTTCCTCTCAATCTAAACAGCTTCGAATTAAAAGAGATAAATTATCTGTTCTCTACCTTTCTCCTCACGGCCACAACATATAATCCCGGGAAGGAATAAGATAACTACTCAAAACCGGGAGATGTGATAGACGGTATTCACTGGTTCATAGCAGCTGTAATATGCAGTGGGACATATTTTGCCAATTCTTTGATCAGTCCTATTCGTTGGGAGTTGTTCTCAGTATTTCTTCTTTGTGTCTTCTGAGTTTCTCCTTTTCCACAAGAATAGGTCTTTGGTTTCATTTGAGAAGCCTTCTCAGCCTGATTTCTGCCTCTGGAATATTGTGAGTACAAAGGTTTCTTCTCATCTTATACTGTTTCTGCTCTTTTCCATGTGTGATCCCAATGCTTGTGCCAAAACAATTTTTTTAAATGTTGAGACTGTTTTATGAATCTTACTAGGGTTCATCCCAATTTTAAAAAGCCACAAGTAGAAGTATCTTTAAGACTAGCCCTTGTCTATCTTGGAATCACTGAGGGCAGCTACCCGCCAAAACACAAGCTTCTCATTTTGGTGCAGAGAATCTGCAAGACATTCTCTAAAGCACTTGAAAGTGCTTTTTGTTTGTCTGAAAGCTTTTAGTGAGGCACTATATTAGAACTTTCTAAAGTTTTAACAAAAGGGCTTATAGTCCCATCCAGAGTTTGACCTTTGGTGTGGTCCTTTCTTAATTTGAAAATTATTTCCAACCTAGAAACACTGGAAATGAAAAATAGTCTTATTTTCAAGTCCAGTAAGTCCTAAGTCCTTACTCCTTGATATTTATTAACAGGTTTTTTTTTCTTATTCGTCAACTTATTCTTTTCATATTTTATCAAAGGCTTGGAAAGGAAGCCAGGTGACAATTATAATATTATGCTGGAAATCTCCTTAGCTCTATTATATTCAAGGAGCACATGAGGTACATATTCTATTTTTTATCACATTACAGAGGGCAATGGTGTTGATAAATTATCCATCATTACATAACAAGGAATACATTCCTGTATTTGCAATAGTTGTTTGTTTGTTTTTTTTTTTTTCCATTTAAGCTTTCACTTAACAAGCTTTTGGGCTTGAGACCTTTTAAGTATCTGTTAAAACTCTCCTCAAATCCATTTCAGACATCACTAACAGTCTCCTCAAATTCCTTCCAGTTTCCATTCACCACTGCACCCTCAAACCAATACCAGGTGCTTTAGGTCTTTGTCAAGACAGTATCCATTTACAGGTATCACGTTACATATTAGCTGCTCATTAATATATAACAAATCACTCCAAATCATAGAAGCTTAAAACAACAAAAATCATTTATTTGTTAACAATTCTATAATTTGGGCAGATGTAACTCCTTTTTGCTCCACGCAGTGTCAAACGGGACAGCCATTTTCATGAGGGTTTACTCACTGGAGGCTACTGCCAGCAAGCTCAGTCAGGGTTGTGGGCCAGGGACCGTGGTTGCTCCTCACATAGGTCTCTCCGTGTGGTTCTGGGTCTTCCTCCCAGCTGGGTTCCAAGGCTGAGAATTCCAAGAAAACAAAGTGGAAGTATGTGGCATTTTTGTAATGCTGACTCAGAAGACGCATAACATCATTTCAGCTGAAATCTATCGGTTAAGAAGTTTCAGGGTCATATTGTTAGAAGAATATGTGGAATGGGAGATAATTGTAACTGCCATGTTTGGAAAAAAACCACCTGATACAACGATTACTATTGAGAAAGGTCCTGTTTATGGGCCATTCCTGAACTACCTATTCATACTCATTGCCCATTGTAAAATCTTCAATTTTGACTTTTTATTGATTTGTATATGTGCTTTGTATATTGAGAATATTAACCTGTTGTCTATCATATCTGTTGCCAGTATATTTTTTTTTCCTGAGGACATTTCTTTTAATGTGAATTCCAGTGGCTTCTTAACGGTGCTATACTGGGATAGGCATCCCCAATACACATGCTCGAACTGTGCTGTGGCTAAGATTTATAGGAATATTCAATTCTGTCGGGCTCTTATTACATATTTGAAAATAAATAATCTATAAGTTAAAATAAGAACACTATACTTGCTTTGGGGTGGGGAAACAATATCATTCTGGGAGGACATTAAAGGGAAGTATTTCCAAGAGTAAGTAATAAAATATATTTTTTATGTGCAAAAATTAGACAGTGCCTAGCACCTAGTAAGTGCTTGTTTAATGGTCAGCTTCCTTCCAATTTCTCTTTCATCAGCGTTGATCTTCATTTGGGTTCTCCCCAAACGAATCTCCCAAAAGCATTCACTGGGAGAACGAGGTGGGTATGAGTAGTTTATTTGGGAAGGTATTCCAACAAGCAGAGTGAGGTAGTGGGAACAGGAGACAGGGAAGAGAGGAGGCAGGGAAGACAGGATGGTGTTACACTGGGCTACCCATGTGGACAAGAGGGACCGAGTCCACTGGGGCTCTTTATAAAGTTAAAAAAAAAAAAAAAAAAAGGAACTCAGAATAATTGCATCAAGCAATGAGAAAGCTGGAATACCAGACCATCAGATGTAGCCCCTCATTGGTTGTGTTACTCCTGGGATCATCAAACTATTGCACTTCTACCCTTCCATAAATGCAAGTGCTTGAGATAAGAAGCCATGGGCATGGACAGCAACTGCTTATGAAGCCACAGGTGACCTCTGTGGCAGACACAGGTATATGGGTAGCGCTCTGGCAGCATTTATTGCAGCGATATATTGGATAAAGTGAAAAAGGGAATAACATCTATAAAGGTGAAATAACAGAAATGGAGCAAGGAAAAAAAGAAATTCATTTGTGGAGGAAAGATTAATTCCCCTCTAACTTCTAAGAATTATGTAAAATCAAATACTTTTACTATAACTTTAGGGGTCAAATAAAATAAAGGTCTTCAAAAAAGTTTTATATTTAATTATCTGAGATGAACATGTGAATGGGTACATTTCTAAGTCAAAAGTAATGACTTTACCTGAGTTATCTGCATAAAAACTGTCTTTTTGAAAGAAATAGAAAAGGTATTAGAAAAGAGAATGCTGATTTACTACAGAGAGATATGACTTTGACAAAATGAAAGGCAAAATGAAAAAAGTTCATCCTTCCCTTTCCCTCCCTCCCTTTCTTCTTTCTTTCTTTCTGAGAATGTGCAAATCAAAGAGAAAGTTGTTGAAAAATGTGTACGAAGATAGATTTAACCTTCTATAACTTTACCTTTAATTTATAAAGGACCTCTTAAGATAATAACATTCTTATGATTAATTGTTGCCAATCTTTTAGTATTTATTTGACCCTTAGAAACTGCATACTGTTTACATTAGCTGGAAGCTGCCACAGTCTGATCATCATTCAGTGAAGATCTCCCTGTAAATGATACGAGAATTAACTTAACGAACATACAGAGTAAAATTAAATGTCAACTTTTATTCCATACTTTTCTTCCATCTGCCAAAGTGATTTTAAATGCCAGCTTTAAAAAGTGCAGAGCAACCAGCCGGCCTTTCAGCGGGGCTTGCACATGGCTGCCTATGGCGTGTGGTGTTCGGGTGTTCTTCTGCACACTGGCTCCCAGCACTGCTGAGCCCTAGCCTGGTGGTGGCACTGGGCTGCACATGGCAGTAATCCCTTGTCCATCTGTGCCCTTTCTCTGCCTGGAATAAGACGTTATGGTTGAACAGCTCTGTTTTGTCCTTCTTTTTCTGCTGATTTCTTGAATTTTGTATCTTGGCTATTACATTGGCAAAAGTTCTGCTTTCCTCTTTCAAGAGAATGCTTTATCTTCTCTTTCCTTCTAGACCGCTGTATTTGTTGGTTGTGAGCCAGCATTACACAATGTTATGTTTTGGGATTTGGTGGTAATTACCTGATGAAATATGAAAGCTTGTGAGTTAGATTGTGGGAGGAAACAAGAGTTTAATTTTTAAATTTCTCTGTATAAATCAAATAGCCTAACCTAGGATATTAGTAATCTACCTGGAATAAATTACGCACTTCCATCAGATTCTACAATAGCACTGTGCACACCGCCTTCGCATTACTAATTGATACTTGCTTAATATATATTTTACCCACTTGTTTATTTTTCATAGTCACATTAGAAACAAAGTTCTAAGAAGACAGGGACTCTGAATTTCTTCTGTGCAGATATACATCCAGCATACCTGGTACATAGCAGGTGTTCAATAAACAAATCTTGAATAATTGAGTGCATGTCATCTTGCTGCCTGTTGATCTCATCCACCTTAAATTGTGTTGTGTTAGGAATCAATAAAATCAGCAAGAACTATGCCTACCTTTGTAAAAATATATCACTTGGAAGGGTCACTGCAAATTTGCCTCAGAACAGTTTTTTTAATCAAAGTAGTATATAAGGAATTTAAAAAATGAACAAATTAGAAATAATACACTATCTATTTCTTCTATCAGCTTGCACGCACGTTAATCTGAATTTGAGGCTGGAAGGTACATAATCACATTGCTTAAGGTCAAGGTTCACAAATGTGAAGTCCAAAATAATAGGTAAAGAACCCCAGAAGGTAGTGATGTAGATATGAAAACAGAACTGTTGAAAGAGAAAAAATACAGCTAGAAAAGCCAGGGTCAAAAGCTGTGGGCACTGGTGAAGGGATCATTGGAAGGATATTTGGGAAGTTAAGGAATGGTGGTGGTCAGGCAAGGTGAGGGTTAAACTGCTTGGTCACAAGAGGTGGCTAATATGTATATTCTTGCTGCCATTTCAGTCAATAACACACTCCTTCCCAGCAGCCTTGCTGGGGGTCATGCCTCTTCTTAAAAACGACCACTTCCTCCAGACTCTCTGTTGATGTGCTGGCCTAATCACCTATGAAGCACTCCAGTGCTTTCTACAATGTTCTCATAGTGACCAAATACCAGTAGAGCTCATTTTTTTTAAGACCTCAAACCATCTTGGTATAGTTCTGATTGTTAAGATGTTTATCTTTTGGTTTTAATTCTATTCTTAGGAACTGATAGATCATATCTTGTTACTCTTATATATGACTGGCTTCTTAAAATACTTGAAGAGAGTCATTATTCCTTGTACTGGTCTGGGTAATTATTGACCATATCAGACAAACCCTGAAATATTAAGGTCTTAGAAAAATAAAGGCTTATTTCTTTCTCATGTGGGTCAGGATGCCTTTCTGAATCCTGTACTATGCTTTCTGGAACATGTGGCCTTCAGGATTACTTTTCCAGAGGAAAAGAGAGATGGAAGCAGCAGAGTAACTGTTAATTGCCATGCCATTGAAGTGACGTATCTCTCTGCCCACTGGCCAGAACTAGTCATGTGGCCACAACCTAACTGCAACGGACTGGGAAAAGTAGGAGAGCCCTTGGATATTTAGACAACACTAAATGTGTTGTCTGCTATGTAATGCTCCCAGAGGTTTTTTTTTTTTTCCTTTATTTTTTTCAACTGTCTAGATTTCTCAGAACCTTGAAATATTTTCTTTTAATTTCTCTTTCAATTATTTCTTATAGGACAGAATCTCAAGTACCCTAATTCCCCAAAACCTCTAACATCTTCTATATAGTTTATTAACTGTACTTTAGCACAGTTTTTACTGTCCAACATTGTATCCAAGCACTTTTGCTCACATAGCTTAAAGACTTTTGGGACAAGCAAATAGGAAATTCAAGTAGGATGTAAGAAGTATATTGATGATGCAAGTACAGAGGTGTATGTAGCCACACACAAAAAATATCCCTAACCTCAACCTTGCCTGAATGAAGAGATCTAATCTGAAATTGAAGAAATTAATTGGAGTCAGCCAGGAGGGAGGAAAACTGAGGCTGCCAGTGTCAGGGCAAAGGGAAGGGCATGCGTGAAATCCAAGGCCCAAGTGCACAGTGAACATGATGCATTCAAAGAACTACTGGAACCTCATTCCTACTGGAGGATGTAAGGTGAATGGGAATTGGGCAGGGATGAACTCAGATTTAAGCACCGGCCCAATTATTCAGAAGCCTGGAAAATATACTTACGGTTTTTACTTTATAATAAAAGCAATGGGATTCATTGAAGCTTTTAAGCAGGGAGATGGAAAGGTCAGACATATTTTAGAAAGATTTTTTTAGCTTCAATGGTCAGATCAGATTCAGACTAGAATGGCCTAAATTTAAAGGTAGAAAGATCAGTTAGGTGACACTCATAACAATCTCAATGGGAATGTATAGTATTCTGTAAGAGAATTTTTTTAAAAAAAGATACTGAGGAGTTTAGACAGCAGGTTCCCAAGATACCTTCAACCTGCTCCATCCAGAACCGAAATCCACTTGGGTTTCTGACTCCAAGGAACCACATCCAATTAGGTGTTTCTAACCCGCTGATGTTGTAAATACCACACTTTTAGTTCGAGTTTAAATATGACACCGGGATAGATGTATATTTATCTCTCTTTCAGCTAAAATTTGAGCTTATTCGGGGATCACATTTTATACCTCACTTTATTTCTATTTGCAGTTGTAGGTTTATTATAAATAGTTTAATTAATGCTAATTTAAAACACAAATATAGCATAACATATAAAACAAAACCAATCTGAAATCATTATTATCATAATGCACTTGTACATGTATTATAATGTACAGTATTATAATATATTATTATAAAGCACATGTACAATGATGTATATGTACATTACTATGATAATGGAGATGTACATGTGGCTGCAATAATAAATAATAATGTCTTTCTCTGTCAAGTAATCAGAGATTATCTAATAATTATTTATTTATCCAATAATTCCCTGATCTTGCAATGCCGCCCTGGAATGTATTTACAGTTGAATGTCTTTATTCACCAACAGGAACAAAGTAACCAAAATATGGGTTAAGTAGATGAAGGAGCCCCCCGCTCAGGAGTGATATAGCTTAGAGGAAGGTTTGCATATGATTATCTCTTTAAACTACTAATCTGGCAAGGAAAAAATACTCAAAATAATTAAGCTAGTTCATTCTTTGAAAATGGATTAGAAGTACACATCTTTGAAAGTAAATGAAACATATTTGTCATAGGAAACACTGCAAATAGTAGTGTCTTTTTGACGTGAACTGGAAAAGAGGACAAATATTTACTGGATCCCCAGACCTCAAGGAATAAAGTGCCAACGTCTAAGAGAGGTACTGTTAACCACACCTTTACCACAAACATGGAGCTTCCTTGGTCATAAAGTATCAATGGTGGAACACATGTAAGAAAATATTTGTTAAATTTGCAAAGCACGTGTGTGGCATATATGAGGAAGCCTTTTTGCACACATATCTGCAAGTGAGTTACATTCACCATTTGCCTAAAAAGGAGCCAACATGTGCTTGCATAGTTGAAGCTGATCACTCTGTTTTGGCAAAGAAGTGAACATCGCAGTGGGAGCTGAGCACCACCACAGAGCTGAGATTCTTGTTAAATTAAGATTATCCAATCTCACTGAGGAGAAAAATAATTTACATATTTATACCTCAAGCTCTTAATTTTCCAGACAGGTCTTAATAAGAACTGTGCTTTATGTAAGAAAACAAGAAAACTAAATATTTATTGTATTCTTCTAAATATTAGTGTGGCCACTAATATTCCTAACAGACTTCAATTCCCAAAGTATTTAATGTCAAATATTTAAGCTTCTTGAAGAGAAGGATCTATTAGCATTTGTTATATTCTTACCACACACAAAGAAAGTGTTCAGTAAATATTCATAAAGTGAATATATGAATGAATGATTTACACTGATCCTATTTTGTATTTTGTTTCCTAAACTCTAACACTAAATAGTTAATTTTATGATGCTCTTATTCTAATTAGGACTGGGTTTATAAAGCCAACACTATATCTTATAATTAAGTACAAGAAATAATTGTTTTAATTTTGAAATATTAACAAAGTCGGTTATAAAAAAATCTATACTTTTTGCATCGATAAATGTTTAATGGTGCTAAATCATTCAAAATGTCTCTTCACTTGATATTTTAAGGAAACATGTTCAAGGAAATGTTACTCCTTTTTTCTTTTACATCTGTAAAAGATTTCTACATTGGCTATTGACAAAATAATAATCCCTATCATCATTATAAGAATTCATTTTCATAGATAGAACAATTCCATCGGTTTCTTAAGATTAAAAAGAGACTTTAGGTAATAGATTCTTATTTGCTTTTCACAAGGTCTGGGTGTGCATTGCAATATTTGCTTTTAGGAACCCAAGAGGACAGGAATGTGGCATGTGTAGTTACAGGTTCTGATTGAAGAAAGTTCCCAATTCAGCACGGCCAGCAGAACGTTTAAAATTCTGTCTGCCTAAATCTTCATCGTGCTAGCAGCTCTGCACCAGTGATTTAGTAGCAAATTGGCAGTAACTTTGTATCTTTCTTTGCTTTAAATATAAGAATAGGAGATTCAAGTCTATTAGCTATCAAAGTAAGTCAGTCTCTTGAAAGCTACACTTACTGTGAAAACAATAGTTATAGAGATTACTAAAAACGTGAAGTCTGTAGGATGTAAATATTAAGTGGAATAAATTTTATTAAAAATATAGATGTAAATACACAAGGATTAGAAGCTAACATGCAAAAATTAAAAGAGCTAGTTAAGATTTAGGGTTATAGGTAACTATTTTTCCTTTTACAAAATTATATTCAAGACTGTTGGAGCACTATCTTTTTTATTTTTAAAATGATACAGCAGGACAATCTGGTACCATTATAGCACAAAAGATTATTCTAGAAACATCAACAAACAGTCTGGGATTTCTTTGTAAAAATGGATATGATGCCTTTAGAATTGTTACAGTATTCTGTGTTTCTAATACAGGCTTTTAGTTCATACTACCTTTTCCTACTTGTCCAAAACTAATCTTCTTCATTCATGTTGTAACTAAACTACTAAGTCCTGGGAAGTTTAACTGATAATAATTTTAAGCAAAAAAATAAACTATGGATAGTAAGTATCCAGATAAACTAGAAGATTAGAAAGGACTAAAATAAAAATAATCATTAATGAAAAGGAAAACAAAATTGTCATACTCGTATCAACTATTAATCTGAGTAAACACTGAATTACATTTTGAAATTATTAAAAAATTCTTAACCATTTTTTATTTTTAAAGCTTACACATTAACATGTTCTTACTCATGGAATATTTACCAGTTCGTGACAGATACAAATAATAATGTTTTGTGATAATAAAACTTGAACTCATGTCTTTTGTATTTGCAACAGAGAAAAGATGAATAAGTGGTATGTGATTTATTTCATAAGTGGAATAAAACTTCTTTTTCGTTTCTTCTTTTTTTGGGGGGGGTGGGGACAGAGTCTCGCTCTATTGCCAGGCTGAAGTGCAGTGGTGTAAACTTGGCTGACTGCAACCTCCTTCTCCCGGGTTCAAGCGATTCTCCTGCCTCAGCCTCCCGAGTAGCTGGGACTACAGGTGTGTGCCACCACGCCCAGCTAAGTTTTGTGTTTTTAGTAGAGATGAGATTTCACCGTGTTGACCAGGATGGTCTCGATCTCCTGACCTCGTGATCTGCCCACCATGGCCTCCTAAAGTGCTGGGATTACAGGTGTGAGCTACTGTGCCCGGCCCCCTTCTTTTAAAGTTATACTTCTTTAGAACAATATGAAATAGTTATTCATAGGAAAAAATGCAAGTTTTACATATAAAATTACCTTGTCATTTTTTTCTCCTTTCTTATCAGACAGAAATCTTTAATTTTATGCAATACTCTAGTCCTGTCATCATCCTCAGCCCAAGATTAACCTGAGCTTTTATTCTCGAGAAAATTTGCAAATCACTTTTATATCAAAAATAGGAAATTGTTTCCTCTATCTCACACCACCAAATAACATCATGTATTAAAAATTTTCAGTAATCAATTGAGGAATATAGTAAGAGGTTACACAAGGAACAAATAGAAAATGACAACTGAGTTTGATGTATGACTGCTTAACCTGGAGAAGCCAGGTCCTGCAAGGAAGAACTCTTTTATGAAACACACACACACACACACACACACACACACCACCCCCCCACAGCCAGTTAGATGGAAATATTGATATTATTAAATACACTAGGGTGCCAATCTGCTCATGTAATACTAAGCATCAGAATAACATTCTGAGCATAAAAGATTTAGAAAGAAAGAGAATCATGCCTCTAGAATGAACAGTCAATAATATGACAACTATAAAAGGCCTATTTGGAATTCAGAAATCAAAAAGGAGCTGTAGTCTTTGCGGCTCCATTAGGAATTAGGCCCAAATCACTTCCCTTTTTTATGACAGTATTCAACTGCGCACTTTAGATCTTCCCAACAGAAAGCCTAATGAGCCCTGTGGAGGCCACACTACCTGCCAAGAAAATAATCCATCCTCCAAAAGCCCCAGTGACAATATTTCTCAATGTTCAAAAAAAAAAACCCTGCTGAAATGTTGTCACTCGAAAGACTTTCTACAATCCTCCCTGGCAATCCTATAGAATGTAATGAGTGAAAAGCCAAAGTACAAAAAGGAATCATCATTTCCAAATTTAGAAAAGAAAAAAAGTGCCATAAGTCAGAAAACTAACTACTGACTGTCAAAGATGACCTTCAAGAAGTGTCAAACAATTCTGTCGTGGCTTCTCAAACTAGCCTAGCAGGAATGCTCGATAACTAAGAAGAGGCCACAGTGCTTTCATTCACTGTCCTGCTAATGTGCAACCTGTTCTTAAAATTCTTATTGCTGCTTCATTTTGGAGATACATTTTAAGACAGAATAATCCAATCCCTAGGTCATTGAGTGAGGAAATTTAGTAACAGGAATGTTACAAAGAAGAGAGCTTTCTTTTTTCCATATTTTTCTTCTTTTTTTTTAACCTCTTATTGGCCATTTTTTTCTTTTTTTCAATCAAACATCAATATTGTTTTTAACCTTTATATTTGAGAAAAGGACAGATTGCCCTCTGGGGTATTCAGAAATCAGTATTTATGACCCTGATAAGGCTACTTCTCTAGATTTCTATTATAGAAATAAATGGACATGCATCATGACTAAGGTACCATATCTACCCTCAAAAAGCTTGTATTATAGTTATTATATGACAAATATAGGGTACTAAGTGCTGTAGTAAGGCAACAATAGAGATCTAAGTAGTCCTATAAATGTATAGCAAGTTTAGTCTTGGAAAATGCAAGATTTTTTTCTGGAAAAAATGATGATTAAACTGAGACCATAAAAAGAGTACGATATGGGAGGCTGAGGCAGAGGATCACTTGATGCCATGGTATGAGACCAGCCTTGGCAACAAAGCAAGACCCCATCTCTACAAAAAATAAAAATAAAGAAGTTATCTGGGCATGATGGTGCATGCCCGTAAGCCCTAGCTACTTGGGGGGCTGAGGCGTGAAAATTACTTGAGCCCAGAAGTTCCAGATGTAGTGAGCCATAATCATGCCACTGCACTCCAATCTCCAAACCAGATGACAGATGAAGACCCTATCTGTTAAAAATAAATAAATAAATAAAGGAGTAGGAGTTGCCTTCTTAATGTGTCAGCCTTTGATTATACAATAAAGAACTTAGAAGATCGAAGTTGTTATTTCAGCTGGCAAGTCACTTAAGCTCTGTGTCTTGATTGTCTCTACTCTGAAACTAATTTTTCCAAACTTACAGGATTATTGTAAGCATAAGGATGTCTGAGATTAGGAAACTAAAAGTGAGTGCTCAGCGTGATATGGTTTGGATGTTTGTCTCCTCCAAATCTCGTACTGAAATGTGACTCCCAATATTCGAGGTGGGACCTGGGAGGTGATTGGATCATGGTGGCGGATTGTTCATGAGTGGTTTAATAATATCCCCTTGGTGTTAAGTGAGTTCTCTCTCAGTTAATTCACACAAGATCTGATTGTTTAAAAGAGTCTGAGACCTCCTCTTGCTCTCTCTCTTGCTCCCTGTCTCAACATGTAAAATGCTGATTTCCCTTTACCTTTCACCATGATCACAAGTTTCCTGAGGCCCTCACCAGAAGCAGATGCTGGCACCAGGCTTTCTGTACAGCCTGTGGAATTATGAGCTAAAATAAACTTTTTTTCCTGATAAATTACTCAGCATCAGGTATTTCTTTATAGCAATTTAAGAATGGATTACCATAGAAAATTGGTACTGAGAATGGGGTACTGCTATAAAGATACCTGTAGATGAGGAGGCAGCTCTGGAACTGGGTAACAGGCAGAGTTTGAAAGAATTTGGAGGGCTCCAAGAAGATAGGAAGATGAGGGAAAGATTTCAGCTTTTTAGATAACTGGTTAAATAGTTGTGACCAAAAATGCTGATAGAGATACGGACAGTGAAGGCCAGGCTAAAGAGGTCTCAGAGAGAAATGAGGAAGTTACTGGAGTAAAGATCACTCAGGTTATGGGTTCAAGTGATTCTGCTGCCTCAGCCTCCTGAGTAGCTGGGATGACAGGCATGTACAACCACATTGGGCTATTTTTTGTATTTTTAGTAGAGATACGGTTTCATGTTGCCCAGCTGGCCTCCAACTCCTAGAATCAAGTAATCCACCCACCTGGACCTCCCAAAGTGCTGGGGTTCCAGGTGTGAGCCACTATGCCTGGCCAATTATTCTCTTTTCTAATGAAAAAACAAGGACCTAGAGAAGCAAATGATTTGGCCAGTTATCTAGCCCATACTAAATAACTAAATAATTTAGACACACACTAACAGATTCTATGTATATGACTTTTACAATAGACAAATCTATACTTATGGTGATAAATATTAGAGCAGTGATTTCCTTGAGGAATGGGAGTAGATTTATTGGAAAGGAGGAGCAGGAGGATATTTTCTGTGGTGATGGAAATATTCTACATCTTGCTTGCAGTAGTGGTTACACAGTTATATCTGTTGAACAAAACTCAGCAAAGTGGACATAAAATTATTTATTTCATTCTATGTAAGTAATACTTTAATCTAAAAATAAAATATGAGGAAGAATCAAAACTGCACATGTTAAAAATAAACATTTTTTATTAAGAAAAGGCTTGAAATTTGAAACACAGTTTTATGTTAATCTCTTTGGGATTGTTTTATTATTTGTTCACTTTTTTGCTATACATCTGTGTTCTCAAATTTTTCTAAAATTAAAATTCATTTATTTTTATTACCATCTAAAAATTTATTAGATGTTTAAGGACCTAGGAAGAATATTTGTTAAACTCATTCCTCTTGTGCAAAAGCTTGACTGGAGCATCATGAATGTGAATGCTTCTGAGTAAGAAAGACTGAAGACCAGAAAAGAGGAGAAAGAAATAGGAGGATTAAAAGTACAAGTGTGTATTATTAATAATATATTTTGAAGGTATAGATATGATCAACCCGAATTTTGAGCTTGGTAAGGTGAAAACTAAAATATCTAATTATGAAAAAGTATCATTAATATATCCTCCAAGATCAAAGAGAAAATAAATGAGAGCATGTTGCAAAGTAAAAATATGCATAACAATGTAAAGTTTATTTTTTTAACTGAGAATCATGAAGGCTAACAGTTTATAAAAGAGGATGTGCCCTGATCCTAGGAGAAAAGTCTATTAGCAGAGGTACTATCTGACACTTTTACTCAGAGATGAAGTAATGGCAAGGGATGCATTCTGTTGACAGCAACTAGTGTTCAAAAATTTTGATCTATGCTAGTCAAACTTGTGTTTCACCCAGGATTTTTGGACTTGGAAATCAATGAGAGCAAATGTTATTTAGCTTCTAATTTGATCTCCTTCTTCATGCTGACTGTAAAGGAATCTGGTCTGGCAAAACAAATATTTGGTGTAATTTGTTAGCAAGAAGAGTATGTTTTTACATGACTTCAGGAGAGCAGCAGATCACTGCAATTTATTCTGAAAAGTCTCTAAACATTATTGACTAGTACTTAGTATTGTAATAATACTACGCATACCAACCTGAAGGTTTGTAATTGAGGACTTTGTTCCTTCCTTTAACTGTTTTTTTTTTCACTTTTTTATTTTTATTTTTATTTTTTACCCAATGTGGTGTTTCTGCAATGAGAGTGAAATACCTAATTTGTTATTGAAATATTGTAAGGTACAACTTGATTATAAACAAGTGGCAGATTCTTACCAGTACAGGCATACCTGAGAGATATTGTGGATTCAGTTCCAGACCACTACAATAAAGGGAATAGCACCATAAAGTGAGTAATAATTTTTTTTTGTTTTCTCAGTGCATATAAAAGTTATGGTTACCCTACACTACAGTCTATTAAGTGGGCAATAACATTATGTCAAAAATGTGCATAAACTTAATTTAAAAATACTTTATTGCTAAAAATGCTAAAGATCATCTGAGCCTCAGGGAATCATAATCTTATTGCTGGCGGAGGGGCTTGCGTCGATGTTACTGGCTTCTGATTGGTCAGAGTGGTCATTGCTGAATATTGGAGTGGCTGTGGCAGTTTCTAAAAATAAGAAAACAAGGAAGTTTTCTGTATCCTTTGAATTCCTTTCACCAAAGATTTCTTTATCATGGGATGCTGTTTCATAGCATTTTACCCATGGTACAACTTCTTTCAAAACTGGACTCAGTCCTCTCAATTTGTGCCACTGCTTAATTAACTAATTTTATGAAAGATTCTAAATTCTTTGTCGTCATTTCAACAACGTTTGCGACATCTTTACCAGGCATAGATTTCTTCTCAAGAAACAATTTTCTTTGCTCATCCATAAGAAGTAACTCCTCATCTGTTTATGTTTTATGAGATTTCAACAATTCAGTCACCTCTTCAGGCTCCATTTCTAATTAATATTCTCTTGCTTTCTCCACAACATCTGCAGTTACCTCCTTCATAGATCTCTTGAATTCTTTAAAGTTATCCATAATGATTGGAATCAACTTACTCTAAACTCCCATTAATGTTGATATTTTGACCTGTCTTAATGTTCTTAATGGCATTAGAATGGGAAATTCTTTTCAGAGGATTTTATTAGTTTCCCCAGTTCCATCAGAGGAATCACTAGGCTTCTATAGCCTTACTTAATGTATTATTTCAAAGAATAAGACTTGGAAGTCAAAATTAATCCTTGACCCATAGATTATGAATGTTGCGTTAGCTGAAAACAACATTAATCTTACACATCTTCATCAAAGATCTTGGCTGACCAGGTGCATTGTCAGTGAGCAGTAATACTTTGAAAGGAATCTTTTTTTGAACAGTAGATCTCAAGAGTGGGCTTAAAATATCGAGTAAACCATACCCTAAACAGATGTTCTGTCATCCAGGCTTTGTTGTTCAATTTACAGAACACAGGCAGAGGAGATTTACCATAATCTTTAAGGGCCCTAGAATTTTTGAAACGGTAAATGAGCATTAGCTTCAACTTAAAGTTGCCAGTTACATTAACCCCTAACGAGAGAGTCAGCCTGTCCTTTGAAAATTTGAAGCCAAGTATTGACATCTTTTCTCAAGCTATGAATGTCCTAGATGGCGTATTTTTCCAATAGAAGGCTGTTTTGTCTACATTGAAAATCTGTTGTTTAGTGCAGCCACCCTCATGAATGATCTTATCTAGATCTTCTGGGTAACTGGCTACAGCTTCTACATCAGCACTCACTGCTTTGCCTTGCACTTTTGTGTTATGGAGACGACTTCTTTCCTTAAACCCCATGAACCAACTTCTAGCTCCAAAAATTTCTTCTGCAGTTTCCTCACCTCTCTGAGACAGTTACAGAATTGAAGAGAGTTAGGGCTTTGCTCTGGTTTAAGCTTTGCCTTAAGAAAGTGTTGTGACTGGTTTGATTTTCTAACCAGATCACTCAAACTTTCTCCATATTAGACATAGAGCTGTTTTCCTTTCACATTATTCATGTGTTCACTGGAGTAGCACTTTTAATTTTATTCAATATATTCTCATTTATATTCATAATTTGGCTAACTGGCACAAGAGGCCTAGCTTTTGGCCTTTTTCAACTTTCAATATGCCTTCCTCACTAAGCTTAATCATTTCTACCTTGCCAGGATAGAAATCAAGGGCCCAATAGGAGGTTTTGTAGCAATGCAAGTGAGAGATGTTGATAATTTAGGCCTAATGGTAACGGTGAAGGTGGTGAAAAATAATTAGATCTTGGATATATTTTAAAGTTAGAGCAAACAAATAAAAACAATTTGGATGTGTGGTATAAGATAAAGATATCCCAGAATAACTCTAAGTTTTTGATCCGAAGAACCGGAACTTCAGAGCACATAATGAACCTCAAAATACATGAAACAAAAACTGATCAAACTGAAGGGGCAAATAGACAAATTCACAATTATGAATAGAGACTTAACGCTCTTCTAAAACTAACTAACAGAAGAAGTAGACTAAAAATTCAATAAGGATATAAAAGACTTAAGTAACACTATCAACAAACTTGACCCCATTTACTATTAATAAAATATTATGGCAAACAACTGCACAATACCAACTCTTTCCTAATGCATCTCAACATTTTAAAAATTATTACCCCCTGCCCTGAGAAAAAATTAAATTTAAATTCTCCCTAATAAGACAAATTAAGTCTTAAGTAATTGTCTCCCTAATGAGAGAAATTAAATCTTACATAGTAAGTGTCAGATAAGGTTGAGTTTTGGAGTGCCACACATCATTGTAATATCCAAGATTTTTTTCTCTTATCACTAATAATCAACTTTCATCCCCTTGAGGCCAGTATCACCCGATTAAGAACATATACTGCAGAGTTGAAATCATAAGGACAGTATAATTAATTCCATGTATAGAAATTCTAGAAGGAGCAAAATTAATCTCCACAATGATAGAAATTATATAAAATGTGGTTGCCTGTGGTGGATGGAGGCACAGGTAAATTCCAGGAGTGATAAAAATATTTCATATCTTCACTGTCCCGTTGTGATATTGGTATCCCGTTTGTCATATCTCATGAAATTTTGTACTTGAAATCACTATGTGTAAATTTTTCCTCAATTTAAAGATTGATACAAAGATCATAATTTAACTTAAAAGAATATATTTTCACAAATTTGTCTTCCCAAATATGTACAAATTTTTGTACATAAATAAAATGTTCAAATAAATACCTGCTAGTAAGCATATAAGAACTCTTGATACTCTGTGATAAAATATTTTCATTTTGCTTTCTAAATGTTATATGAAGATTAAATCCAAGAAAGAAAAGATGGCATAAAGAATAGTATATGGAAAGCGAAAACCACAATGGCTGTATGGGCACTTGAAACATGGTTTCTGCTGAATGCATATTGCTTTCACACCAGCATAAAGTCAAAAAATCGTAAGTCAGAGACTGTCTATCCGTTTTGGTTTAGACACTTCTCAGGGATGGTGCTATAAATGACATCTTAGATTATCTATATAGGAGCAGCGTTAGGTGAAAACATAGAACCGATCTAAATTTCTTAAGTTCAGAGGATTTAAGAGTTTCTTTTTTAATTCATTCATATATACACTCATGATGAGTTCATTCATTAGTCATTTTTCACTCCTTTCTCTAGGGAGCAGCAGGAAGTTGCCTAAATTAGAATACCCAGATTCTAGTTCTATAATTTCAGTTTATATCAAAGCCCTTATGTGGGAAAAACAAAACAAAAAATTAGCTTGACATGGTGGTGGGCACCTGTAATCCCAGCTACTTGGGAGGCTGAGGCAGGAGAATCCCTTGAACCTGGGCGGCTGAGTTTGCCGTGAGCCGAGATTGCGCCATTGCACTCCAGCCTAGGCAACAAGAGTGAAACTTCATCTCAAAAATAAATAAATAAATAGAAAACCAAACCAAAACACACACATACACCACACACACACGCGCACACACACGCACGCACGCACGCACACACACACACACCAGCTTTGAAGCTTGGAGGGCTAGCTGACTATCATGAATGATGCCGGTGACTGGAGAAAGGGTCTGGCGATTTAGTGCCTACCTGTCATGCCTAAGAGGAAAATGCTGAGCTCTCTGACACTTTTGCCTATTTCCTCTGGACTCTGCAGATTCTTTCATCTCAGAACAGAATAGAACGTGGGCTGAAGGCAAACAGAGACAATGAATGCTATGGATATGTAGTTTTCATTCAATCTGTTTGCTTCAGCCTCTTGAAAAATGTTGCATGGTGAAAGGGGCAGAGGAAAGGCAAAATCTATAAGCAGAGTCTTTATCTTGAACTCCACTATTGAGTTTGGAATGAGACCTGGAAAATGCTTATTTATGACTACCTGGATTCCATCATTAAAAATTAATTTTAGAGTGAAATAACTATTTATTTGTTTAATTTTCTTGGCTTTGACGTGACAATGCATTTGGTACATATGAAGTCATATTGCTTTATTGTGCAAGAGAAATTAATATAACCTCAAATCATTCTTTTCAGACTCACTTTTCAAACAAGTATCCTGGTTTCGTTGGAAACTGATGTCCTATATATTTGCAATGTGTAGGAAAACTGTTACTTTTTGATTGTGTGCAAAAGTAAATGAGATGTCATAAAATCAATCAGCTGTGTAAAGGATTGTCTTTCTTCAGTAGTGAATGGTTTTCTCTTAACATTTGGTTAATTTTTCTTGCTGTGATTTTAAAGAGTGTCTCTTGAACTCAAGCTACAGATGATATATGGGATTAGCAGCCACTTATAATAATGTCACCTTGCTACTCTGACTGCTTTTGAAGTTGATTTTGGGCTACAACATATTTTTAAAAGGCTTTGTTTCAGTGACAACATTGCCACCAGCTGATGTTTCTTCTTTTTCACTTCTGGAAAATAACCGCGGGATCTTTGGGAAAACTCCGATTGCTGGTTCAACTCTAGTTTGAAGGAGGTACCACTTCCCTCTTCATATGACTGAACTGGGAGCCCTAGCACTAGAATAATGAAATAGAGACCTAAATAATAGAGCAAAAGAGAAGACAGACTCATCCAACCTAATCTTTTGTTTTATATCTGAGGTAACAGGCCCACAGTGGTTTCCCCAGAGTCCTACATTGTATGTCTCTAGACTTAGCAACCAATCCCCTTTCCATTGAACCTCACTTTTATTTAAAAATTAAAGCAATTTGGAAAGTCAGTGATACAAAATGTGTTAACCATGAAATTATTATGCTTACCTCTGTATTACTAGTTTCTAGGCCTTAATTATTAATTCTAATATCTGGAGCTCTTGGAATAAGTTGCTGGTTGTAGCTCTTATGAATATGACTACAGTTTATTTTGTTTTCCTTCTTACCATTGGTCAGGCGATTCATTCCTAAACCTTATGTTTTCCTCCTTGGAATTTGTAAACTATCATGTACTTTTTCTGTATTGGTAAAAGGTCTTCCTTTCCCTGCCATTGAAATGGTGGCCTTTCACTAAATGCTTAGACCCATTTAGATAGGCTCCTGTTTTACTGCCGGAATCTATTTCTTCCTAAATACATAAGTCTTTAATTGTATAACAAACAGGGTTAAACAAATTGTACTCATTTCATCTAACTTAGCAAATAGAATGGCTAGCCATTGGATGCAACTTCTAAAACTTCAATAAGCAATTGTCTCACACTATAATTATTTCTGGCATACCTATTCTCATCTATTACTAGTTACCTTTTTGTACTAAATTATAGTGCTAGTGCTTTTCTTTGATGAACTTTAATGGAATTTTTAAATAGATTTTGAACTTAAATCAATACTGCATTTTTAAGAAGGCTCTATTATTAAACAAATAAAAGTAGCACACAGAAACTTCATGTTTTCTTTGAGTATCATTTGTCCCCCAGGCTTAATAATATTTGTAGATAAAATTACAGAGTACCAATTTTTTATCATTACTTACAAAGAATAGCCTTTGAAGGAACATGAGTGAGGAAATTATTCAGTCAGAAAATGTGTGTGTCACTCTGTGATTTCATCACTTATGATGGATATTAAAAAAGAAAAAAATATATATATTTGAGACACCCAGGCTAGATTGTGCAGTGGCATGATCATAGCTCACTATAGCCTCAATCTCCTGGGTTCAAGCAATCCTCCCTCCTCAGCCTCCTGAGTAGTTGGGACTACAGGTGCACACCAGCATGCCCAACTAAACTTTTTAAAATTTTGTAGACAGGAGGTATCCCTATGTTGCCTATACTGGTCTCAAACACTTGGGCTCCAGCAGTCCTCCTGCCTCAGCCTTCCAAAGTGCTGCAAATACAGGCATGAGACACCACACCCGGCAGATTATATAATTTCAAAAGTTACCCAGGAAATAACAGTAAACTCTGCTCTTCTGTTAGGATAATATAATTTTTAATAAAAATTAATACAGTGAGCTATTTTCATATTGAACCCAAGTCTAAGTCCTCTAGCAAAGCATTTTCTATTGACTCACTTTAATACAGAACATTTAGCTCATAGATAAATTAATGCTGGCTATCGCATATTTCCCTTTGGATAGTTCCCCCTGCCTCAGTCTGGGACCAGCTATAAGTTATTTGGTTGCTTTTATTAGTATTAGAAAATGCTTTCACAACCTGGCAGATTTCTTGCATAACTGCATGCCATGCATTGCATCTCAATGAGTGACATTCTCAGCACTGAAATTTAGAGCTTCTTATTGTGCATTAACAAATCGTACAGTCGTGCTGCTGACCTAGCTAATTTGAGGAAAAGGTCTTCTCAAAAGCCAAGTGCTGCTGTTGAATACTGACTTTGTTTTAATGATCTTCTATCGAGCAAAATAACAACAACAACAACAAAATACCCAGAAAGCTCAGTCATACCTCATAAGGTCAGACTCATCACACACAGAGTACACATGTATTATTAAAGACTGGCTGTGCCCAGTAATTACGTCCAATCTGATTTGTAGCCTTAAACTATCAGGTATAAGTGTAAGCAGAACCACGTGAAAACTCTTCACCCATGTCTAAATTCTTTCTTTAGAATATCACTCTGGAATACTATAGTAGTAACTACGTTTCTGAAATAGGGTTTAGTAGCATTTTCCCTGCTTATTTCTCTCCTTCCTCTATCACCAAGTAGGATTTTCTACTCTTGATTATATAACAGACAGTGGATTTCAGAGTAGCCCAGAACCCCAGAGAACCAACTTGGAGCTTTGAGAATGCTGGTTTTATGCCCATACTATACTCTGTATTTCTTCCCCATTTGGAGCTTACTCCATTTTGTTGCTATATATAGGTTTAGCTCTGTGACAGTAACAGATATAGCTAAGCTACATCTCCTCCTTTCATAGAATGAAGTTGTTGCTGGAAGTTCTACTGAGTTAGGAACTATATGTCCTGACCATTACGCATCCAGGTTAAATAATTTTCATCAGTGGAACATGAATGGGATGGTCACTTTTGGACCAGGATTCCTAAAAGTTAGTTACGTCTTCTCCAATGTCTCTCCCACTCTCTCCCTTTTCTCTTCTGCTGGCTGGAGCAGAGGACACAGAACTTTTAAGGGAATCCAGTGCCACAAGACAGGAGCCTGGTTCTCTGAATGACTCTATCAAGGAAAGCCTGTCAAATAGGGACTATCACCTTAGAGTTTTGCCAAAGAAATGCACATCTATTGGGTTTGGCCATGGAAATTTGGTGGTTTATTTGTTACAGCAGCTAGCGTTTCCTAACTGTAATAGTTTTTATGTGTTTTCCAAGAAGTAAAATGACTCATTCATTTTTGAAACTTCTTACATGCTTAATTCCCACTCAGTATCTAGCACAGTATTTTCATACTAAATGGGTAACAATAAAACTGTTCCTTATTGAATACTAGAGATTGAACACAGAGAGATTGTGTATGTTGCTCAAGGTTATACTATCCCGGCCCGCAGGATCCTCGAAGCAGGCCCTGGAGGAGGGAGTGGGAATTTGGGGAACAAGAGACACGAGAAATGGAAACAAGACAGTACTCTGATCAAGTCTCATTTAATGGCGGTAATGCAATGCCTTATATACACTTGGAGGGGAAGGGGTTGGGCCAGAGGCGGAGATGATCTCATCGCGGAGGGCGTGGCCAGGTATGTATTGGTTTCTCTGGTCCAACGTCATGTTGCGCCTGCGCTGTCAGTTGGAAACTTTCCCGGGCGCGGGATGGTGCCTGCGCTACAAAGTAACAATTTTCGCGGGCGCGGGAAAAATGGATGAAGAAGAAGCAGGAAGAGCGCCATCTTGTGCTGGCATATGAGACAGCAGATCAGGGAAAAAGGTAAATCTAGGGAGGAGGTATGAGGTGGAAATGAATAGAGCTCAGGCGTTTTTAATCGTCAGTTATTATTCGCTATGGCCGGGGCGCGCAGCTCT
>NW_012110253.1:458563-492884 GCF_000951045.1 Mandrillus leucophaeus
CTGAAATAGGGTTTAGTAGCATTTTCCCTGCTTATTTCTCTCCTTCCTCTATCACCAAGTAGGATTTTCTACTCTTGATTATATAACAGACAGTGGATTTCAGAGTAGCCCAGAACCCCAGAGAACCAACTTGGAGCTTTGAGAATGCTGGTTTTATGCCCATACTATACTCTGTATTTCTTCCCCATTTGGAGCTTACTCCATTTTGTTGCTATATATAGGTTTAGCTCTGTGACAGTAACAGATATAGCTAAGCTACATCTCCTCCTTTCATAGAATGAAGTTGTTGCTGGAAGTTCTACTGAGTTAGGAACTATATGTCCTGACCATTACGCATCCAGGTTAAATAATTTTCATCAGTGGAACATGAAAGGGATGGTCACTTTTGGACCAGGATTCCTAAAAGTTAGTTACGTCTTCTCCAATGTCTCTCCCACTCTCTCCCTTTTCTCTTCTGCTGGCTGGAGCAGAGGACACAGAACTTTTAAGGGAATCCAGTGCCACAAGACAGGAGCCTGGTTCTCTGAATGACTCTATCAAGGAAAGCCTGTCAAATAGGGACTATCACCTTAGAGTTTTGCCAAAGAAATGCACATCTATTGGGTTTGGCCATGGAAATTTGGTGGTTTATTTGTTACAGCAGCTAGCGTTTCCTAACTGTAATAGTTTTTATGTGTTTTCCAAGAAGTAAAATGACTCATTCATTTTTGAAACTTCTTACATGCTTAATTCCCACTCAGTATCTAGCACAGTATTTTCATACTAAATGGGTAACAATAAAACTGTTCCTTATTGAATACTAGAGATTGAACACAGAGAGATTGTGTATGTTGCTCAAGGTTATACTATCCCGGCCCGCAGGATCCTCGAAGCAGGCCCTGGAGGAGGGAGTGGGAATTTGGGGAACAAGAGACACGAGAAATGGAAACAAGACAGTACTCTGATCAAGTCTCATTTAATGGCGGTAATGCAATGCCTTATATACACTTGGAGGGGAAGGGGTTGGGCCAGAGGCGGAGATGATCTCATCGCGGAGGGCGTGGCCAGGTATGTATTGGTTTCTCTGGTCCAACGTCATGTTGCGCCTGCGCTGTCAGTTGGAAACTTTCCCGGGCGCGGGATGGTGCCTGCGCTACAAAGTAACAATTTTCGGGGGCGCGGGAAAAATGGATGAAGAAGAAGCAGGAAGAGCGCCATCTTGTGCTGGCATATGAGACAGCAGATCAGGGAAAAAGGTAAATCTAGGGAGGAGGTATGAGGTGGAAATGAATAGAGCTCAGGCGTTTTTAATCGTCAGTTATTATTCGCTATGGCCGGGGCGCGCAGCTCTGGACATTATACAGTTAATAAGAATTTAAACCCATGTTGTCTAATTTCAAAACATTTCTTTTGCACTAAGCTTAACTGCGTCTTTGCAAATTTCACTTATGGAGAGATATATCTAGGCTAACTTTTCATTTTGCACAAGTTGTCTCATTTAATCATCAAACAAGCATATGCAGAAGGTACTCAATCACAGAAGAGACAAGACTATTTTATAGAGTATATACAATTAAGCATTTTTTCAGCACTTGCACTGTGTACAGCTTAATGATATGTGAAATCCAAAGAAAATAGATTTATTTTCTCTTTCAGAGAGTAGTTAGTTAGACAAACACTAAACGCAACTGGAGAACTGAAGTAAGTCATAATAGAACATTAAAATCAAGATAGCCTATAACTTGGATGTGCAAGACTTAACTAGAAAGATATTACATTAGTCTGGTAGGGCTTCCATAACAAAGTACCACAAACTAGGTGGCTCAAACAACAGAAATTTATTGTCTCATGGTTCTGGAGACTATAAATCTAAGATCAATTTGTTGGAAGGGTTGATTTTTTCTGAGGGCTGTGAGAGAGAATCTATTGTTCCATGCTTCTTGCCCAGTTTCTGGTGGTTTGCTGGTAATCTTTCACATTTCTTGGCTTGTAGAAGCATCACCCCAATTTCCACCTTCATCTTCACGTGGCATTCTCTCCGTATGCATGTCTATCTCCTAATTTCTCCTTTTCGTAAGGACTTCATAAGGACTCACTTGATTAATGCATATTCTAATAACCTCATTTTCATTTGATGACCTTTCTAAGACCCTGTCTCCAAATAAGGTCACATTCTGAGGTACCTGAAGTTGGGACTTCATCATATGATTTGTGTGTGTGTGTGTGTGTGTGTGTGTGTGTGTGTGTGTAGGGGACACAATTCAAACATAACAGATAGTCACTCATTTAATTACTGAACACATAACCATGAAATACCTGCTGGATGCAAGGTACTGTTTTAGATGCTGGGAAAGTCAGTAGTGAACAAAACAGATAAAGTTCCTGTCCTGAGGACTCACTAGTGCCTGTCTAGCCTATGGTGCTGTCCACTGTATCCCTCTGGACTCCTTATGAATTATCTCTATACATTATTATAACAATTTAATTTCATATTTCAAATAGCTGAAAGAAGATACACTCTGCCCTTTGAAAACCTGGAAGATAAGTAAATAATTTAGCTGTATTTAATAAATGAATTCATTCCATCTAGTAGTAAAGTTTGCAAAGCTGTTTTCATTTTTCTTTTGGGCCCCGGCATGACACTTAGTGAATTAATTTTGGCTGCTCATCAAATGACATAGCATACAACAAGGTAAGCAAATTAACTCTTATTTAATGTAACATCGCTTTGCATTAATCTTGCATTTCTAAATTATTAAAACGCTTTAAACACTCCAGGCCCGATACTTCTGGTGCTAAGCAATTTGCAAAATGATATACTAATGACTTTTTAAAAAGTTATTGCCACATCTGCTCTTTGCCCAAGTGCAAGAGCCTAGTATACAGAAAATAATATTAAGCTCCAAGTGGATACAAGATACAGGAAAGGAATCTTGGGAAAAGGTTCAGCAGGGTTCAAAAGAAGGAGATCCTCATGGACAACAGCTAACAGGAGTTACCCTGAAAAGATGTATATTTTAGAGCTTCTCCTAGAAGGAATCCAGAAACAGGCCTTTATGATATAAAGTGAAAAAATTAACACTTGATACTATAAAATCTGCCAACTTCTTGAGAAAAGAAAAATAAAAAATAAATTCTCCTCAGGTATCCTCTTGGACCAGTAAGGCTCAGCACTCACTATCGTTGGCATCAAGGTGACATCAGTTGAATAGTAAGAGTGTTCCTCCATCTGAATATAGGACAGTTCTATGAAAACATTCTTGGAAATCTATTCCCAGACTTTCTTTTTCTTTTCTTTTCTTTTTTTTTTTTGAATCGGAGTTTCACTTTTGTTGCCCTGGCTGTAGTGCAATGGCACAATCTCAGCTCACTGCAACTTCCTGGGTTCAAGTGATTCTCCTTTCCTCAGCCCCCCGAGTAGCTGCGACTACAGGCACAGGCCACCATGCTCAGCTAATTTTTGTGTTTTTAGTAGAGATGCAGTTTCACCATGTTGGTCAGGCTGGTCTAGAACTCCTGACCTCCTATGATTCACAGCCTTTGCCTTCCAAAGTGCTGGGATTACAGGTGTGAGCCACCGCGCCCAGCCCACTCCCAGACTTTTTTGTTTCTTCTTCCTGGAATACCTTGCCTTACCCACACTTACCTTCTATTTGCCTAGCTAATCTTCTTAGCTTCAGTTGACAAATTTGAGTTACTACCTTTGAGAAGTTCTCGCTAAGTCCTCAATTATAGATTAATGTCCCCTGCTATTTGATCCCCTAACACAGTGCTACTTAGCCCTGCCACAGTCTCCGCCAGTCTTCGGGGTAAATATCAACCCACTCATTTGTCTCTTCTACTACACAATGAACTTCAAGCTAGAAATCACATCTGTTTCACTGTTGTAGACCTGGTAGCTGGAACATAGAATTGCTCAATGTTAACTTGTCAAAAGAAAAAGTGAGAATGATAAACACTGTATCCAATTCCTTTTTCTAATAACCTTGTTATATTTAACTTACACTAGAAAAGCACAGCATAGAGTGAATGAATAGTAAATGAATAGGGATTTTCATTCACTCTTGCTGTTCTATCATTCATAGTTGGGTGAGATTTCAGAAGTCAACCTGGCTGAGACTTAGGATTCTAATGAATAAGATATAAATAACAATAATAGTCTGACTTCACAGGTTGAGGATTACTTGAGACATGTATGCGATAATGTTTGTGACAGGTTATATAACTATTAGGTTTGTTCTTCTCACTTAAAAAAATAAAACAATGTCACACGTCAGGAGGCATGAAATCCACTTTCGAAAATAAGTTTGCAAACATCCCCAAATTCATTTTTTTGCTAAAAATGCTTTTGGTAAGTTATCCTCTATATCATCAACAAATATTTACTGAACTCATACCGGAAATAAAATTTCTTTCCCTTTCATCAAAAACATTTGCATTTTGGGTGAAAGCACAGGAGGCTTGGCATTATCAAATGCATTTCTTAATTAAATAATGAGTCATTTGACCCTTTTCATTTTCTAGATTGCATCCTTTGGAAGACATTTGTTCAGAATAGAATCTTAATGATGTTGTTGTTGTTGTTGTTGTTTTCTCACTAAGCTCAGAGAAACTTTCGTGAGATAAAGTAACGAAGCCTACCACTCTTTCTTGGCTCTTTTTATCGTATATTTTCCTTGTGGCACAGTATCAGCTTACTGTTTTAGTTTCCTATTACTGCTGTAATGAATTACCACACAATTAGTGGCTTGAAAGTACACAGTTTTTTCTCTTACAACTCTGGAGTTCACCTAAATCAAAATGTTGACAACACTGTGCAACTTCTGGGGGCTTCACTGGGGAATCAATTGTCTCACCTATTTCTGTTGCTAGAGGCTGCCTGCATTCCGTGGATCATCATCTCTTTTTTTTGTACCATTTGTACCTCTTGCTTCCGTTGTCACATCTCCTGACATCTCATGACCCTCTTGCCTTCTCCTCATAAGGACACTTGTGATTACCTTGGACCTACCTGTCTAACCAAGGAAAATCTCCCCATCTCAAAATCTTTAATCACAACTACACTCCCTTTTGTAATGTAAGGTATCATATTCACAGGTTCTAGAGATTTAGACCTCCTTGAATCCTAATGAACATCTTTGGGAGACCATAATTCTGTCTACTTCAACGCTCAAAACCTTTTTTTCTTTTTGAACTATTGCTACTAAAAGCACCAGATTCACTATTATCTGTGATTATAAATAATCCTTTCTGGGTTGCATCAGGTATCTTAATTAGGTTGTATTATATAGCTTTAGTTGCTATGTGACAAATTAAAACTTTGTGGCTCGAAAACACAGTAGACAGTGATTATCTCACATAGTCTCTGTGGGTAAGGGATTCCGTAGTGGCTTAGCTGGGTGGTTCTGGCCCAGGTTCTCTCAGGAAGTTGCAGTCAAGATGTTGTCATGGCTGCCGTCATCCGAAGGTCTCACTGAGCAGCAAGATCTGATTCCAAAATGACACACTCACACATATAGCAAGTTGATGCTGGCTATTACTGGAGGCTTCAGTTCTTCACCAAATGGCCCTCTGCATAGGCTTCCTAAGAATCCTCATTACATGGCAGCTGAGTTCCCCCAGAGAGAATAATCCAAGAAATGGCAAGGTGAAAACCACAGTGTTTTTGGATTTACCCTTAGAAGTCATCACTATCAGTTCCACAGTGTCCACTTGATTACGCAGGCAAGCCATGAGTCAGTGTATAGACGACTATACGACATCATGAATACCAAGAGGGAAAAATCTTTCAGGGCCATTTTTGAGCTTGGTTGTATGCATAGGTTTGTACAAATTAGTGTGCCTTTTGGTGTGCTTGAGTGTTAAATACATTTGAGATTAAAGGAGACACAGCTCTTCAATTGGTCTTAATAAATGACAAAAGGAAATTATGAACTTTTTCTCAGACAGAACTTTATTTCTTAATATATCCAGTCACATGTATAGTATTTTATGTTAACAAAATATAGTTGTGTATATTTATTGGTTACAAAGTGATGTTATGCTTTTAAAACATAATATGAAAAGATTGAATTAAGGCAGTTAACATATCCATCACCTCAAATTTGTAACTTTTTAAAACACTTTTATTTTAGATTTAGGAGTACATGTGTGGGTTTGTTACATAGGTAAATTGCGTGTCATGGCGATTTGGTGTACAGATTATTTCACTATTCAGGCAATAAGCATAGTACTCTATAGGAACTCTTTCAATCCTCACCCTTCTCCCTCCCTGCATTCCCAAGTAGGCCCTGGTGTCTGCGGTTCCCTTCTTTGTGTCCATATGTACTCAATGTTTAGCTCCCACTTACAAATGAGAACATGTGGTATTTGGTTCCTGTGTTAGTTTGCTTAGGATAATGGCCTCCAGCTCCACCATGTTGCTGCAGAGGACGTGACCTCATTGCTTTTTATGGCTGCATAGTATTCCATGGTGTATATGTAGCACATTTCCTTTATTCAGTCTACCATTGATGGGCATCTAGATTGATCCCGTTTTTGCTATTGTAAATAGTGCTGTGATGAACATGCACATGCATGTGTCTTTAAGGTAGAATGATATATATTCCTTTGGAAATATCCCCAATAATGGGATTGCTGGGTCAAATGGTAATTCTGCTGAGTTCTTTGAAAAATCACCAATGTGTTTTCCACAGCGGCTGAGCTAATTTACATTCTCAGCATCAGTGTATAAGCATTTCTTTTTCTCTGCAACCTTACCAACATCTGTTATTTTTTAACTTTTTAATTATAGCCATTCTGACTGGTGTGAGATGATATCTCATTGTGTTTGTTTATTTGTTTGTTTTTGAGATAAAGACTCTCTCTGTTGCCCAGGCTGGAGTGCAATGGCACTGTCTCAGTTCGTTGCAATGTCCTCCTACCAGGTTCAAGCAATTCTCCTGTCTCAGCCTCCTGAGAAGCTGGGATTACAGGTCCCTGCCACCATGCCTGGCTAATTTTTGTATTTTTAGTAGAGACGGAATTTCACCAGTTGGCCAGGCTGGTCTCAAATTCCTGACCTCTAGTGATCCACCCACCTCAGCCTCCCAAAGTGTTGGGATTACAGGAGTGAGTCATCATGCCTGGCCTCATTGTGGTTTTGATTTGCATTTCTCTAATGATCAGTGATGTTGATCATTTTTTCATATACTTGTCGGTCATGTACATGTCTTATTTTAATAAGTGTCTGTTCATGTCCTTTGCCCACTTTTTAATGGGGTTGTTTTTTTGCTTGTTAATTTGTTTAAGTTCCTTATAGATTCTGGATAATAGGACTCTGTCAGATACATAGTTTGCAAATATTTTCTCCCATCCTGAAGATCGTCTGTTTACTTTGTTAATAGTTTCTTTTGCTGTGTAGAAGTTCTTTAGTTTAATTAGGTCCCTCTTGTTAATTTTCGGGGTTTTATTTGCAATTGCTTTTGGAGTTTTTGTCATGAAATCCTTGCCAGGACCTGTGTTCAGAAAGGTATTTCCTAGTTTGTCTTCAAGGGTTGTTTTAGTTTTAGGTTTTACATTTAAATATTTAATACATCTTGAGTTGATTTTTGTATACGGTGCAAGGAAGGGTTCCAGTTTCGATCTTCTGCATGTGACAAGATATTTAATCTAGCACCATTTATTGAATAGGGAGTCCTTTTCCCATTGCTAGTTTTTGTTGATTTTGTTGAAGATTAGATGGTTGTAGGTGTGCAGCATTATTTCTGGACTTGCTATTCTGTTCCATTGGTCTATGTGTCTGCTTTTGTAGCACTACTGTGCTGTATTGGTTACTGTAGCCTTATAATATAGTTTGAAGCTGGGTAATGTGATGCCTTCAGCTTTTTTCTTTTTGCTTAGGATAGCCTTGCCTATTCAGGCTCTTTTTTGGTTCCACATAAATTGTTACAGTTTTTTTCTAGTTCTGTGAAGAATGTCATTGGCGGTCTGATAGCAATAGCATTGAATCTATAAGCAGCTTGGGCAGTATGGCCATTTTAATGATATTGATTTTTCCTATCCATGAGCATGGAATGTTTTTCCGTTTGTTTGTGTCTTCTCTGATTTCTTTGAGCAGTGTTTTGTAATTCTCTTTGTAGAGACCTTTCACCTCCCTGGTTAGCTATATTCCTAGGTATTTTATTCTTTTTTGTGGCTATCGTAAGTGGCGTTGCGTTCTTGACTTGGCTCTCAGCTTGGATAGCACCGGTGTATAGGAATGCTAGTAATTTATTACATTAATTTTGTATTCTGAAATTTTGCTGAAGTTGTTTATTAGCTCAAGGAGCTTTTGGGCAGAGACTGTGGGGTGTTCTAGGTGAGAATCATACCATCTGCAAACAGGGATAGTTTGACTTTCTCTCTTCCTATTTGGATGTCTTCTATTTTTTCTCTTGCCTGATTGCTCTGGCCAGGACTTTCAGGATTATGTTGAATAGGAGTGGTGAGAAAGGTCATCCTTGTCTTGTTCTGCTTTTCAAAAGGAATGCTTCCAACCTTTGCGCATTCAGTCTAATGTTGACTATGGTTTTGTCATGGATGGCTCTTAATATTTTGAAGTGTGTTCATTCAGTGCCTACTTTGTTGAAGGTTTTTAACATGAAGGGGTGTTGATTTTATTGAAAGCCTTTTCTGCATCTATTAAGGTGATTGCGTATTTTTTTTTCAATTCTGTTTATGTAATCAATCACATTCATTGATTTGCATAGGTTGAACCAAGCTTGCATCCCAGGGAGAAACTTTACTTGGTTGTGGTGGATTAGCTTTTTGAAGTGCTCCTGGACTCAGTTTGCTAGTGTTTTGTTGAGAATTTTGTCATCTATGGTCATCAAAAATATTGGCCTCTAGTTTTACTTATTTATTATTTATTTATTTATTTTCCCAGACAGAGCCTTGTGCTGTTGCCCAGGCTGCAGTGCAGTGGCACAATCTCAGCTTAGTGCAACCTCCACCTCCCAGGTTCATGCAATTCTCCTGCCTCAGCCTCCCGAGTAGCTTAGATTGCAGGTACACACCACCATGCCCAGCTAATTTTTGTGTTTTTAGTAGAGATGGGGTTTCACCATGATGGCCAGGCTGGTCTCAAACTCCTGACCTCGTCATCTGCCCACCTTGGGCTCCCAAAGTGCTGGGATTACAGGCGTGAGGCACTGTGTCTCGCCAAGTTTTATTTTTTGTTGTGTCTCTACCAGGTTTTGGCCTCATAGGATGATTTAGGGAGGAATCCTTCCTCCTCAATTCTGTGTGATACTTTCAGTAGAAATGATACCAGGTCTTTATACATCTGGTAGAATTTGGCTGCAAATCCATCTGGTCCTGGGCTTTTTTTGATTTGCAGTCTTCTTATTACTGATTTAATTTTGGGACTCATTATTCGTCTATTCAGGGATTAAATTTCTCTCCTGGTTCAGTCTTGAGATGTTGTATGTTTCTAGGAATTTATCCAATTTATCCATCTCTTCTAGATCTTCTAACTTGTGTGCATAGAGGTGTTCATAGTAGTTTCTGAGGGTATTTTTTTTTTTTTTCCCTGTAGGGCCAGTGGTAAAGTCCCCTTTGTCATTTCGAATTGTGTTCAGTGGATCTTCTCTCTCTCTCTTTTTTTTTTAATGTATTAGTCAAGCTAGTGGTCTATGTATCTTATTAATTCATTCAAGCAACAAACTGCTGGATTCATTGCTCTTTTGTATGGTTTTTCCCATGTCAATTTCCTTTAGTTCAGCTCTGTTTTTACTTATTTCTTGTCTTAGCTAGCTTTGAGATTGGTTTGCTCTAATTTATCTATTTCCCCTAGTTATGATGTTAGACTGGTAATTTGAGATCTTACTAACTTTTTGATGTGGGTATTTCATGCTATAACCTTCCCTCTTAACACTGCCTTAGCTGTGTCACAGAGATTCTAGTGTGTTATATCTTAGTTTTCATTAGTTTCAAGCAACTTCTTGATCTTTGCATTAATTTAATTATTCACCCAAAAGTCTTTCAGGAGCTGGTTGTTTAATTTTCATGTAATTGTATGGTTTTGAGCAGTTTTCTTAGTATTTATTTCTATTTTCATTGCACTGTGGTCCAAGAGTGTGGTTGGTGTGATTTCAGTTTTTAAAATTTGTTAATGACTGTTTTGTGTCCAATTATATGGTTGATTTTAGAGTATGTTCCATGTGCAGATGAGAACACTGTATGTTATGTTGTTTTGGGGTGGAGAGTTCTATAGATGTCTATTAGGTGTATTTGAACAAGTGTTGAGTTCCGATTCTAAATATCTCTGTTAGTTTTCTGCATTGATGATGTGTCTAATACTGTCAACGGCATTCCGAAGTCTCCCACTAGTATTGTGTAGTTATCTAAGTCTCTTTGTAGGTCTCTAAGAACTTACTTTATGAATCTGGGTGCTCCTGTGTTGGGTGTATATATATTTAGGATAATTATATATTCTTGTTTAATTGAGCCCTTTACTATTATGTAATGCCCTTGTTTTTATTTTTTCTGTTTGTTAATTTTTTAATCATTTTTTTGTGATGAGAATATTACAAATATACTCTTTTAGTGATACTGAAATTTACAAACTCAATGATTAGCTATCTTCACGCTATGTGATTGATCTAAAAATAAATCAGATATATTCCTCTTTTATAACTGAGGAAGTGCTCTATATTATTCTTCTTTTTAAATTGACATATAATAGTTGTACATATTTTAAAGGTACATGTGATATTTTGATACCTTTACATAATGTGTACAGGTGTCCATCATGTCTAACATTTATGTTTTCTCTGTGTTGGGAACATTACAATTAATAGTTTTTATAAATGTAGATGTAGAGGCATAGGAAGTAAATTTGGGGGACCAAAATTCTTTACATACTCCCGAAGAGAATTTTTAAATTTTTGTATTTCTTAAGCTATGAATACATCCAATTTAAGTTACATTTAATTAATTTTTAAGCTATGTATTGAACAAATGCAACTTACCAAAAATAAAACTATTTCATGAAATTATGACTATTCCACAAAAATTAGAATACATATTTGTCATATAAATAATAGCAGTTGTTTAAGGCACTACTTACAGCTAAAATGGTGAGTTGTCAGGTGACCTGCAACCCATGATGCATTACTTCTTATTGACTTTGGAATGTCTGGTTTTTACAAACTAAAGAGAGGGCTCCTAGGTAATAAATTCTTGTTAGTCTTTGTTGATAGATTGTCTAGATTTCTTTGAATAAATGAAGGCCTCTGCAACATTGCCCAGCAGGTAGAAAACACTTAGCAAATCCTCTTCAGATGATACATTATGGGATCTACACACAATTGCCATTTTCCAGTTCTACTTGTTTTTTAGACTATTAACCTGGAGAAATAGAATAAATTGTCTCTACAGACCAACATCCAGGTTATAGCTTCCATTCACATTTAAGATAAAGTCTAAATATGTGCAAACTTTCACGACTGGGTGTCTGCAGTCCTCCCCAGGTTCATCTCCCTGACCTCTCCAGCCCTCCGTCCTAGGATACATATTATTTTCTCTGACAGTATTAAATGATCAATGTTTTTAAAAATTCACCAATCACTGTATCACCTCCATGACTTTGTATGTTCATGTCTCTTCCTGAAATAATATGCCTATCATTTTTCCCCACTGATTTCTTACTGATTCTTTAGGTCTCAGCTCAGGTGGCTCCTTATCTGAAAAGTGCTTCTTGAGCCTACCGTTCTCAGTTATGTGTGTCTCTTATGTGTCACGACATAATTGTTATAATACTATAATATGCAAGATCATAATATTATAAGACTGAAACTATGGCTCATAGTGCCCTCTTTGCATTTCTTTGTATCCTAAACACAAAGTACTTGCTCACTAAATATCTGTTGAATGGGCAGATGGTCAGTTATACGTATAAATGAATGGCTAAGGTATAAGTCCATCAGTTAGAAGCCTGAATCTACCTGTAAAATTATCAGCTTGTGATTAATGTTGAGGATGCACCTTATCTGACCTCATACTCAGTGGGGTTGTGATGATAAGTGCCACTCACAACAAAATTACCTAGTAAGGTAATCCATTCATTATCATACTTAAAGAAGGCAGTAAGGCATCTCCATAACCCATGAGATAACATTTTGTCTCAGAATTCTGTAATTTAAAGTTTTCAGGGGACATTTATAAATCTAGTAAAATTTAAAGTAGGTTCTCAAATTCCTGGTACTTTTTTGGTTTCTTGAAGCCCACTATCAAAAAGTAGTTAACAGATCCTATGGAAAATAAACACTCGTTACTAGGAGAAGTAGTAAAAGTTAATGGTGAATTAATCACGAATATACTTACACATGGTTTCACTGTCCAAGGTTTCAGTTATTCCTGGTCAACAATGGTCTGAAAATATTAAACGAAAAATTCCAGAAGTAAACAATTCATATACTTAAAATTGCATGGCATTCTCAGTAGTGTGATGAAATCTTGTGCCAGCCTGCTCCATTCCAGCTGGGATGTGAATCGCCTCTTTCTCTAGTGTATCTAGGCTGTGAATGTTACCTGCCCGGTAGTCACTTAGTAGCTGTTTCCATTACCAGATAAATTGTCATGTTATCGCCTTTCTTGTGTTCAAGAAAGCCTTATTTTACTTAATAATGACCCCAAAGCACAAGAATAGTGGTGCTGTCATATTGTTATATTTGTTCTATTTTATTATTATTTATTGTTGTTAATCTCTTACTGTGCCTAGTTTATAAATTAGATTATTATAGATACATATGAATAGGATGAAACGTACTATATATACATTTTGGTATTAGTTACTAGATGTCTTGGAACATATTCTCTGCCAATAATATATGCTGATAATACTATTGTATCAGGAAACTGTTTGATGCATTAAGAAATCCTTCCTCTTTGATAAATACTTTAAAGGTTTTGAGGTGCCCTTAGGAATACTGGATTCCATAGTTCTATGCAGTTGACAGACTGGATCTGAAGAAACTGAAGTTCAGTATGTTATTTGTCCAAATCAGACAGGCAGACAATAAGCATTTCTTGATTACCTTCTATGTAGATGCTGGTAATATGAGCTCCCTGGCTTCAGAGACCTTGCAGTTCTATAGGAAAGACATACATTAATCAAATAAATAAAAATGTATACATTTCCAGTAGAATGCAAAAGAGAATTTCAGGGTGCAACAGCAGACTATTATCAGAATAAGAAGCATACTTAGGGGGAAAATTTTCTTGGAGAAAGAGATACTGAAAGTAAGATTAGTAGGATGAGTAAGAGGTTGGTCCTATAGCAGAATCAGGGTTGGAGTTCCAATACCCTGATTTAAAATTCAGTTATCTCTAATGCAAGACATGTTAGGAAGGAAAATTTAGTGAATGGTCCACTGCAAGTTATTTCACATAATTTCATCATACAAATGTTAGAAATTGATTTCTAACTGTAGTCTAATAATCTAGTAAATTAATCCCTAAGAACATTTTCCCTCTGCTGAGGAATCACCTTAAAGTGAAGAAATGTAGCAAAGACGAAAGGGAAATGGACATCTGGTCATCAATAATTTTTCTTCTTTAATATAATTCGACATTTTCCCAGCCTGGAAGTCTCATTTTTCAGAATTCCCTCTTGTTGCTTTCCGAATTCATCACATTCTGCTTAGTGTGCTAGAGAATACTGACAAATTGCATACTTCAGTTTCATATGTAATGTTTTCTCATAGTCTATTTTTCTTATTTTCTGGTTCTAACAGGAGCCAAACGTGTTTTGAATATCTAATCATCTCTTCATTTGTCTTCCCTCTCTAAACGACAGAAAGGGTGGTAAGAAGAGAGAAGGAAGGAGCGAAGAAGTGAGGGAGACAAAGAGAAAGAGAGAGAGAGAGAAAGAAAGAACCTCCGTCTCATCACATGGAAACTGATTTTGTTATCAATAGGTGTAAAATCTTCAAAGTTGTTAGTAGTTCGGGGGTTGGTTGAGACTGCCAGAGATGTAGCAGTAACACTTTCTTATGGCACCATAGGAAGCGTCAAGACCGACCAGACACTTCAGCAGCCAGAAAAGCAGATTTACTGCAGCCATTCTTTCCTGGGCTATTTATAGAGACCACGATTGTTGTCATCAAAAGTAAGTTTGAAATCAGACTCTCTTTTGAATCTCTGTGAGCATCTTTGAAGCTCTCCTGTGAATCTCTTTTGGGGTGGCTTTTCCCCTCCTGCTCTTGTAACGCATCAGGGCCTGGAGGTGGTGCAGGAATGCCTTTTGCTCCTACTGTCCCTTCCAGAACATTTTATTTCCTTTCCAAGCCCTGCCCCTCGTGTGTTAATCTCATGTCAACAAATGACACTCAGATGTAGCCCATATACCAATCTATCTGCTAACTAAAGTCAGCTTTTTCCTTGAAGATGTTAAATCCTGGCTTACTGTCCATCTCTTCCACAGTACTCCTATCATAACTGGGTGTGATTTCAGTAATCATATAGGTTATTTTTCTAAACCCCAACATTTCCATTTCCTTAACTGTTCTCCTCAAATGATATTTTTTTCCTCTAAACCATCTCTAACATTCATTCCAATGACTGAAATCACTCCATAATCTTAAATGTAAGCATCCTAATCTCTGAAAGTATCTGTTATCTTTTCTGCTCATTCCTACTATTGTTCTGACTTAGTGTTTCAACCCCCTTTGAGAATGAAATCCATTGATTCTACCAGCTTTTTACTTATCCTCATGTCCTCCCTTCTTTCCTTAAATTCTATTGTTAATCTTCATAATGATTTCCTCAAATACCTTTCATGTGCTTGATTGAGGCAACGCCTCAATCCTGGTTAAATCGAAATCTCTGCTATCTTGCACCTGTAGCTGCTCAGATGCAAATGCATGGAGAAAAACAAACAACCGGGATTACTGGTCTCACTTAAATTCACAATTGATTACTTTAATTGTGCCTATATATGCTGCTCAGCAGTAGTGCTCTTTTTCCCACTCCATTCATTTTTATGTTTTCCAAAATGAATACTTAGTACTTCCTCTTCTCTCCTGAAGCTTCTAACGTCCACCTCCTCTTCACCGTCCTCATTCTCAGCTGATAACGCAATCAGAATTTCCCAAGTTTCTGTCATTTCTGTACAATCTGTGTTCCCTCTTATAATAGAACTGCCTGTCCTCTGTTTTAAAGCCAACCTCTTTTTCCCTTTGGTGCTAAATCCCATCACCTTTTGCCCAATTAAAAATATCATTTCAACTAACTCTCTTTTTATAATATCTGAATTGTAGTTATTTTCTCTGTATTAGATTTTTGTTATTGATATAGAAAAATGCTAGTATTTCTTATATCTTAAAAAATTCTCTTAACCAAACTTTCCCATTATTTCTCTTCTTTTAGAAAAGCTATCCTCAAAACAGTTATCTCCACACACTGGCTTCTTCTGTATCCATTTTCTCTTACATTCACTATAGTGAGGCTCACACTCCTACTGTTTCACCTCAAGCGTTTTTCAGGTCACAAATTGACGAGTTCTAAATCAAAGGTCAGTTCACAGTTTTCACATTAACTTGACCTACAAGTGGAAGTTCACAAATTTACTTATTTTCTCCTCCTTGAAACACTATCCCTCTTTAAAACACTTTAGTAGAGATGGGCTTTCACCATGTTGGCCAGCCTGGTCTCAAACTCATGACCTCAGGTGATCTGCTCGCCTCGGCCCCCCAAAGTGCTAGGATTACAGGCGTGAGCCACCATGCACGGCACAAGCATCTTAAACTAGTGGTTGTGATCAAAACTCAGCTCATACTATTTCTGCTCTCAACCTGGTTCTTTTTTAATCTCCCTCATTTCAGTTAATGGTGGCTTCATCTTTTTGCATACTCAGGCCAAAATCTCAAATTAATCCTTGACTTCTCTTGTTCTCTCAAACCTCATATTTATCTATCAGCAAATCCTATTGTCTATGGTTTTACAATGTATTTACAATCTGACCAATCCTTACACTCTGTTACTATCCTTATCCATGCCGACACCGTCTCTCACCTGGATAAATGTAATAACCACCTAACTGGCATCTTTATCTCTCTTCTTGCTTCTCTTTCTTGCCTATTCTTACATAGCAATCAGAGTGATTAAACATATTTGCTAATATTTATGACAATTTATTCTTTGAAACATTTATTTAGAAGTGTGTTATTCAATTTTCATGTCTTAGGAGACTTTTCTACTTTAAAATTGATTTCTAGATTTAATTTTATTGTAGTTAAGGAACATACTTTTTGTGATTACAGTCTTTAAAATTTATTAAGACTCAATTTTATGAGCTAGCTTATGATCTGTTTTGACGAATGTTCCATGTATACTTAAAAGTAATATATTTTCTGCAGTTGTTGGGTGTGGTACTCCATAAATTCCAATCAGATCAAATTAAGTAATAAAATTGGAAATTCTTCCAATTTTCCATATGTTTATTGAACTTTTGTCAGTTAAGTCTATGAATTACTGAGAGAAAAGTGTTGAAATTGTCAAGTATATTGTGGATTTTGCTATATCTTTCTTTTCCTCTTTTCATTTCTTTAAAATACTTTGAAACTGTATTATTCAACTAAATGTATTTAGGGTTGTTATAGCCACCTTATGAATTGACACTTTTATCATTATGAATTCTCTTTCGCGTCTCTATTAATCATCTTTGTCTTTAAAGTCTGTTTGTCTGGTATTAACACAATCATAGAATTTTTAAATTGATGTTTGCATAGTATATAATTTTCTATCTTTTTACTTTTAACATATCTATGTCCTTATACTTAAAATGGAACCTAAATGCTAAAATGGATCCTAAATGCTAAAATAGATCCTAGCACTGTAAACAGCATTTAGTTGGTCTTTTTCTAGTGGACAATCATTGTCTTTTAAATAGAGTGGTTTAGCTTATTTAGATTTATTGAATTTACTGATGTGGTGGAGTTTAGGCCCACCGTCTTGTTCCTTGTTTTCTATATGTCCATGTTTCCTTTGTTCTATTGTTATTCTAATCAACGTGTTATTAGAACATTTAAAAATTAACCTTTCATATTTGCCCTCATGTTTCCCATCTTCATTACTCTTCATTACTTCTGGTAGTAATTCATTACTTCATTTTACAAATTACTAAGCATTTATTTGTTCAAAATAACTTTATTTTGCCTTCATTTTGGATAGACATTTTTGTGGATAGATATGTTTCCTGGATATATGTGTGTGTGTGTGTGTGTATGTAAATATATAAACTAATATATATACACATATAAACTGATATTATATATTCATATAAACTAATACTATGTATATATTCATATATATATATTCATTCTAGGTTAGTAGACTTTTCCTTTCAAAATATTAAAGATGTTATCCTATTATCTTTTGGCTTCTGTTTATTTATAATAAGAAGACAGCTATCATTCTTATGGTTGTATCCCTGAATATAATGTTATCTGCCCTTTGCTGGTTTTAAGATTTTCTCCCCCCTTTTTTTTTTTTTTTTTTTTGTATGCTTCTGTTTTAGTTTGACGTGTCCCATGTGGCCTTTATATTTACTAAGTCTCCTGAAATTTGCTGGACTTGTGGGTTGATATTTTTAATAAAATTTAAAAATGTTTTGGCCGTTATCTTTTCCAATCTTTTTTTGTCCTCCATTTTCTCACTGTCTTTCTGGATTCTAGTTGCATGTATGTTAACGTGACATTATCTCACTTGATATGGAAACTTTAGCCTGCATTTTCCATTCTTTTATTTTTATTCTCTGTATGTGAGATTAGATAATTTCTACTGACCTGACTTTGAGATTACTAAAACTTTTTCTGCTTTTTCAAGTCTGCTGTTAGGCACTTCAATAAATTATTTGTCATAGAGAGATTTTACTTTTAGACTTAAAATTTCTCTTTGGTTCTTTTCTGGTCTTTCAGCTTTTTGCTGAAAATTCTCCATCTGTTTGTACCTATCTGTATTGGTCACTAAAGTTTTTGACATACTTATAATAGCCCTTTTAAATTCTTTACTGCTAACTCCAAAATCTGGATTATGTGTGGGTCTTTCATAAGCCAATTTTTTGTTGATGGATTTCAGGTTCTTGCTTCTTGCATATTTAGTAATTTTATTGATACTGAATGTTGCAAATTATATATGGTAGAGCTTCTGGATTATGTCATTTCCAGCTCAAGAGAGAGCATCGTGCTGACCAACAGTCAAATTTGTGGCAGATAACTTTGATCTAATTTTCTCTGAGTCCTAGCATGTGGTCTTTACTCTTAGGCTGTGGTCCTAACCCCTGAGGCATGGGCTTCCTAGGTTCTCAGCCGAATACTAACATTGTTCAAAAAGGTGCCTTCATCTGGATGGATGGGAATGCCAATATTTCCCCAGCACTGTAAGACCTCTGAAGTCTCCATTCACCTTTCAGTTCCCCAACAGTTTTTTTGCTTATCCTCACAGAATCATGCCCCACGCATGTACAACTTAGAATTTGATCAATGTCTTGGCAGGAAACTTCTATGCAAATTTCTCAGACTTTCTCGATTTGGTTTTCTCTCTTCAGAGCCTTGCCCTAACAACTCCAAGATAAACATTAAGTCCTCAAACTCTAATATCCATCTTTTTAACCCACTTATCTTTTTCTCTACCCAGTTATGTAGAGGTTTTTTGCTTATTCAATTTTCTGAAAAATAATTTGGAAATCTCCCCCAGACAGAAAGCCATAATGAGTGAATGAGTGAATGAAACTGACTCCATGAGGCTCCCTTCTTTCAAGGATCACAGCCTTGTGCTTTCCATTGTTCAATATCTGAAAACAGTTTTTTAAAATAATATTTTTTCCAATTTTATAATTCTTTACTATGGGAGGGTAAGTACAATACTAGTTATTTGATTGTGAACTGAATCGTGATTTGTTATTTTTAATCATGTTTGACAGTTTTAAGTTTTCCCCTAGAAAAAATTTTAAAATGGCGATTTTTTTCGGTCCTAGGAAAACATGCTGTAGAAATTCTGAGTAATTAATATAATGAGATCACATTTTAAGTGCTCATAATGGTGGTTGTGGTAGAGATGGTCATGGGGTATGTATGTGTGTCTAGGGTAAATTCTCAAGTTGGAATATAAGACATAAGTTACATACGCTCATAATTGTTATTGAAAATGGCACAGAGTGGAGATTCACATGGTGTCTCTTGGGAAGTTCAACAGATAGTTGCTCTGCTTCTTTGAGCATCAGATGATGAAGTTAGCTAGTGTTTATGGTCCACGTTATTAAAAAAATTCTTCTATTCACAAGCCTTAGATCACAAAGTGCTTATAGTAGGAGAGAAACTTGGGAGATTGATACCTACGGAGGGAACATTAGATTTATATTTCCTGTCTTGTACCCTTCTTGGGGAATGCGCTCTTTAGTAAAATGATTAACTTGTTTTTCTTCTATCTTTTTCCTATTTAGTAGTGAATTTTATTCTCTCTCTCCCCCACCCCTTTTTCATCTGTGAATTTTGTTCTCTCTTCTTTCTCTCTCTCTCTGCCCTCACATCCCCCTCACTTGAGTACAGGGATAGTGGCATTTTTCGTAAGTTACATATGTAGACTGGTCTCCAGTAGTGTGCATAGCCAGAGACCTGTGTAGATGAATTGGTTATAGCATAGAGTTACAGGTTTGGGACCTGTTATTCTACAGGCTGACGAGTTTCTTTTCCTTGGTTGCTTGGCCACAGATATCATTCTGACATTCATAATTATATTCAGGTGGTTTTGTATAAGATCAGTAGAAAACCCATGATGACTATAATAATAATTCAGTGCAAGTGCCATGCTACAGGTTTTCAGGTATGGAGGATGTCAGGACAGTCTCTTTGCTATTTTGTTACTTGAATCATTAATTCTGGTCAGCACTGATGGCCATCTAATTCCAGCTTGTCTTGAGTAATTGGAGAGGAGGATAATTAAAAAATTAGAAAAAAATTGAAAATATTTTTTTCTGCCAATTCTTTTAAATTTATCAACTTTATCTTCTTTTTATCATATAATGATAGGTATAGTTTTTATATAACTAAAACTTTATTCACCCATTTATGCCTGAGGTTGCAATTTTTTGAATTTTTGCAATCAAAGTTTGATGATGACCTTGAGCAGTAGGATATAAATAGCTCCCACATGCTTAGCATTCCAATAATGGAACACTAGGCATAAATGACTAAGATAAAATTAAAGTATAAAACAAGCACACATATAGAGTATGTATAACTTAATTTGTTTTGATTCATGCATATTCTTGTGAAATTGTCATCACAATAAAGAAAGTGAATACATACATCATCCCCCAAAATTTCCTCATGTCCCTTTGTAATCCATTCCTCCTCCACTCCCATTTCAATGAAACTACTGATTTGCTTTCTATGACTGTAAATTAGTTTACATTTTCTAGAATTGTATATAAATGAAATATAATGTATATACTATTTTAAGTTACTTCTTTCACTCAGCATAATACTTTTCATATTAATTTGTGTTATGTGTGTCAATAATTCCTTCCTCTTTTTTTTTTTTTTTGCTGGGTAATTGTCCATTGTATAGACCTACCACAATTTGTTTTTCTCATTTAACTGTTGATGCGCATTTGGATTTTTCTGGCTTTTATTACAAATAAAAAATCTATGAATGTTCATGTACAATCTTTGAGTGGACATATGTTTTTATTTCTTTTGAGTAAATATCTGGGAATAGAATGGCTGTGTGTATGGTGAATGAATATTTAACTTTTTAGGAAACTAACAGTTTTGGCTATACTATTAGCCAAAATTGTGATACTATTCTATATTCTTAACAGTTGTAAACAACATCTCCACTTACCCTACATGTTCAACAACATATGATATGGCCAGACTATTATTTTTTAAATTTAGCTATTCTAACCTATATGTAGTGGTAACTCATTATAGCTTTAGTTTGCATTTTCATGCTGCCTAAATATGTGAAACATTTCTTCCTGTACTTATTTGCCATTCACATATATTATTTTGTAAAAGTATCTGTTCAAAATCTTTGACCATGTTTTTAGAGTTGGGATCTCACTCTGTTTCCCAGGCTGAAGTGCAGCTGCACTATCATGGCACACTGCAGCCTAGAAACTCTGGGCTCAGGAGATCTTCCTGCCTCAGCCTCTCAAGTCATCATTTGCCCATTTTTTATTAGGTTGTTTGTCTTTGTACTATTGAGTTTTAAGGGTTTTTTATTTATGTAAATATAAGGGGTCCAATAGCAGTGTAGTTACATGAATGTATTGTGTAGTGGTGAAGTCTGGGCTTTTGGTATAAACGTCACCCGAATAGTGTACGTTGTACCCAGTAGGTAATTTCTCATCCATTGCCTTCCCCCCACTCTGCCACCCTTCTGAGTCTCCAATATCTATCATTCCACACTCTATGTCCATGTATTAAAATATATATTATTTGGCTCCCATTTATAAGTGAGAACATATGATATTTGGAATTCTGTTTCTGAATTGTTTCACTTAAGATAATCGTCTCTAGTTCCGTTCATGTTGCTGCAAAAAACATGATTCTTTTTTATGGCTGAATAATATTCCATTGTCTATATTTGCCACATTATCTTTATGTATTCATCCATTAATGGACACTTAGGTTGATTCATTATCTGTGCAATTGTAAATAGTGCTGTGATAAACATACAAGTGCAGGTATATTTTGGATGTAATGATTTATTTTCGCTTGGGTAGATAACCAGTAGTGAGATTACCAGATTAAATGATGGTTCTATTTGTATTTATTTGAGAAATCTCCATACTGTTTTCCATAGTGGTTGTACTAGTTTACATTCCACCAACAGTGTATAAGTGTTCCCCTTTTCTCCACATCCTTGCCGATATCTGTGTTTTTGTCTTTTTAATAATAACTATTCAGTCTCGTCTAAGATGATAGATTACTGTAGTTTTAATTTGCATTTCTCTGATGGTAAATGATATTGAGCACTTTTTCATATGTTTACTGGCCATTTGTATGTCTTCTTTTGAAAAGTAGCTATTCATGTCCTTCACCCACCTTTTAATGGGGTTATTTATTTCGATTGTTGAGTTGTTTGAGTCACTTGTAGATTCTGGATATCAATTTTCTATTGGTTTCATAGTTTGCAGATATTTTCTCCCATTCTGCAGATTATCTGTCCACTTTGTTGATTATTTCTTTTGCCATGCAGAAGCTTTTTAGTTTAATTACTTTCTATTTGTCTATTTTTGTTGTTGGAGGTGGTGGTGCTTTTGAGATCTTTGTCATGAATTCTTTGTCTTGACCAATATCCAGCAGTTTTCTCTAGGATTTCTTCTAGTACTTTTATGGTTTCAGCTCTTACATTTAAGTCTTTGATCCATCTTGAGTTGATTTTTGTATATGGTGAGAGATAGGGGTCCAGTTTCATTCTTTTCAATGTGGCCATCCAAATTTTCCAGCACCATTTATTAAAAAGGGTGTCTTTTCCCCAGCATATGTTTTTGTCACCTTTGTCAAAGAACAGTTGGCTATAGATATATGACTTTATTTCTGAGTTTTCTATTCTGTTTCATTGGTTTATGTCTCTATTTTTATACTAGTATCATGCTGTTTGGGTTACTATAGCCTTCTAGTATAATTTGAAGTCAGGTAATGCTATGTCTCCAACTTTGTTCTTTTTGTTTAGAATTGCTTTGGCTATTCAGTCTCCATTTTGGTTCCATATGAATTTTAAGATTTTTTTTCTAATTCCATTAAAATGGCATTGGTATATTGGTATTTTGAAAGGGGTTGGATTGAATCTGTAGTTTTCTTTGGGCAGTATGGTTATTTTAGTGGTATTAATTCTTCTGATCAGTTAGCACAAAATATTTTCTATTTGTTTGTCTTATATATAGTTTCTTTCATCAGTGTTTTATAGTTTTCCTTGTAGAGATCTTTTACCTCCTTCATTAAATACATCCCTGTGTGTGTGTGTGTGTGTGTGTGTGTGTGTATGTGTGTGTGTGTATATATATATATATATATATGTAGCTATTTACATGGGATTGCCTTCTTACATTGCTTCTCAGCTTGATTGTTATTGGTGGGTAGAAATGCTAATAATTTTTGCACATGGATGTTGTATCCTGAAACTTTACTGAATACATTTATCAAATCTAAGAGTTTTGGAGGAATCTTAAGGGATTTTGATGTAATATCATGCCATCTGAAAAGAGAGATAATTTAAATTCCTTTTTTCCAATTTGGATGCCTTTTATTTCTTTCTCTTGCCTGATTGCTCTGCCTAGGACTTTCACTACTATGTTAAATAGAAGTGGTAAAAAGTGGGCATCCTTGTCTTGTTCCAGTTCTTATGGGACTGCTTACAACTTTTCTCCATTCAGGACAATATTAGCTATGTGTTCATTGTATATGACATTTGTTATTTTGAGGTATGTTTTTTCTGCTTTTTTTCAGGGTTTTTTTAATCATGAAGAGATGCAGAACTTTATCAAAACTTTTTCTACATCTATTGAGATGATCATATAGTTTATTATTCTGTTTTCATGCTGCTGATAAAGACATACCTGAGAATAAGTAATTTATAAAGAAAAAGAAATTTAATAGACTCACAGTTCCACATGGCTGGGGAGGCCTCACAATCATAGTGGAAGGGCGAAAGCACATCTTACATGGCAGCAGGCAAGAGAGAATGAGAGCTAAGCAAAATGGGAAACTCCTTATAAAACCATCAGATCTTGAGAGATTTATTCATTACTATAAGAACAGTATGGGGAAAACTACCCCATGATTTAATTCTCTTCCACTGGGTCCCTCCCACTCACATAGGAATTATGGGACCTACAATTCCAGATAAGATTTGGGTAGGAACACAGCCAAACCATATCATTCCACCCCTGCTCCCCACGAAATCTCATGCCCTCACATTTCAAAACCAATCATACCTTCCTAACAGTCCACTAAAGTCTTAACTCATTCCAGCATTAACTCAAAAGTTCACAGTCCAAAGTCTTATCTGAGACAAGGCAAGTCCTTTCTAACTATGAGCCTGTAAAATCAAAAGCAAGTTAGTTACTTTCTAGATATAATTGGGGTACAGGCATAGGGTAAATACAACCATTCCAAATGGAAGAAATTGCCCAAAACAAAAGGGCTACAGGCCCCATGCAAGTCTGAAATCCAATAGAGCAGCCATTAAACCCTAAGGTTCCAAAACGATCTCCTTTGACTCAATGTGCCACATCCAGGTCACTGATGTGAGAGGTGGGTTCCCATGGTTTTGGGCAGCTCTGCCCCAGTGGCTTTGCAGGGTACGGCCTCCTTCATGACTGCTTTCATGGGTTGGCATTGAGTGTCTGTGACTTTTCCAGGTGCACAATGCAAGCTATCAGTAGATCTACAATTCTGGGTTGTGGAGGATGTAGGCCTTCATCTCACAGCTCCATGAGGCAGTGCTCCAGTAGGAATTCTGCGTGGGGTCTCCAACCCCACATTTAGCTTCTGCACTGCCTTAGCAGAGGTTCTCCATGAGGGCATTGCCCATGCAGAAAACTTCTTTCTGGACATCCAGGCGTTTCCATACATCCTTTGAAATCTAGGTGGAGGTTCCCAAACCTCAATTCTTTACTTCTGCACTTGCAGGCTCAACACCATGTGTAAGCTGCCAAGGTTTGGGGCTTGCACTCTGAAGCCATGCTCCGAGCTGTACCTTGGCCCCTTTTAGCCAAGGCTAGAGCAGCTGGGATGCAGGGTACCAAGTCCCTAGACTGCACAGAGCAAGAGGCCCTGGGCCCAGCCCATGCAATCATTTTTTTCTCTTAGGCCTCCAGGCCTCTGATGGGAGGGTCTGCCATGCAGACCTCTGACATGCATGGAGACATTTGCCCCATTGTCTTGTTGATTAACACTTGGTTCCTCTTTACTTATGCAAGTTTCTGCAGCCTGCTTAATTTCTCCTTAGAAATTTTTTTTTTTAATTTCCTATTAGATTGTCAGCCTGCAAATTTTCTGAACTTTTATGCTCTGTTTCTCTTTTAAAACTGAATGCTTTTAACAGCACCCAAGTCACATCTTGAAAGTTTTGCTGCTTAGAAATTTATTCTGCCAGATACCCTAAGTCATCTTCCTCAAGTCCAAAGTTCAACAAATCTGTAGGGCAGGGACAAAATTCTGCTAGTCCCTTTGCTAAAACATAGCAAGAGTCACCTTTACTTCAGTTCCTGACAAGTTTCTCATCTCCATCTGAGACCACTTCAGCCTGGATTTCATTGTCCATATCATTATCAACATTTTGGTCAAAGCCATTGAACAAATCTCTAGGAAGTTCCAAACTTTCCCACATTTTCCTGTCTTCTTCTGAGCCCTCCAAACTGTTCCAACCTCTGCCTGTTTGTCAGTTCCAAAGTCACTTCCATAGTTTTAGATATCTTTACAGCAGTGCCCCATTCTACTCTATTAGTCTGTTTTCATGCTGCTGATAAAGACATACCTGAGACTGAGTAATTTATAAAGAAAAAAAGGTTTAATGGACTCATAGTTCCATGTGACTGGGGAGACCTCATAATCATGGTGGAAGGCAAAAGGCACATTTTACATGGCAGCAAACAGGACAGAATGAGAGCAAAGCAAAAGGGAAAGCCCTTTATAAAACCATCAGATCTTATGATACTTATTCACTACCATGAGAACAGTATGGGGAAAACTGCCCCATGATTTAATTATCTCCCACTGGGTCCCTCCCACAGCATTTAGGAATTATGGGACCTACAATTCAAGATGAGATTTGGGTGGGGACACAGCCAAACCATATCATATAATTTTTATCCTTAATTTTTTTATGTCGTGAATCACATACATTGATTTGCATATATCAAACCACACATTTATAGTATTCAATATATTACATGAGATAGTTACTATTATAAAATAAGCTTTGTGTTAGATGATTTTGCTTAACCAGAGGCTAATGTTCTGAGCTCATTTAGGGTAGGCTAGGCCAAGCTATAATGTTGGGTGGATTGAGTGTACTAAAGTGCATTTTTGACTTACAGTATTTTTAACTTACTATGAGTTTATTGAGATGTAACCCCATCATAAATTGAGGAACATCTGCATATGTGTTCCAAATATTTTCTTGCGGGCTCTGGATTTCCTCTTCATTTTCTTAATGGTATATTTCAAAGAAGAAATTGAGGCCAAGGCAGGTAATTTGACTTGCTTAAAATTTCCCAGTTAAAAATATCAGTGGAATTTGAACTCAATTCTTTTTGTTTTCCAAATCCTACCTCTTAGTCCTTATGTTTTATTACTAAAGAATCATGAAATTATTTAATTATACTAAAATATTTTAATAAATGCCTCTTATTTTGTAGTTTCAGCACTTGAGCAGTGGTTCTATATAAATGAACAACACATGGTCCCCATCTACTTTAAGATCCCAAACAAATATAAGGAAAAATAAAAAATCTAAAAAGGTATGTTGAATGCTCTCATAAAGGTAAATAGCACAGGTAAGGAAAACTATTACTACCTGGGATTGTTGAGGAACTGGTCAAGTAGAATTGCCGTTTGGTCAGTATTCAAAAGATACAATGGGTATGGATAGCTGAAAAGAATAGTGTAAACATGGTAAAGCCAGAGAGGTGTGAAAGCAAGTGGTCTCTGCAGAATTGGGACTAAATATTAGATTGCTTGAGAAAGTGGCAAAAAGCACCATTTTAAATATATATTTTGTTCTGATAATATCACATGCTTTGATGCATAGACATTAACCTACTATGAACATTATCTGATTATGATAGAAGCATAGATTTTAAATAGTTATTTGGGCATAAGTTTCAATTACTGGCAAAATGAGAATGAGACTTGTGGTCAGGAAGCAATTGAAAGCTTATTGTAATACAAGAAGAGAAATTAAACTGACAGGAATTGTCCAGGGAAGAGGAAGGGCTGAATTTTAATGAATAATCAATAGTTCAGTTATGGAATATGTATCATCCTCTTCAAGTACAATGAATTGGCCAAATTAAACATAGTTTATTAGATTACTAGCTAGCTATGAAAAACCCTGAAGGGGAAGAGTACCCAACACTCCACATATTAGGTAATTGGGAATCATTATTATTTTATAACATGGCTGGGCTATAACATTGGCTCAAATGCCAACAAGCTGAAAAGAAGGCGAGAAGGTCTGTAATAAGGAACAAACACAGAAAACCCATATATATGTATAAAATGAATGTATGACCCAGACAAAAGGCAAGGTCATTCTAATATTCTACAATATTGCCAATAGCCAGGACTGTCTTAGGCATTTACATGAGCTGGGCAAAACTGCTGTAATCACTATTAAACAAGGGTGCCGCATGATACGTTCCTTGCCCCACACAGTCCAGTAGACTAATGTGTCCTAACACAGTTAGTCAAAGGTCTTAGAGAGCCAAAGGCTGCATATGTCCTGAGAAAAGTAACCAGAGTATCATTATTTTAGAATTGAAAAACAAATGATAGCATGTTGCATTGGATACACAGACCTAACTTGTATATCCTCAAGTGGTTTATAAAAATCAATCCAACTAAACATTATAAATTTTCTCGTAAAATTCAGATTTCTGGATTCTCTTGAAATATTAGATGATCCAGTGGTGAAGGGTCTTAATTCTGGTATCACAACAACTGACATGAGCTACACATAGCAATCTTCAGCCATCTGTCTGGGCACATACCTCTCATTCATACAATGAAAAACATATTCACAAAAAGATCAAGGTATCACTCATTGTTATCTTCCTGGTCTTCTAAGCATTTGCTTTCATGGTCTCTGATTTAAGGTGCAAGTGAAATCTCAAGTGCCAGAGTATTTCATAGCTGGATCCAATAGAGAAGAAACAATAGGACTCCTAAAGGATGAGTAAAGAAGTTGGAATTACTTATTTTGAAAGATATAATAAGAAGTTTTGAGAAATATCATCAGCATGAAGGCTGACATCTGGAAAAGAAGATCTCAATTGCATTAAATTAAGTAGGATTTCTGATGAGGTCCTACCTAAGGCAAATTTTACTTAGTGTCTAAAAAGCCACCTTTCCCTTTGCCCCTTTCTTTCTCTTCAACATTAACTTATAGCATCACATTTTCTGGTCTTTATGTAAAATGTGCATATATTTGTATATAATGTATATATTATACATACACATTTACAAAATATCTTCCAAAATATTCTCAGTAGCTAACAAGAATGGGATTCTATAATTATCTCTGGTTTTAATTATGGGGTACTGTCAAAGGCTTGGGTTTTAGATTCATTTATTCTTTCAACAAATATTTATTTAGTTCCTAAGAATCTAGTCATGGTCAAGGTTCTTTTTTTCTTGAAGCTTATATTCTAGTAAGGGAATATATGTAATAAATAATAATAATACAAGTAAATATTTCTGCATATTGATAAGAGTTATGAAGAATAAATGAGTTGTTGGGTTGGAGAGTGGCCAATGGCTATAAACAATGGCCACTTTCTGTGTAGCACATTTCCCAGTGGAGATACTGTAGTTGGTTTTAAAAATTACTTAAAACACAGTGCCACCCAGCCACCTAGCTAAGAATTTGCTATTTGGCTATTTCATATTCACTATATGTAAGGGTCATCCCAGCAGTTGTAATCTGCCAAGTGTTGCTATACAAAGATTTCTAGGATTCAGCATATTTAATTACCTAATTGGAAGCACTCCTTGCATCTAATGAGCATTTTTTTCTTGACACTTTTTTCCCCACTTATCAAAAAAGCCAGCACTTTCTTAAATGTCTAAGGTTTGCTAAGGCCAAAAGGTTATTTTCGAAGCAATGAGTCTATAAATTGCTAAGTTTTGTGGTGGAGGAAATAGAAAAAATATATTTTGGAAGGGAATGAAGTATGGTAATCACTCTAGGCAGGCTTAATTATGGAGAAACTAAGAGGTGGGCATGTGGGAGGAGACTTGAAACTTAATTTAGTCTCTTCCATAATTTTGTCTAAGTTCAGTTCTGTCAATACGCTTAGGATATCCTGACTTTGATGCGCTCTATCTCTAGGATTAATTTCCCCCTTCCAGAGAAGACATAATGTCATTAGAGTAAATCATGACTTCTCATATAATTGCTCATCTGCTGATAAGGAAGATAGGTCCACCTGATTCCAGTCATGAGCAGATCGTGCCTTCCCTCTCCACTGAGTTGCTGAGTGAAGCCTGATTCTGAAGCTGCATTCAGGTGTTATCAGTGCCTTCTGTTCTTGTAATGTCTCAAGAAAGATTACAACAGAAATCAAGAGAGATCACTAGACATAGCAGCAAAGAGAAAGAGAAAGCATTATTTTAGCTTGTGCACAAGGTAGTCAGCACCACAAAATGAAAAGGGCAGTCTGCTCCCCAAGGGTAGTATGTGGATTTGTTTTATGGGGACTTTCTATAGGGAAGGATTTCATCAGGGCATGTATAGGAGGGTTTTTTCTAGCACTTGTGCAATGACTCTACATGTTTCTTCATACACCACTTGTAATATTACAATTTTAAATCTCCACCGCTGGGTGTGTGACTTTTAGTATTAAAATGAGGGGGGGGGCAATTATAAGTTAAAGTTTAAGTCTATCTGCACATGTGGAGCCACAGGGAAGTCCTTCGCCCCCTAAAGCAGGAACTTGTGGTTAATAGCTTCTGGGGTTTTTTGTTGCTGATTGGCTGGAAGTTAGGTAAGCTACAGTTTGAATAAAGGGTTTTTGATCTTTTTCTCTAAACCACATCGAAACAGGAAATGAGCCAGTCTGCCTGTCTGGCCGACGCAGTGAGAATAGATTCAGTCATAGATTAGCAATGTCTGCCATAAAAACAGAAATAACAGCAAACCTATGAGGGCTTGGGACATAGAGTTGTGGCAAAATGAACTAAAAATGATTTATCAAAATGCTAGCTTTGGAGCTTCTTGACTTATAGATAAGCAGGAATAATAGGCTAAGCATGTTCCCAGACCAATTTCCCAGGGTACTTGGTAGATCCTGGAATAGGCTTTTCATGTAGAAAAGCAGATAGGACTGAGAGGTGGCCGCCCTGGGATGGGAGGGGCCCTGTCCTCAAATTTGTCTCACTCCAAACTTGTCAGAAGTCAAAAATCCATGCTTGAAATAACAAGTTTTCAGGGTGTATAGAGGGTTAATTAACTCATCCATTGTTTTCAGTGGAAGCAGATGGAAATCACACAAATAGAATCCTATTTAGGCTGTGCTAGAAACGAATTGCAGCCTGGCAGCAAGCCCTGTACCTTTAAGAGACATGAGCCTTGTTTCCCTTTATTATTATTAATTTTTCATCAACGATCTCAACATGTCTAGTTTTTTTTTGTTTGTTTTTTTTTGTTTTTTTTTTTTTGAGACAGAGTCTTGCTGTGTCACCCAGGCTGGAGCTCCACCTTCTGGGTTCATGCCGTTCTCCTGCCTCAGCATGGGTAGCTGGGACTACAGGCGCCCACCACCACACCCAGCTAATTTTTTGTATTTTTAGTAGACAGGATTTCACTGTGTTAGCCAGGATGGTCTCGATCTCCTAACCTTATGATCCGCCCGTCTCGGCCTCCCAAAGTGCTGGGATTACAAGCGTGAGCCACCGCGCCTGGCCAACAATGTCTAGTTTCTTAATATGTAAATGAATATTCATAGAGAGGCTGCCAGGTAGATGTTAGGCATTTTTATGAGTAACTGATAACAAATAATAGATGATGTTGAAGTCTGGATAGCAAAGAAAGTCTTCTGTGACATTCAGGCAGTTCAGCAAGAAGATGCAATGAGTAAAAACAGTTTTAAAAAATTGTTATATAATAGGCATTAATTTTAAGTAAACTCTATTTTAGAATAGGTTTACAAAAATTAGTGAATGTGGTGTAAGAGAATTCCCATATACTCTAGTAAACCCATTTGGACATTTTACATTAACGTGGCGCACGTTTCATAGTTAATGAACTCAGTGATACATTATTAACTAAAGTCCATACTTTATTCTGATTTTCTTAGTTTTTACTTAATGTCCTTGTTCTGCTCCAGGATCCTATCTAGGATATCATATTACATTTACCTGTCTTATCTCATACTGTTCTTGGCCGTGACAGTTTTCCAGGCTTTTGTTGTTTTTGATGATTTGGACCACTTTGAGGGGTACTAGCCAGGTATTTTGTAGAATGTCTGTTAATGGAGATGTGATTGATATTTTTCTCATGATTAGACTGGGTTTATGGTTTTGAGAATACTACAGAGGTAAAGTGCCATTCTCAGTGCATCACATGGGGGGTACATGCTATAAACATGATTTATGGCTATTAATATTATTTTTGATCATCTGACTGAGGTAGTATTTGTCATGTTTTTCCATTGTAAAGTTACTTTGTAAATCGAAAATAAAATGGTGAGCCCCTCTGACCATCTATATGGACCCCTTCTCTTGGCCTAGGGCATTCCAAAGTTAGCCTGGAAATCTCACTCAGCCCATGATGGAAAGGGGGAGTTGGACATGCCTCATTATGCCCACCTCCCTTTTGGAATTCAGGCCCAGCTGACTGACATTAGCATCAACACAGACCTTAACACTGATAAAACAGACTCTTTAAGTCTGATAAGAAACATTTACAATCAATTCTCTGAAGCCTGCAACATGGAGTGTTCACCTGCATGTTAGAACCTTGGTCTCTGCAACCCCTTATCTTAACCCAGACATTCCTTTCTATTGAGTCTAAGTCTCTAGACAATAACTTAACTCTCAGCCAATTGCCAGTCAGAAAATCTTTGAATCTACCCATGACCTGGAAGCCCCCACTTCCAGTTGTCCCACCATTTTGGACCAAACCAATGTACATCTTACATGCATTGATTGATGTCTTATGTCTCCCTAAAACGTATGAAACCAAGTTGTAGCCTGATTACCTTAGGCACATGTTCTCAGGATTTCCTGAGAGCTGCGTTGTGGGCCATTGGTCACTCATATTTGGCTCAGACTAAATCTCTTCAAATACTTCACAGAGTTTTACGCTTTTTATCAACACTCTTTTTCATATCATCCTTTCTGTACAGGAGTCACTATATGTAGGACACACTTAAGGAGCGGGAGCTGTATTTCATCTTTCTGAGACTGGAGTATCTACCTATTCACAATTATGCTGTGTAGATGTGTCTATTCTTCCCTCATTTATTAATGTGTTAATTCAATCATTTATTTACATCTGTATGGAATCATTGTTTTTCTTTTAATATATGTTATATAATCCATACAATATTGTATTATTTATTTTCTTGCTCAAATTGTTCCAATATTGGCCATTGGGATAACGTTTAGTTGAGCCCTATGTCACTTTAACATTCACCTATCACATGTCATGGGGTTCAGGACACATTACCCCAAAATATGACCTTGGCATTTGAGAAACAAGCAGAAGTAGGAGGATCACTCTCATCTTCCCGCCTTTCTTCTCTTCTGCATCAGATCATAAAAGCTTCCTCCAGAGGCATCTCCTTAAGCTTGGTCCTGAGGTCCAGAAACATCCTGTCCTTGAAGACACAGAGACACTAAGAAGAATCTGAAGTTAGGCCTTGCTAAATTCAGTCCGATTTATTACCATAAGGTCATCCCTCCGCCTTGTTTAACTATACTTCTGCACAGGTTTCCACTCTTTAAACCTAAGCATAAAAATACACAAATTTCCGTGTTTCTTTGGGTCTTCATTTCTGAAGGGTCATTCTCGAGTCATGTACAAAAAGTTAACTTATGTGCTTTTCTCTTGTTAATCTGTCTTTTGTTATAGGCACTCCAGGCATAAACCTCACAATAGGTGAGAAGAAGATATTTCTTTTTCTTCCCTACGTGTGTGTGTGTGTGTGCGTGTGTGTGTGTATGTGTGCCACTTCTTTACTGCTCCAGGCTTATCTTGTATATTTTCTCTCCCAGTCCGAGAATTGACATTTCTTTAAGGAGTCCTACCTAAAAGCTATGTATTTTTATTGGAGAATGGTATTAAAACCAAGATAAAGGCACTGGGTGTGCTCATTGCTACTGATTTGCATTTCTCTGATGACCAGTGATGATGAGCATTTTCTCATGTGTCTGTTGGCTGCATAAATGTCTTCTTTTGAAAAGTGTCTGTTCATATCCTTTGCCCACTTTTTGATGGGGTTGTTTGATTTTTTCTTATAAATTTGTTTAAGTTCTTTGTAGATTCTGGATATTAGCTCTTTGTCAGATGGGTAGATTGTAACAATTTTATCCCATTCTGTAGGTTGCCTGTTCACTCTGATGGTAGTTTCTTTTGCTGTGCAGAAGCTCTTTAGTTTAATTAGATCCCATTTGTCTATTTTGGCTTTTGTTGTCATTGCTTTTGGTGTTTTAGTCATAAAGTCCTTGCCCATGCCTATGTCCTGAATGGTATTGCCTAGGTTTTCTTCTAGGGTTTTTAATGGTTTTAGGTCTAACATGTAAGTCTTTAATCCATCTTGAATTAATTTTTGTATGAGGTGTAAGGAAAGGATTCAGTTTCAGCTTTCTACATATAGCCAGCTTTCCCAGCACTATTTATTCAATAGGGAATCCTTTCCCCACTTCTTGTTTTTGTCAGATTTGTCAAAGATCAGATGATTGTAGATGTATGGTGTTGTTTCTGAGGCCTCTGTTGGTCTATACCTCATTGGTCTATATCTCTGTTTTGGTAACAGTAGTATGCTGTTTTGGTTACTGTAGCCTTGTAGCATAGTTTAAAGTCAGGTAGCATGATGCCTCCAGCTTTGTTCTTTTTGCATAGGATTGTCTTGGCAATGTGGGCTCTTTTTTGGTTCCATATGAACTTTAAAGTAGTTTTTTCCAATTCTGTGAAGAAAGTCATTGGTAGCTTTATGGGGATGACATTGAATCTATAAATTACCTTGGGCAGTATGGCCATTTTCACAATATTGATTCTTCCTATCCGTGAGCATAGAATGTTCTTACATTTGTTTGTGTCCTCTTTCATTTCGTTGAGTGGTCGTTTGTAGTTCTCCTTGAAGAGGTTCTTCGCATCCCTTGTAAGTTGGATTCCTAGGTATTTTATTGTCTTCATAACAATTATGAATGGGAGTTCACTCATGATTTGGCTCGCTGTTTGTCTGTTATTGGTGTATAAGAATGCTTGTGATTTTTGCACATTGATTCTGTATCCTGAGACTTTGCTGAAGTTGCTTATCAGCTTAAGGAGACTTTGGGCTGAGATGATGGGGTTTTCTAAATGTACAAATCATGTCATCTGCAGACAGGGACAATTTGACTTCCTCTTTTCCTAATTGAATGCC
>NW_012110253.1:492934-493441 GCF_000951045.1 Mandrillus leucophaeus
GCACTGTGGTCTGAGAGACTGTTTGTGGTGGTTTCTGTTCTTTTACATTTGCTGAGGAGTGCTTTACTTCCAACTATGTGGTCAATTTTGGAATAGGTTCAATGTGGTGCTGAGAAGAATGTATATTCTGTTGATTTGGGGTGGAGAGTTCCGTAGATGTCTGTTAGGTCTGCTTGGTGCAGAGCTGAGTTCAAGTCCTGGATATCCTTAATAACCTTCTGTCTCGTTGATCTGTCTAACATTGACAGTGGGGTGTTAAAGTCTCCCATTATTATTGTGTGGGAGTCTAAGTCTCTTTTTAGGTCTCTCAGGACTTGCTTTATGAATCTGGGTGCTCCTGTATTGGGTGCATATATATTTAGGATAGTTAGCTCCTCTAGTTGAATTGATCCTTTTACCATTATGTAATGGCCTTGTTTGTCTCTTTTGATCTTTGTTGATTTAAAGTATGTTTTATCAGAGACTAGGACTGCAACCCCTGCTTTTTTTTTTTGTTTTTTTTTTTTT
>NW_012110253.1:493491-494262 GCF_000951045.1 Mandrillus leucophaeus
GGTTTACGCCATTCTCCTGCCTCAGCCTCCAGAGTAGCTGGGACTACAGACGCCCGCCACGTTGCCCGGCTAGTTTTTTGTATTTTTTAGTAGAGACAGGGTTTCATCGTGTTAGCCAGGATGGTCTCGAGCTCCTGACCTCGTGATCCGCCCGTCTCGGCCTCCCAAAGTGCTGGGATTACAGGCTTGAGCCACCGCGCCTGGCCTATTTCTTCTGGATTTTCTAGTTTATTTGTGTAGAGGTATTTATAGTACTCTCTGATGGTAGTTTGTATTTCTGTGGGGTCAGTGGTGATATCCTCTATATCATTTTTTATTTGATTCTTCACTCTTTTCTTCTTTATTAGTCTTGCCAGTAGTCTGTCAATTTTGTTGATCTTTTCAAAAAAACCAGCTCCTGGGTTCATTGATTTTTTTCCAAGGGTTTTTTGTGTCTCTATCTCCTTCAGTTCTGCTCTGATCTTAGTTATTTCTTGCCTTCTGCTAGGTTTTCAATTTGTTTGCTCTTGCTTCTCTAGTTCTTTTAATTGTGATGTTAGGGTGTTGATTTTAGATCTTTCCGGCTTTCTCTTATGGGCATTTAGTGCTACAAATTTCCCTCTACACACTGCTTTAAATATGTCCCAGAGATTCTGGTATTATGTGTCTTTGTTCTCATTGGTTTCAAAGAACATCTTTATGTCTGCCTTCATTTCATGATTTACCCAGTAGTCATTCAGGAACAGGTTGGTCAGTTTCCATGTAGTTGTGTGGTTTTGAGTGAGTTTCTTA
>NW_012110253.1:494662-522604 GCF_000951045.1 Mandrillus leucophaeus
TTTTTTTTTTTTTGCCTTCGGTTTGCTTGGTAGATCTTCGTGTATCCCTTTATTTTGAGCCTATGTGTGTCTCTGCATGTGAGATCGGTCTCCTGAATACAGCACATTGATGGGGCTTGCTTCTTTATCCAGTCTGCCATTCTGTGTCTTTTAATTGGGGCATTTAGCCCATTTACATTTAAGGTTCATACTGTTATGTGTGAATTTGAACCTGTCATTATGATGTTAGCTGGTTGTTTTGCCTATTAGTTGATGCGGTTTCTTCCTAGCATAGATGGTCTTTACAATTTGGCATGTTTTTGCAGTGGCTGGTACCAATTGTTCCTTTCCAAGTTTAATGCTTTCTTCAGGAGCTCTTGTGAGGCAGGCCTGGAGTTGACAAAATCTCTGAGCATTGCTTACCTGTAAAGGATTTTGTTTCTCCTTCACTTATGAAGCTTAGTTTGGCTAGATATGAAATTCTGGGTTGAAAATTCTTTTCAATAAGAATGTTGAATATTGGCCCCCATTCTCTTCTGGCTTTTAGGATTTCTGCTGAGAGATCCGCTGTTAGTCTGAGGGGCTTCCCTTTGTGGGTAATCCAACATTTCTCTCTGGCTGCCTTAGCATTTTTTCCTTCATTTCAACCTTGGTGAATCTGACAATTATGTGTCTTGGGGTTGCTCTTCTCGAGGAGTATCTTTGTGCTGTTCTCTGTATTTCCTGCATTTGAATGTTGGCCTGCCTTGCTAGGTTGGGGAAGTTCTCCTGGATAATACCCCAAAGAGTATTTTCCAACTTGGTTCCATTCTCCCCGTCACTTTCAGGTACACCAATCAAATATAGATTTGGTCTTTTCACATAGTCCCATATTTCTTGGAGGCTTTATTTGTTTCTTTTACTCTTTTTTCTCTAAACTTCTTTTCTTGCTTCATTTCATTAATTTGATCTTCAACCACAGATACCCTTTCTTCCACTTGATCGAATCAGCTACTGAAGCTTGTGCATGTGTCATGTAGTTCTCATGCCATGGTTTTCAGCTCCATCAGGTCATTTAAGGTCTTCTCTATACTGTTTATTCTAGTTAGCCATTCATCTAATCTTTTTTCAAGGTTTTTAGCTTCCTTGCAATGGGTTTGAACCTCCTCCTTTAGCTTGGAGGAGTTTGTTATTACCAACTTTCAGAAGCCTACTTCTGTGAACTTATCATTCTCCATCCTGCTTTGTTTCATTGCTAGCGAGGAGCTGTGATCCTTTGGAGGAGAAGGGGTGCTCTGGTTTTTAGAAATTTTAGGTTTTCTGCTCTGATTTCTCCCCATCTTTGTGCTTTTATCTACCTTTGGTCTTTGATGATGGTGAACTACAGATGGGGTTTTGGTGTGGATGTCCTTTTTGTTGATCTTGCTGCTATTCCTTTCTGTTTGTTAGTTTTCCTTCTAACAGTCAGGTCCTTCAGCTGCAGTTCTGTTGCAGTTGGCTGGAGGTCCACTCCAGACCCTGTTTGCCTGGGTATCACCAGCAGAGGCTGCAGAACAGCAAATATTGCACAACAGCAAATATTGTTGCCTGATCCTTCCTCTGGAAGCTTCATCTCAGAGGGACACCTGGCTGTATGAAGTGTCAGTCCCTACTGGGAGGTGCCTCCAAGTTAGGCTGCATGGGGGTCAGACACCCACTTGAGGAGGCAGTCTGTCCGTTCTCAAAGCTCAAACACCATCTGGGAGAACCATTGCTCTCTTCAGAGCTGTCAGGCAGGGACATTTCAGTCTGCAGAAGTTTCTGCTGCCTTTTGTTCAGCTATGCCCTGTCCCCGGAGGTGGAGTCTACAGAGACAGGTGGGCCTTGTTCAGCTGCGGTGGGTTCCACCCAGTTCGAGCTTCCAGACTGCTTTGTTTACCTACTCAAGACTCATCAATGGCAGACGCCTCTCCCCCAGCCAGGCTTGCTGCCTTGCAGTTCTATCTCGGACTAGCAATGAGCAAGGCTCTGTGAACGTGGGACCCACTGAGTCAGACACGGTATATAATATTCTGGTGTGCCCTTTGCTAAGACCATTGGAAAAGTGAAGTGTTTAGGTGGCAGTGTCCCGATTTTCCCAGTACAGTCTGTCACAGCGTCTCTTGGCTAGGAAAGGGAAATTCCCCGACCCCTTGTGCTTCCCTGGTGAGGTGATGCCCTGCCTTCCTCGGCTTGCCCTCCGTGGGCTGCACTCACTTTCTGACCAGTCCCAATAAGGTAAACCAGTTCCCTCAGTTGGAAATGCAGAAATCACCCATCTTCTGCATCCATCACGCTGGGAGCTACAGACCAGAGCTGTTCCTATTCAGCCATCTTGGAACAGAACCCAATATAGTACACTTTAGCTTCTCAAAGTACTATAACTTTGTTTCTTATTTTACTCTCAGAACCATCCTGTGAGATAAGATAAATCTTATATACTTTCACTTTACAAATAAGGAAATTCAGGGACAGAATGTAAGCAGCTAGCACAAACCCATCCTTTTTAACAGTGGAAATAAAGCAAAAAGCTAGGTTTCTCTATTCTAGATTTTTTTCACTGCCTACTCCAGGGTTTCGCAACCTTAGTACTACTGACTTTTTAGGCCAGATCATTCTTTGTTGTGGGACTTGTCCTGCAGCTGTACCATACATTGTAGGATGTTTAGCAGCATCCCTGGCCTCTACCCAATGAATGCCAGGAGCAAACTTCCCCTCCCCAAGTTGTGACAGGAAAAATGTCTCAAGACATTTCCAAATGTCCCCTGGGGAACAAACTTGTTCTCTTTAGAGAACTACTAGCTTTAGTACATAATCCACTTTTAAGCAATGAAGGCAGAGATGCCTTGCCTCCAAACTTCAGTAATGTGGATATCAAATATCTAAAAATTTTTAATCTATGTTTTAAAATAATGTATTAGAAATGTGTTGATATGAGTTATCTTTGTGTCCTCACCCAAATCTCACCATGAATTGTAATGCCCAGGAGTTGAGGGAGGGTCCTGGTGGGAGGTGATTGGATCATGAGGACAGTTTCCCCCATGTTGTTCTCGTGATAATGAGGGAGTTTTCAGGAGATTTGATGGCTTAAAAATGGCAATTTCTCCTGCTATCTTTTGTTCCCATAGAAGATATACCTTGCTTCCCCTTTGCCTTACACCAAGATTGCAAGCCCCCTGCGGCCTCCCTAGCCATGTGGAACTGTGAGTCAATTAAACCTATTTTCTTTATTAATTACCCAGTCTTGGGTATCATCTTTATAGCAGTGTGAAAATGGACTAATACATATGTTATAGCTTATTATATCATTCACTAAATTGCAGATGTATTTGTTTAAGAAATAGGGCACCATTTGCAACAGTAATTTAAAGTAGAAATCCCAAAAGTGCTGATTTTATGATTATAAATTAGTATAGAATAAAGTTCACTCAGATTACAGGATATAGATACTAGGATTTTAGTCAAGATCAAATCATTTAATGGGAAGGCACTGTTCTCTGTGGTCATTTTAATTATATTTTTTAGTCAATTACATAAGCAGTACTGTAGAATTACTTAAGCATTTGACAAAGGTAAAGAAATGACTACAGTGTTTTTTTAAATGACAACACATTTGCACATTCCAGATTTCACTTTTCCACATTCACTTTTAATCTCACACATTTACATTTATGATTTTTACATAACAGTAATTGTAGGGTATAATTTGTATCTTTTTAACATAAAATTATATCATAAACATTTTCCTGTTGCTACAGAATGTGCATAATTATCATTTAATGCCTACATAATATTCTATGTAATTGGTAAACCATAATTCATTTAACTGTTCTCCTATTGCTGTGTATTTAGGTTGTTTTTGCTATCACAAATAACACTGCTACAATCATCTTTGTGATTATTAAATTATATTACTTTTGGAGACAGATTCACAGGAATGAAATTACTGAGTCAAGGTTATTCACATTTTAGTGGCTCATGAAATGCAATGCCAAAGTACTTTCCAAAGGGATTTATACTGCCAGCAGAAATATATATTTGCATCAGAAATATTATATTCTTGCCAGAATTAGGCATTTTAATCTTTTCTGTGTTTTGTAACTGAATTGTTACAAAATTTATTTTGAGTCTTTCATTTTTGATGCTGGAATACACACACACACTCCAAAATTTAAAAATAATTTCCGTGAATTTATATCAGGATATAAACAGTATATACAATTCTCTGACAACATCTGGATTAACCTGGATAGAAGAGAATTTAGCTTACTATTGCTTCTGTTATCCTTACAATGTTCCTGGGAATTTGGTGAATTAGAAATAAAAAGCAATAATGAAAAAACAAAAGATGAGTTGAAAAATAGCAATGTTATTTTTCAAAATATATGTTGTTAAAGTGAACAGTGTTAGAGTTTCAATTGCTGGTGGCCCAGCTGCTACGTCTATATGTCTTTAGTATTTCAAGATTAGAACCAAGTACTCGGAATAAATATAAAGGCATCTGAAAAGGTATGGATCTGATCCCAGATGCTGTCACCATATGTCTTATGGAATTCCCATTTAAAAATATGAAGTCTATATCATTTGACTTCTCTTGTATAATATACAAGTTGTTCTCCTATAACACAAAACACTGAATCATAAATAAAGCAAGCTACTTAAGATTGCATGAAATTTTTATGGCATTGAAGTTTCACATTCAATCACTGCAATTTAGGATCCCAGAGGTTTAAATTTCGTTTGTAATAAAACTGTTTTAACATCGAACCATATGCTAGAATCATTCTCTAACAGAGCAAATATTATTATCTGAGATCTGTTTGGACGTTCGAAGATTATTCTTCATCATGACATCCATGAACCTCACGTTTCACTTTTTTACTTTTAGTAGTGAGAAAAAAAAAAATTCAACTTAAAGATATACTTATCCACAATCATAGATATACTTATCTATAATCATGGTAACACTTTTGATGATCAGATGACTTTAATTTGAGCCATAAATAAAGGGCCATCTGAAATCAGAAGTACAGGAAATAAGTCAGAGTAGCAGCAACGAAAACATCCCTCACAAAGCCCAGACATTTTGCTTTATATGACAGAAGTAGAGTCCATTTCTGCCTAATTGACTTAATTTTACATACAATAACACCATGGTTATCTGTGCTACATTGGCATCCTTTAGTTCTTCTGCAGGGCGTAACTATAAGAGATGAAATTTCAAGACAGTGGATAGCTGTTATGGATTGAATTGTGTTTCACCCCCCCAAATTCATATGTTGAAGTCCCAATCCTTAATGTAACTGTGTTTGGAAATTGGGCCTTTAGGGAGACAATTAAGGTTCAATCAGGTCATAAGGATGGAGCCCAAAGCCTATATAACTGGTGTCCTTATAAAAAGAGACACCATAGATCTCTGTCTCCATGTGTGTATGGAGAAGGCTGTCATCTGCAGCCCACAGAGAGAGCCCTCACAAGACACCAATCCCACTGGCACCTTGATCTTGGACTTCCAGTCTCCAGAACTGTGGGAAAATAAATTTCTGTTAAGTCACTCAGTCTATGATAATCTCTTATAGCAGCTTGAGCTGACAAATACAATAGCAGATTGGGAGTAGGTGAGCAAGTTTCTAAGATAGTTTTCAAGACAAGAAATAATGAGAATTAACAGCAGAGGGCAGATAAGGCCATTAAGAAAGGTGAACAGATAAAAACAAAACAAAGCAAAACAAAAAAACAACCAAATAAACAATCACAGTTTCTTAGATGCTTTAGACCGAGGGACCCAACTCCCCTGTATAGCTCTTTATAACTTCCAAGAACTTTATTAGAACACCAACAAATGATTCATGTTCAAAGGGTGTGGTGGGTTAAATTATGTGTGTATGTGTACCAAGCCAGAATGTGAGCAATATGATTTTAAAAGATAGTTAAAATATTAAATACAGGCCAGGCATGGTGGCTCATGCCTCTAATCTCGGCATTTTGGGAGGTCAAGGCGGGTGGATCACCAAAGGTCAGGAGTTCGAGACCAACCTGGCCCACATGACAAAACCTGTCACTACTAAAAATACAAAATGTTAGCCAGGCGTGGTGGTGAACGCCTGTAATCCCAGCTACTCAGGGGGCTGAGACGGGAGAATCGCTTGAACCCAGGAGGCGGAGGTTGCAGTAAGGCGAGATTGTGCCACTGCACTCCGGCTTAGGCGACAGAGTGAGATTCTGTCTTTGAAAAAACATCACTTTTGAAAAACTTTGAAAAACCATCACTTTTCCTCATCCCCCTTCCTCTGAATAGCTGAAGTGATACTCTAATACAAATACTTTTCTATCCATTGATCAGAACAGTATTTTAAAATTTGGCCATAGGAAAATAAGTGACCAGAGAAATACATCTAATAAGTTAGGAGACTACAAAGTTCTCTGCTGTGTATTAATATAAAGTATAGACAATATTTATTTTAAAAGGAAGGCATATATATGGGATTTTATTCATATATATAGGGTTTTATATATGTGTACATAGGTGTGTACATATGTATTAAAAATAGGCGTATATCTATATGTATTAAAACATATATGTATCAAATACATATATACACACATAGCGCCATATATATGTATAGACAGGACTGCCTGTTTATATTTACATATAGGGATATATATGTGGGTGTGTGGGTTTGTATATATATTCCTATATATAAATACAGACAGGCAGTCCTTACTTTGTATGGCAGTGTGAGACCAAAAAAAAGACCATGCAAGCTGAAACCAAGAAAAGTGATCTTAATAAGCGATGGAAAAAAAATATAATTAATGTTACCTTTAAATGTTTACATTTTGTTTACATTTAACAAAATGTTTACATTTAACAAAATGCTTACATTTTGTTGAAGTATTTAAAACTCTCTTAATGACAGTTTTAAATATAGAGAAAAATAAAAAAAAGCTGATGTTTATTCCATACTCTATTATCTAAAACAGAAATGTTGAGAATTAAATGTCTTATTTCTTTGTAAAAATTTTATCGAGTAGTTTTGTTATAGACTGACTGTGTTTCCCGTAAATTCGAATATTGATGCTCTAATCTCCAATGTGGTGGTATTTGGAGGCGGGGCCCTTGGGAGGTAATTAGGTTTAGATTAGGTCCTGAGGGTGGGGCCTTCATGATCGGATTAGTATCTTTACAAAAGGAAGAAGAAACCAGAGCTCACTCTCTCTCACCATGTGAGACAGGTAGAAGGCACTGGGAGAAAGCCTCTGTCTGCAAGCCAGCAAGAGAGCCGTCCCCAGAACCTGGCCATTGCAGCTGGCACTCTAATTTCGGATTTCCTAGCCTTCAGAACTGTGAGAAATAAATGTCTGTTACAGTCAAGTGCCACATACTGATGATGTTTCAATCAGTGAGAGGCCACACCTATGACGCTGGTCCCATAAGATTATAATACCATATTTTTGCCGTAACTTTTCTATGTTTAGATACATTAAATACACAAATACTTACCATCATGTTACAACTTCCTGGAGTATCCAGTCCAGTAACATGCTGTACAGGTTTATAGCCTAGGAACAATAGGTTATATATCTTAGAGTCTAGGTGTGCGGTGGGCTCTAACATCTAGATCTGTGTCAGGACACTCCATGATGTTCACACCACAAAATAACCTAATGATGCCTTTCTCAGTACACGACCCCGTCCTTAAGTGATGCATGACTGTATGTAAGCCACTCAGTCTATTGTAGTTTGTCACTGCATCCCAAGCTAAGACAGGTTTGAACAGTGTTTACCACTGCCTTCTTGTCATATAACTTAGGATATGGGGCAAGCATCTTTTCTGTGCCTACGCTAATTGCCATATCCTTGTCTAAGTTTGGATCCATTACTAATTAATTTTTTATCCTTTGTATTTTCAGTGTTGTGAAATATCTCCAAGAATTCCTTTAATGTGAGTGTTTTTAGTCAGAATTATTTCCTCTAGGATATCTTCATATTTTTCAGTCACAACCTTTTCTCCCATTTGTATCAATAAGCTCACTTTCACTGAGTTTCTCTGGTTGCATTTCTAGAGTCTCTCAGATGGTGGTGGTAGTTTCAGCATTTCCAAGGTTGGCTACGCTATGTCTTTTATAAGTCTATTTATATTCAATATTCAAATTTCACTTTCAGTATTGCCACATTTTTGTCTTTGCTGTAGTTTCATTTTCGTTGACCAGATCCTGTTTAAATTATGCATTCTTTTGTAAGATGTCATGTGGATTTATTACTGGGAGACAAGGAGTCAGCACATACATGCTTTGCTGTCTGTGCATGAACAGAACGGCAAATATTCAGTGACAGATCACTGGAAGACTTTGAAGGAAGTGAGATGACTGGTCACTAATCATATGTGCATTTGTTATTTTTGTAGTGATTTCTGGACTGAAGAACTGGCAGCAAAGTTTGTGCATTGGATCGTTACTCTCAGTTATTATGCTGTAACTAAAATTTGAAAGCTGTTTTGGGGGGAGTAGTGTTATTTAACTAAATCATAGTAACTGAAATTTCTAAAAATCAGAATTATACAAAGCAAGCATATGCATGTATATACACACACACTCACATCACAGGTACATATATAGAATCAATGTGTCATAACCTGATCTTATATTTTAGTTACTTTCCTATTGTTTCTGCCTAGGTGGTTTTTCTCCTTTATTTTTATTTCTGCTTGTAAAATTATGCTCTCTTCCTTCATTATTGCCTATTGAAGAAGATCTAGGAAATTTGTAGACAAAACTTCAGCAAGCTCCCTGTTGCTGTCAGGTGCTGGACAGACAGTTCTCTAGACAGCCATCACAAAGGCATTTTGGAATGTCCTCGGTGATTGGTGGCATGGCCAGTATTTTACAGTTACAACAAGCTTGCTTTCTATTGTCATTTGTGGATTTCTCATGTTTATCAGAATAAATCGGTACTGGACAAGTTAGGAACTCAACTCTGGGGAGTACTGCTTGAAGAAGTTTAGCAGCAGTAAAAGTGTATGATATACTGAATGCAAAAATGGCCCTTGTTCTCCACCCATCTCTGTGTTCACCTCTTTGTAATGTGACTTTGTAGCTCCTCCCTCACTTCTTAAATCTGACTGGCCTTGGGACTTGCCTTGACCAATTGACTGAGATGGCCAAGTGACAATGTGCTACTGCCTTGCATGCCTCTACTCTCTCAGCCCATTCTGCCACAGAGCCTACCTAGCCTGTTGGAGTTTGAGAGACCACATAGAGAAAAATGAAGTTATTCCAAGAGAAGCCATCCTAGACCACCATACAGCCAGATGACTCCCATATATGAACAGCCCAGTGAAGATCGGCCAGAGCCTCCCAACACGATCATGGCTGCATGAAAACTTCAGCTCAGACCAGAAAAGCGACTCAGATGAACCATAGACTTATGAAGGATAGTAACGCTCATTATATAGAATTTTAGGGTTTTAAAAATTACCAATAGTTGAATAATACAATATTGTTTATGGAGGCACTGCTTTTTGTTTTCTTAAATTAACCTAGCTGCTGTTGTAATCTATAAAAATGCCCTTTCTTTAGTCCTCAGCAGCAGATTAACTCCAAGCCAGTTCTCCTACTTGAACTTAAAAGAGATCTCTTACAGCTCCATCACCAGAGCTGCTGAAGTGTACAATCTGGAAGGGCAGAGGCCAGATCCTTCTATGCACTGTTTAGTCAGCACATTGAAAATTATCTGCTTCACAGGATCACTCAATAAATACGCCAAATGAATGAAGGCTGAAAGTGCTTCTTGACAAGGAGCAATACATCTAGAGATACCTGATTAATGTTCAAAACATCTCACCATTTTGAAAAGGTTTTCCTTTAAAACAAAATTCAATTAAAATTTCATTTTTCCTCCTCCTAAGAAAAAATAATTCTTTTTCTGCAAGCAATAAGAGTTTCCATGCAAAAATGAGAACACATTTATAAATGAAATAATATGAAGGTAATCATACCAGAGGATGGCACCTGTCCGTATCACTCGTCTAAAGAATGAGACCTTTGAGACAAAGCTTTGAGTTTTCCTGTGAATACTAAAGGCGGTTGTGTCCACTCATCTATATTTTCTTATCTGAAGCTCCTTTGTGAGCAAGGCCACAGATTTGAAAGACAGGAATCTGAGTTTAGAATTTAGATGCTATGATCCATTCATAGCTCATAAGACTTGGGGTAAAGAGAGCAGACTTATTATTTTATTCAATGTTGGCCATGTCCTGAGGCTCTATTAGGCTAAGATCAGACTATAATCTAAAGTGGACAGGAAAGAGTAATTTGAATACTCTCATTTTTCTTAAAAGAGATTCATTCACTTAAAGTCTGGAGGAAATTCCCTTAATTGATATTCTAAAAGAACTGTAATTTGGAAAATTCATTAGAAAGCCCATGCCTGGCGAATTTTGAGATCAATATTTTCAAAGCATAAATAGAACCATTTGGTATATTTCCAGGGCAACTTTTTAGAGCATGCAATCAAAATGTAATAAATGGTGCCTTAGAGGCAGGAGTATGCTAATTTACATCCAATCTTAAATGCTTTGCTCAACATAGAAGTGAGCCTATACAGTGGATCATATACCCGCTCAGTGTCTCAAATAGTTTCTAGGGAGTTGTGATTTGGAAATAAGGACGTTAGTAAGATCCCAGGATGGTCCACGAGATGCAGAGGGTAATTGAGCTGTCCAAGGAACTGGTCTAATCTGATCCATTGTGATCCATTTCCAAACATTCTTCAGTCACTCTGAGAATTCTTTCATGCATATTAACAAGCATTCCTTATTCCTCTACCCACTATCAAGACCAATATATCACAAAGTCAAAAATCAGTTTTCAATCGAATTTTTAAATTTTTATTTGAAAAATACAATACACAGCAGAGAATTATTTCCTCCCCTACTGTTCTTTCACAAAGGAAACTGTATGGTAAATGTAACTGAGATATTTGGCTAGGATAGATCCTGAGAAAAGAGAGGCCCAGTTAGAAGTGGAAAATACAAAGTCTGTCAAAGAAGATTCACCTCTCTTTTAACATAAAAGAGCCTTTTAAGTTATCATAGGAATCAGATAAAACATGTGCAGAATTTCTGCCATGCAAACAGAGACTACTGAAATTTTCAAGTTGACCAAATTACACTGACCTGGGCCCCAAGTAAGTAGAATAAAAAGGAGATGTCTTTATCAGAAAGATATGTGTTTGCCTGCTTTTACTAGCCTACATATGTACATATTTACATATTAATGTTTTCTGAAATACGATTTTCATTATTCTCAGTAATAGCATCATGAATAAGGGCTATTTTCTGGCTTTTGCCTTATTCACATGTATCTTGCCTTTTTCATCTGAATTTTCTTCATGACAGCATCACTCACTGTACAATCTTGAGCCCATGATGTGTAAATAGTAGAGGTGACTTTACTCTGGTTCTGGGTTAAATCTGAGTTTTTGAAGAATTTATAACACTTGCATTCAGATCAGGTTTAGCAAGGTGCAAAGAAGCAACCTTGACACGGGAATATATAGGCAAGGCTTCCAACAGGAAAAATATTCCTGGTTGGCTCCTTGGAAGTCTGACGTACAATCAATAGAACTGATAAAACTCTGGAAGCCTTACTAGTAATCTAGCTTTCTAAGACATTATGATCATCCCCTTCACTTTCATTCTCAATAAGTGAATTCCCTATTACTGTTATTGCCTAAAAAGTCTTTAAAGAGGGTCAGGACATTCAAAGTTTCTTCATGTTCTAAATTTCCAACAGGACTGAATTGCTCTAGAGGTCTGAAATTAGTAGAAATTTGGATTTTCTTTTCTTTTTGGCTCTACTAGAAGTGTTTTAGCTTCCACCGTGATAGAAATGGGCAAATAAAATCTATTTGGGGAGTAATGGTCAATCTTTGGTTATATTTATTTGCTGATCTCTGTTGAAATTACAGAGAAAATTAAAAGTTTGCTTTCTTTAGTACTGTAAAGTTTAGAAAGATTCATTTCAGTCAATTACTGCCAAAGTTACTTTGCCATATAAGCTAAAGTTACTTAGGGTAGTTTTAATTACTGCAAAGTTATTGTTGAGGAGTTTGCCTTCCTTATATTAATGGTGATTTTAATCTGTAATTCCACATGCTAAATGTAAGGTATGTCCCTTGGGCCCTCTCCTGAGTGGGAGGCTGGGGCCTGAGGGTGAGGGTGGAAGGAGAGATGTTGAGTTTAGGCTTCTCTTTTACAAAGAGCCTCACATCTAGACTCTTGATATTCGTTATTTTAAAACTGGATTACAATTATTATATAGTTGTGTATTTGCAAACTGTTCATTCTTAAAACAAACATTTAAAGTACAGCAGAGCTTTCATAATTGTATTCTGGCATTTCTTTATTTTTTGAACCATAGGTAGTTGCCCAGGATTCTACTGAGCTCTGAAAGGCCTCAATGTCCAAAATGTGACAGCTGTGCTATATTAGAAAGGAATATGAGTTCAGGGTCAGAAAACCTGAATTTAGGCTTCAACTATGTCTCTTACTAGTTTGTGATTTGGCATGTTATTTACCCTGTCGTGGCTTCATTTTTCTTATCTGTAAAAATAAAGCCATACTCTTCATGTTTATACCAGGTTATTATGAGGATTACATAAAATAGTTGGTGTAAATATACTTTGTAAACTATAAAGTACTACACAAATGCAAAGTAAAATACATTAACCATATTTCTAGCATTTATATAATTTAAATTATGTGTCAGGGTATAGTTCTTTCCCGTTTAAATTATGTAGAATCTTTAGTAGTAAAAAAGCCTAAGAATGGAGCCTTTGACCACTCTTGAGACACTGCTACTCATGGGAAATTACTCAATAATAAGGGACCAGTGCTGAATTTCCTGATTTAAGCTATCCTAAATACTGCCTGCATTCAAAAACAAGTCTTGAATTAAGCCACAATTGTCAGGAGAAGAAGTCCAAATAAATAATTTTTAATTATGATACATTACTTATTACAGTAAAAATTGGCATTTTCCCCTTCAAAAGCAGAAGCACCAGTCTTAGAATGTATAGTATGAATGGTATTTTAAGTGAAATATAACATAATATAATGTGGAAACATTATTTTACTATAGAACATACTTTCTAAAAGGAATTTCACACACTGAAATGTTAGAATGGAAATAATGTCATGCTGAATAATAAAATAAAAACCCCCATGACTTTCAAAGTCCACTTCAAATTAAACATGGCATACTGCTGACTAGATATATGAAAATTAAAAAAAAAAAAAACTAGCCCAAAATAGAAGGTTTTCTATACAAATACGATTTATGTAGAGGTTTCTCTTAACATAATTGCAGTGATTCTGTGAGAAACTAAAGTGAATGTTTTATTGAAGGATTTTGTTCATTTGGTCATCACATTTTTGTTGAACACCTACTTTGTGCTAGGTTTTGTTGTAAGTGCTGGGGACACAGAAAAAAGAAAGACAATCCTGCCCTCGAGGAGCTCACAGTCTAGTGGGGGAAACAGATAGGTGGACATTGATTTTAAAATTATAAAAAATATTAAACAACGTTATAAACTTCCTTTGCAATCAAACAAACTTTGGGTGTTATGAGTGGATGGTAAAAAGGGATGATGTCCAATGCAGTGAAAAACCATCTGCTTCAATATCATGTGACTTCTGCGAAGGCAGTGATGTGGTTCTGCAAAAAGAAAAAGGAATGACAAAGTGAGAGGCTTGGGAACATTAGCTTTGTAAAACATGTAGTACCTTTACAAATAATCATTAGCTTATATGCTGAATGTTGAAGTTGCCAAAACATCCAGCATTATTAAACTAAGTTTTATGTATTAGTACATAATTTTCGCTGCTAATTACATATTTTATTCAATAATCTTAATTATCCAAATAGATTAAAATGTTATATCTGCTTTATTCAAAATTAACTCTGAAATTTGAAAAGATAAAAATGGCAATGCCAGACACGTTAATATTCTGTTCAGTGTTAATGGAATTTTAATGCTGCATGTTGGAGTTTCAGATTAATTGCTCCCTGAGAGACAGATGGTGTAGAATGAGGTGGTGAAATGCTGACTAAAATGGCATTTGCTAGTTGACAAAAATCTACTTAAACACTTCATTTTTGATGCATGAATCCTGACTCCAGACTGTGGTCTCTGTTGTTTACCTCTACCATAGAATTCTTTACAGAGCCTTTTTTTTTTTTTTTTTGGAAAGCAACAGAATTATGTACAAAGAAGCTCTGTGGAATGGCTAGTATTTAAATAGATTCAGGCATGAAACAGGCCATGTTATGCCTGCTGAAGTATTGCAATGAAAAACTACTATTACATAATTAATCATGCTACATATGGGCTTATGTCAAGATCTAACGTGACTGACAGCCCCAACAACTAACATCAACATTACAAAAGGGTTCTACCATCATACTACCCATTTTAAATGTGTTTTGTGTAGTTTTTGTATGGCTTTTGCATTGGCTTTTTAATAATAAATGATATCATAAACAGAATTTCATATGATGAATGTACGCCATAAAATTTTCTCAACATACATGTAGCTTTTTTCAAGTTTAAGTATTTTAATTCATCAAAACATATTTAAAATGTGTGTAAAAAAATTAAAATTCATTTTCATTGAATTTAGGCATATTAAACCACACAAAAGGAATCTCACTGATTACAATTTAGGGCATTATCTTCTAGGCTTGACCCACTTAATACTAGAGAAAAACAAAATTAGTAAGAATCAGGAGTGAGCAGAGCATGCTGAGTTTTTCACTAACTCCTGGTAACACTTTAGAAACTTTATTTCCCATTTTAAAATGCATGATGAAAATGCCCGAACATTCAGTAGCTCATCTCTAAGTTTTCTTTTGCTCTCCTTACAAAAGCTCAGGCATGACTTTAGGGTAAAGATGACTTGTCAGAGTTATATAATGCACTATAATTGAATTAAAACAATAAGAACTGTGGAAATCATACATCACAGTTTTATTTCCAGTGGCCCCACGGGTACTTGAAACCAGTGACTGAGAAAATGCAATTTGATATAGAGTGTTTCAGCACAAAACCCTCATGAACATCACACTTCTTACTAGGATCTAGACCAACATAATTTCTGGAAAGATGTTAAGATAGAAATTAAAGATTAATCAGTCAGTGACAACTGGTGGGTAGAAAAAGGGTCAATAAGGGGCAGTAGAGAGAAAATAAGTGAGGTAAGAAAGAACATGGGTGGTGTCCCAAAGGCCACTGGCATTGGCCTCAGTGTTCCCATTGACCCAGATAATGAAGGGAGGGTTTGCAAGGCTCATTAAGTTTGCTGAAGATGATCTTAAGGGGACAACCACCAATCTGGAAGGCAGAATTAAATACACATTAAAGGACTTTAATAAACAGAGAAATAATCAGAAGCAAACCACTGATGATCAGTGCACAGCCTGACAGAAATAGAGGAAAAACCAAGTGCACAGTGCAAGCTGGAGAGTATGACAAAGAAAACTGTAATAACTGTAAGGTGACCATATAATTTATCATCTAAATATGGACATGTGGAAGGGGGGAAAGGGTGCTAATACTACACAAGGACAACAGGCTTAAATGAGGATTGTCCCAAATAGTAATATAAAGTCACCCTATACTGTGGTTTAATGTGTCCACTAAAATGCACATGTTGGAAACTTAATCTCTAAGGTAACAGTGTTGATAGGTGGGGCCTAATGGGAGGTGATTAGACCTCTAGGGTTCTGCCCTCATGAATGAATTAATGCCTTTATCATAGGTCAGGGTTTGTTATAAAAAAGCAAGTTTAGTCCCCTTCTCTCTTGTTCCCTCTTTTTGTGCTTCCACTATGTTATGATGCGGCAAGAAGGTGTGAGCACCTTGACCTAGGACTTCCCAGCCTCCGGAATCCTGAGCTGACACATTTCAGCTCCTCATAAATTACCCAGTTTGTGGTATTCTGTTATAGCAGCACAAAACAGACTAAGAAACCTTAATAATGAGGCATGGAATGTATAATTGTAGGTGAGCTATTGAGATCTAGAAAATACTGGAATTCAGTCTTAGCATTTAAAATCACATGCTTCAGTGATCACTATATCTCCCTTTAACTGCCCATAAATTTTAAGCCATATTAGTCTTTTCCTATGCCAAAATATTACCAAGTTAAACTACAAGAACAACAGTTAATTTCTAGACTGACTTCATTTTTAGATCCCAGGATTCTAGGGAAAATTCTTGCCCCCTCCCCCAAATTAGCAGCTTTTCCATTTCACATCACTTAAGTTTTCACTTCTGAGATGACTTCATTTTTTCCTATTTCACTGGGATTAGAAGTATCCTGCTTGGGGCTCATTATTTTAAGGTAGTTGTGGTTAGCAGACAAACAGATGAAAATAAAACACTGAAGTGACTGTGCCTAGGAAGAGAAAATTAAGGAGAAATTTAATCATAGTACATGACAGGAGTGTACAGACATATCAGAGAGCTTCTGTTCATTCACTTTACTGTTTAAGAGCAAATTAACCTATGTCATAAATGAAAGAGATGGATTATTTATCTCAGTAGTTTTTTTTTTTTTTTTTAAGTTTAATTCTTTTCTGGCACAGGGGTGATTTTCCCTGAAGGAATCTAAAGAAGGGCCAAGATAATTACTGGAGGTCCTTTTATAAGAATCTATTATATGATGCTACATTATACAACTTACATTACCAAGGTGTATGTACATGCATAATTTGAAATACACAGATGGCCTAATTCCTGTGCAGGAAGTTACTGTCTATTCACTTCCCAGAAGCATTTTTCCCAGTAACATGGAAAACCAGAATTGTGTTTAATATTTTCAGATTGTTGTCTTGAGAAATGGACTGCCTACGAGGCAAAGTAGTTGATCAAGTGTTTTTCTTTTTCAATATGGCTAAATTCTTAATATGCAACACTAAATCTTATTAGATGATAGTGCAAAAAAGCGGTAGGCAAACCAAAAAACTCATGCTTAAAAGTTCTATTCAGAATTGTGAGATGAAAGTGGTCATAAAATGTACTGTCACAATTCCCAGTACTTTCTGCAATTACATTAACAGAGGCTTACCATGGAGATGACAAAGTTTGACCCCAAATAGCTGAAGATCAGAATATGCTACATGAAACATCCATTAGAAAGTGTTCACTCAGGTGCACGGCAAACCAGTGAGCAAAATACTGAGTCTGATCCTTGAGTGCAGGGGTCACAAGGGAAAGCAAACACTTTGTTTCTGGAAAGTTGTACTGGATACTTAAATTTAATAAATTTGAAAGTCTCTATAGCATGTCCATTTTTAAAAGCTCTAAGTTCTGCATGAAAATCTCTGTTTTACTATTTATTCTATACCTCCACATAGAAAATACAGTCTGTAATTTTAAAAAATGTTACTTAAGACAAAACTGTCATGATTAATGATGTGAAACTTTGGTGATGACTTGCCATCTGGCAATATCCGTCACTCAACAATCAACAAATCATGGGAAAAGTGTGGGAAAATGCAAAAAGAGCACTCCAGGGAAGTGTTTGGAATTACAGCTATAGGAATACAAGCAAAATGCCATTGTTAATGGCTTCTTAGTTAAGGAATGCTAAATTCATATTAATGGTAGAAAAATAATATGTATTTGAAAGATTAATAATAATAACAACAGCAGCAGCAACCAAAAGCTCTAGTTCCTATATTGCTTTTGGTTGTAAGGAAAACCTGCACAGAAGGACACATTTTTCTGCATTTGTCTTAGCTTTGCAACCCAATTCCAACACCAGTGCGCTCCAGCGCACATACGTTTATTGCCTTAATTGAAGGTGTTCACAGTGGCTTATTCCCATTATCCAGCTGAAGAGCCTGGCAAGACAGTCTTTAAAAGACCTTTCCTGTGAATTTTCTTCTTCACCATTCTCAATAGGTTGATTTCGGCACACCTACAAAAGGTGTTTTACATATTACTTAAATGTTTATTTAAACATTGACTTAATTTATTCAAAGTACTAGTTTATTTAAAGTTCTATGTTGTTACATTGTTAGGCCAAATGCTGAGATTAAATATTATTCCAGTTTCATTCTTTCAAGATGATTGATGATGAAAAGCTTTTGTGTTTGAATAGCAGAGGCTATCAACGATCAGCATAGGTTTTTAACCTAAACATAAAATGGGATCTGTGCATCTGTCTTTCATGCAATGATTTATGTCTTTGACTCTGTTGCCGACGAAGCTGTGTGGTACAGTGGTCTTTGCAGTCAAGTCGTCTGAATGTCAAGTGTTTAAATGTGGTCTCCATCACAACTGAAATTTTAGCAAGCAATTTAACCTTTCACAGACCCAGCTTTCTCATCTGTGAAATAGAGGTAAGAATACATACTTTTTGAATGGATTTTTATTAAGATTAAATGGGATTATAGACACAAGGGTCCCTGTCCCTACTCAAACATATTCATCATTTATTTATAGTTACTAATAAAAGTCACAAGCTAAAAAGGAAAGTTAAAAAAAGAAAAAGTAAAATAAATAAATAATTTTTAATTGGTTAGAATTTTACAAATAAAGCTCACTATCTGAATATAAAATACACTATTCTACCGATCTGCAATGCTCATATCCAAACAAACTTTAAAACTCAAAAAATGTTCCTTTTAAGATTGGTGCAAACTAATTTGGTGGCAAAACCTGATCTGTTGTGAGGCAATTTACACACTGTTTTGCTGCAGAAATTCTCATCTGTGATTACAATTGTTGCTCCAGACACTACTTGTGTAACTGAATATGCATATTCCTAAAATATAAAATATTTTGAATTCTGTAAAAACATCTGACACTAAGGATTCTGGAGAAGGACTAATGGTCCAATAAATTAATCAACAATTCTGACACAGCCTACATTGCATCAGGAAAAGATAGGTGGATGTCATGATCTCGAATATTGTCCCTGTTTATTTTGCAATTTGCTTCTTTAACTCATTCATTTGCTTCCTTCATTGTGTCCTTTAAAGAAGGGAAAGTGAGCAGAAGAGAGGAAAAAAGCAGAGTATATGGAGTATGTGTTGGAAGGTTCTACTTTGTCACATTGTTTTCCTTCTGCTAGCTTGTGAAGTTGGTATTTTAGTAAAGAGAAACAATGTTAAAACCATTTAAGAAGACATTGGTTAAATTCAGATTTGAAGCTGTGAAACTGATTCTAAAATTTATGTTCAGCAATTTCTTGTTGTTTTAAGAAGCTGGAGACATAAAAGCTATCATGGGACAGAACCAAAGTTTTCTTGGGAAAGGTGACATTTTGGGGGGATTTTTAACCTTTCTATATAGTGGTTCTGTTTCAGTTCAGAGTTTTATATTGGTTCAGAGTTTTGTTTCCATTAAGAAGTTTCCTTTTTTTTTTTTTTTTTTTTTTTTTTTTTTTACAATTCAGAGAAAAGAGCTAACACAGCTACCTTCTGAAAGAATCTCTAGGCAGCTTTCTCTGATAATTAAATCAGAGGCAGGCCCAATTTTTATGAGAGCATTAGTTACAGATCTTATGAAGTATTTCCAAGTCCTGAGAAGCCAAAGAAGCTTAAGGCTTTTCACACCAAATCTTTAGAGGCACTGATTCTCTACTGTGGCTTCATGCTGGAATCATCAGGATCTTTAAGAAAATACTGATGCAACCCCAGAGACCAGGATTTAATTGGTATGAGGCATGGCCTGGTTACTGGAATTTTTAAAGGCTCTCTGGATGATTGTAATATACAGCCAATATTGAGAACCACTGTGTGAGAGGTTCTGCAGGCCCAGCTGTATCCAGATCAAGTGCTGGCTCTAAATCCAGATCACCTGATATGCCTGATGTAGTACAACTCCTGGGGCCCAAGCCCAGGCCTTCTGGATCAGAATGTCTTGGTATGAAACCCAGATATCTTCTCTTTTTGCAAATGCCACAAGCAATGGATTGTCTTTTATGCCAGTCTGAGTACCACGGCCTAAAGTTAAAGAAAAGTGATTAATGAAGTAAGCATTATCTGGGATGTAAAATCAATTCCTTCTTTAAGATGCTATCCTTTCAGTGGCAAAAGAGTATTGCTTAAAAAAATCAGTGAACTTGAATAATTCCAAAAAGTACATCTTTGAATTCAAGCCTTTTGACATTAACTGCACATTATATGTCATGCTTAAAGCTGCAAAATGCATAAAGGTGTTAAGAAGACCTTCAACAAATACCTGTTTCAATCTTTTTTTTTTTGAGATGGCATCTTGCTCTGTCACCCAGGCTGTAGTGCAATGGCAATATCTCAGATCACTGCAAACTCTGCCTCCTGGGTTCAAGCGATTCTCCTGCCTCAGCTTCCCAAGTAGCTGGGATTACAGGTGCACACCACCACACCCAGCTAATTGTTTGTTTCACTTTAACTCAATGTTTCCCAAATGTATTGACATGAAATTTCATGGAAGTCTATTAATACTAATGTGTTCATGGTATTTGTCTTCTAAGTTTGTTAACTTCCTCAACTATAATAACCTTCCTCTCTACCACACTTCTATCCCATATCCATAGCTATATTCTCAATCAGTAATCATGTTTGAAATGTAAAATCCCAACTTACCTCCTGTCTTACCTCCCTCACACAACAAGGTTTCTTTGGCCATGAGGAAACTTCCTGACTACTAATTTATCCATCTGATCCAGTCTATCACGCTCCTTATGAATTCTGCTTCTTTTTCACTCCTTCTGGACCCCATGGTTGATCATATGATCAATCTTTAACAGCATCTTCAAGTTTCTTGCCCTTGTGCCCTTATCTTGCCTGCTAAACAAAACCGTTGCATGAACTGGATTATCCACCCGGAAGGTTCTTCTCTTTCACCCTCACTTGGCTCATGGTCCTGCAGCTCTCCCCTAAGATGATGTTTCAAGCATTGCTGCTGCATTGCTTCAAGCATTGCTAAAGGTCTCCCTTTAAGTGTTCCTCCGGTATAGTCATCATCATCTTCTGTATATGATTACAAAATTCTCTCTGTCCCCACGGGACATACCATAGTGCTCCGTATTTGATATTTGTTACATTTCATATATTACAAATCTGATTATAATGATAAGGTAACTCAACAGTAAATTGTATCCATGCCTTGTTTCATATACTAATACTTTAACCTATAAAATTGGCTTCTTCTTAGTTATTTCATTTTCCTTTAACTTTTTAAAATGCTTTAGATTTACTAAATAAGCATCCTAACAGTACTTGACAGAGGAGAATCGGAGGATGTGGATAATGGACCAAGTGCATGATAAATTCTTGTAGAACCAGGAGTTGATTAAAACTCCTCATTTAAAAACTTGCTTATTTTCACAAAAAGGCACCAGTTGATAAAAATCTGAATGAGCTACAACTAGATTCATTTCAGAACCATTCAAAATCATAAGGGCCATTAGAAATGACACAGATAACTTGAAAAATGTTTTATAAAGGTAAATATATGCTTACCATACAACCTGGCATTCTCACTGCTAGGTATTTATCTAAAAGAAATAAAATATATGTATTCACAAAAAACTGTATGTGAATGTTTATATCAGCTTTACTCATAATTGCCAAAAATGGAAATAACCCAACCTTCAATTGGTAAATGGATAAACAAACTGTGGTGCATCCACACAACAGGATACTAGTCAGCAATTAAATGGGAAAAACACAGACTACAGATGCATGTAACAAATAAGTCAGACTCAAAAACTCAAAATGCATGAGTCCACTTATATAATATCCTGAGAATGGCAAAACACGAGGAACCAAAACAAATCAGTGGTTTCTCAAAGTTGGAGATTGAAGGAGGGATGACTACAAAGGGGAAGGCAGAAACATTTGGGAGTCACAGAAATGTTATCTAACTTGATTATGGTGATAATTTCATGAAAGTAGGCATTCATCAAAACTCATAAAACTATATGCCAAGAAAGGATGTTACAGGATGCAAATTATGCTTTAATAAATCCCAATTAAAAAAATTAGGACCACCAGCCATAACATGAAGTCTAAAGGCCAAGACATGTCTAAAATTTGGTTTGTCAGTTATTGAATTATTGTTTTAACATCTGGTTGTTTCAGTACAAAAGAAAAATACAAAATAAGTTTATTGAAAAATATTCGAAAATATAAATTGAAACGAGAACGTTATTATTTTTGGCCTATAAGATTGTAAAGATTGTGAAGAACAATATTCTCCACTGTTGTGAGAACATACGGATATGAATTCAACCAAAAGCCTTAAAAGTGTTCATACTCTGTTTCAGCATTTCTATGTCTATGAATTTATCTTAAATTATTAATTGAGCTTAGAAAAATATATATTTAAGGAACATTTACCTTAGTATTACTTATAATTGTGGGAAATTGGAAGTGGAAGCAATTATCTATGTCTAACAAATGTAATGGTTTATATATGGATTATAACTTTTAAAAACACAATGTTATTATGCAGCACAGTGATTATGATTTGGAGCTCTGAAGTGACAAATATGGAACATATTTCTGTGAAAATGGAAAGTAAGGATTCCTATTCTTGTTTCAGAACACAGACTAGTTGTGTGACCTTGGGTGTATTACTTAACCTATGTCGCTTTCTCCGTAAAATGGAAATAAGACACACTCAAATGACTTCACATATTTTATATGTGAAGTTCTCTGCATAATTCCAAGCACATATTAAGCTATAATTGAAGATTAGCTTTTAATATTATTCCTGATATGACTGTTATATTTATTGATCTGAAATTATATGTCTATGATGCATTGTTATGTGAATAAAAGCAATAAAATATACAGGGAAATTCTGTATTCAACACACACACACACACACGTTCATTGGGTCTTGAAGGTTATTTTAAGAAAATGTTTGCTCTGATTATTGTGATAACCCTATAGATACTTCCTATTCATTTTTTGTTTGGCTTATTCAGATTTTCAGATCATAAATACCTACAAATTATTTACTAATTGCTTCTTTAATCAAAACTATGAAAAATAAACTTCTTGTTTCATAAAACTGTGAATTGAGTCATTGCTTATTTACCTAGTTTTAGTCAAATACAATTTTATATTTTTTCAACAAAATGTTTTCACAGAACTGTGATTCTCTGATTGATTTTGAAGGCCCTCCATAGTGTCTCCAGGATGGTCCCCAATAAGGAAACAGACCTGAAAAAAGAGGGAGATGAACGACTGGGATCAGGTTCCCAACCATGTGTAACTAATTATGTGTGCATTGGAAATGATTTTTAAATCTGTCATTGATTATTCTCTCCTTAATTAACGACTGAATGAATCATATAATTTAAAGATACAGTCATCAATTCTATATTTATTCACATAAATCAGATGAGAAAGTTTCTAGTCTATATTCCAAAGTAATTTAATAAAAGATGCTTTTATAAAAGGCCTGTTAGATAACTGAGGGGAAAAGCTGTCTTTTATTCTTCATGTAGTACGTAATAATTCATAAATAGTATGGAAAAATAGATACTGAGTACACTGGAGTATAAATAGGAAAATGACATATGGCAAAATAATAACAGAATATGCTAGTATTTTTAACCTAAAATGTTGATGCCTGTTGGAAATTTTTAAGCTTCTACTTTCAATTTCCTTTTTTTAAACAAAATTAAATTTTACAAATGAGAACACATTATAGCATGTAAATATTGATTTACTTCAAATATTTTTCATAAATGCTCAAAGCTTAAAGAAAAATGCCTACATATGAATATATTTAGTTCCACTAACTATTCCAATATCTAATCACTAATAAGATTGTTTTGACAAGGTCCTATATAACATTTATATTACAGTTCAGCAGCTCTGTAAAACAAAGATTTGCATTATAGAAAATCAACTGAATCTTAAATAGATTGCTAGAGTTACTCACGCACAGCATTCTGAAACCTCAAAGGAATTTATCACAGGAAACGCAGTAATGTATAATCATATTTGTCTTGGCAAGAAACTACAGGATTGTTTTGCTATTGCTATGACACTAATATATGCAACATTTTATACTACAATATTTCCTGCATATGTGCAACGTATGAAATAGACAATTCGTATAAACTTTTAAATCCATGAAGTCTTCGTATAGGAGTATCCTAGTGTGAAATTAAAAAAAAAAATCTCATTAAAGAAATTATTGTTGCAGGAGGGAACTAACTTGTGTGAAGCACCTATGTGCCAAGAAGTTTATCTGTGATGTGTTAATTCCAACAATTATCCTACAGGGAAACCAACATTGGATCAATTCTTCAGATAAGGAGAGGAGTGATTTGTCTAACTCCACTTCAATATTATGCAGCTGCACCAGGCTTCAAACCTAGCTCCAAAATCCAAGCTCTCTGTCCGCCCATCACTCTGACTAAATTCCACTTCACGTTTCACCATGACCACTGTAATCTTATAAAATCTGCAAAAGAGTCAATCAATGTAAAGTTCAATTCCTTGGGTCACCGGGAGCTCTTTCAGAACATTCCTATCGATGTAATTTTTTTTTGCAGTTGCCATGGGAATTAAACATGGCAATTTTCATCTGTAATAGTATATACTCATTATAATATTTCTAAATTTTTGGAGCTATTATCACTTCTTATCACTGTCATTCAGCTGATGTTTCTCTTAAGAGGGCTGTGCTTTTACATGATGAGCTTCATGGGGTAGTGTAGGTTGGTGAAAAGCCCCTTATCCTAGGTATAAAACTGAATCTTATGAACTATTTCTATCATGACTTTCCCTTTCTTTTTGGCAAGAGAGAATTCCCTTTGGTTCAATTGATTAAGAGCACATCAACCTAAGAAAAAATAGTGCCTGAGTTTAGATGGAAAAAATCATTTTCTCAAAAAGCATTTTCAAATTAGCCAGGAGTGGTTATTGTGGCCTGTCGTACCTGCCTTAATAAAACTATATGGATATTAATTTCCCTTAGATCTACTGGAAATATCCCATTTTCTGTCAAATCCTGTTCATCCTTGTATTTATTTTTAAGTATTTTTGTTCCTTTACCAGATAAAGCCTTTTTTTCTAGATTTTCTATATGGCATCAGTTAAAATGCATAATTCATACATTATCTCCCTGTGCTGACCTCTGCCAGTCTCATAGACTCAGCATTGGTCCTTGGCGTGAGAATAAGCACAGGCAGGAGAGAGAGGACTACAGAGCTCAGTGCTTTGCTGCTGGGGTGACTGCAGTCTGTCCTATGAGGATTGTCTGGAAGGAATGCCAGTGCACACCTTACCCGTTAATTATAAAGGATAGGAAGCTGTGAAGAAAGAACAGGGAAAGGCCATAGATGGAGGATCAGCATACACTATGGGTAGGGGAGAGGGATGGTTTTCTTAGTGACACTCTGGCTGGAAGCCCTTTTCTACTGTAAATCATGAGGTGAGATAAGTCCTCTAAATCAGCACCTTACAGCAGACTTTGCCAAATGACATCTGGCCAGTCACGATGGCATAACATGGCTTGGTTTTACTGAGATCTAGTAAGCATCATCTGCAGCATTCAACTGGATTCTTACGATAGCCTTTCAGATTCTTTTGTTCTTTCATATTGCTCTCTTATTCTCCTCTCTGAACAAGCCCTTTCCTTCCTTAAAGTCCTTTTTGGAAGGACTTTAAGGAAGTCCTTTTTGGAAGGTACCCAGTTGCTTACAGCATAAACATCAACTTCTTAATGTTGTATAAAACATCCTTCATCACCTTCATCCAAGGTCACACAGAACACTTTTCCATGTATTTATTTCCTAATTGTATTTGCTCTCTAATGATTTGCCTATTCATGAACTTGACCAGTCAGGCTGTTTTCTATATTATAGACATCAACTTTTTGACATGTGTGTTGTTTATATTTTATACTGTGTAATTGGCCTTTTGTAAATCATTTTAAACTACTCTTGGTAACTTATTTTTTACAATGCTTGAACATTTTTTCTAGTTACCAATGCCAAGAATGAAGCACTGATAATGAGTCCCACCTTTATGAAATCTGGAGAATTTTATATTTTTACATTTTTGCTGGTATTATCTAGAATTCATCTCATTTTGTCATCTTAATTTTCTTTTCTTATATATCTTCTACTTAAATTTTATAGTTTTGTACAGTTTGTTACTTTATTTTACTAATTAGTTTTAATTTTACTAGTTTTATATTGAAATGGTTTCTATTCTTTCTGCCAATTCATTCATATTAATTTGATCTCTAGTTATTGGTGTATTACTCAGTTAATTGCTAAACATTTTCTGTACCTTTTTGTGAGTAGTTTAATTCCTGAATTCTTGTAGAGCTGATATTTTGTGGTTGTTTTAATACTTAAATGACCTTTTGGGTAGAAATAGGATTACGTCATGAACTAATTCCTTGAAAATTCTGAAGACATTACTACATCTAGAAAAGATAGAGTAGGATAGATGTTGCATCTAATGTTATGCAGATACAAGTCTGAGACCAGCATGCTGTCAGCCTTGGATAGGTCAACAACTCTTTCTGTCTTTGTGGTTGTATTAGTTTTCACTAGGTAATGCTATATACCTAGTATATACACAGTGTGTGGCTATATACAGTGTGTGGCTATATACAGTGTGTGTATATATACACACACACACACTAGGTATATAGTATTACCTAGTGTGTGTATATATATTGTATATATATACTGTATATATAAAATATATATATATGTGTGTATATATATAGTATAACAACCCCAAAGGCTCAGTGACTTCCAACAATAATACTTATTTCATCCTCATACTACATGTTGTTGGCCAGGTTCTTAATCTGCTCTAGGCCACAGGTTGGAGGCAGGCTGGCTTCTCCTGTCTTTCCATTTTACAGCCCAGGCTGAGGCAGCAGTACTTGTCTGGAAAATGATCTTTTCCTGCAAAAAGGCAGGGGCAAGAATACTGGCAGAAACTCATGATAGCTCTACATGTTTCTGATTAATGAAGTTTATATCAGGTCTATTCACATGTTATTGACCAAGTCCAAAGTAACTAGAGTAGGAAGAACACTCTGCCTAAGGAAGGAAATAGCTAATAACTGGGAACAATACTACTACCTATCATAGAACTTACAAGGTTCTTTCTTGAGTACTGAAATTCAAAAATTTCACTGAGAAACATCTAATTCCAATACATATTTCTTTTTTTAATTTAAAATATGAAACTTTTATTTATTTATTTATTTATTTTTTGAACAAAATAAGAATTGTCACATTTTATTTCATACATAAAACAGGCCAACTTTCAAGGTGCTGCTACTCATGCTTTTTTTCAGAACAACATTTATAATATCACCTATAAAAACCTACCCTGTGAGCCCTGAACAATTTTTTTTTAAATACTGATATATAATAGTTGTACTTTCCAATACATATTTCAATAGTTATTGTTTATCCTTTTAACCCTTCCAGCTTAAAGATTCAAGTATTTATTTGGAAGAAAAGTTCCTTTAAAGTGTATTTCTAAATATTGCTATTGCCCCACTTGTCATCTTCTTCAGATACAATAATTCACGTTAGGTTTCTGTGGTATGTCCTCCACATCTATGATCTTTTCTCAGATATCAATTTAATTCTCATTTTTTAAATTATAAAATAATATAAACAACAACTTTTTCCAGTGTGAACTTTGTTCTTTATGGTTTCTAGTATAGTTTTAATCCCACCATGACATTATTTGTTTTCTTATATTACATTCCTGATTGTGTCAGCTGTCTTTCATCTGACATTCATTTCACAAGTTTTCTTTAATTTCCTTGACTGTGGGAAGAAGATGGTATCTACAATAAATTTAATTATTTTTATTGTTTTATATATACATTTTTTTCCCTTGGAGCAAATAAAGAAAATTAAAGGGATATAAAGTGGAAGAAAAATGTAAAAGGCAATATTT